>NC_046155.1:186922375-187222375 GCF_011064425.1 Rattus rattus
TACCTGCAGCTCCCATGGTGCTGGAATGCATAGAGAACATAGTGCTGGATTGGGTCAATTTAGATGTTTCTCCCTCTGTGGCAAATGGGCTCTTTCTTTCTATGGGACATTAATTCTATGTAATCCGCATGTGTGTGGCCTCCCCCTTCATTGTCCCTTCTTCCCAGAGATCATGAGGTCCAGGGTTTACCTTGTCTGAGATGTTACCTTTGCTGAGGATACAAGTGTGGGCATGTGCTTGTTTTGTGCAGTAAATGCTCACCCCACACCCAAATAGAGAGTGAAGTGAAAAATGAATGGTGTGATCTAATATGCTTGGCACAGGGAGTGGCACTATAGAAGGTGTGGCTTTGTTGGAGTAGGTGTGGCCTTGTTGGAGTGGGTGTGGCCTTGTTGGGGGAAGCATGTCACTGTGTGGATGGGCAATAAGACCCCCTCTCCTAGTTGCCCGTGAGCCAGTCTTCTGTTTGCCTTCAGAACAAAATGTAGAGCTCTCAACTCCTCCAGCACCATGCCTGCCTGAACACTGCCATATCCCTGCCTTGATGATAATGGACTGAACCTCTGAACTGTAAACCAGTCCCAATTAAATGTTGTTCTTTATAAGAGTTGCCATGGTCATGGTATCTGTTCACAGCAATAGAAACCCTAACTGAGACAGATGTGGAGAAACCCAGACCCCACTGACGCTTTCGGTTCAAATCCAATAGAGTCCATTATTGTTCAGAATGGGTGCTGACAAATTGCTAAATTTTCTAAGCCAGTTTGATTTGGTTCCTATCTAGTGACCATACATAATACACTGACCGGCAGACGCCTCATCATATGGAGCATGCCATGACACAGTATCCACACCGCACTTTATCCGTGACCAACCCACTGAGCAACGGCCTCACCCTGAGCATGCTCCAGGACTATGCATGGTCCGCTTAGGACCCCTGAAGAGACAAGCTGCTAAGTTGCGCCCGTTTTCTTGTTTAGAACTTGGGCTTTTGCCCCTTCTCACCTCCAGAGGTCTGCAAGAAATATTCAGGATAAGCAGGAATCAGAGAGCTCAGAAGTGGCTCCCACAATCCTGCAGTCGCACCATCCTTTCTAACCCTGCCTCACCTCTCATGACTGGCCCTCTGCTGTCCTCTCCACCTGCCAATGACCTCACATCTTCTCCGTTCTGAGCCAGACCTGGGGAGCGGGGGCGGGGGGAAGGGTCTTTGCTCCAAATGTCCCCTCTTCCCTGCAGCTACCCAGGAGCGAATAAGAAAGACAGGTCCCCCTTCCCCCTCATGGAGTCTCTGTGACAGGGCGGGTGGAAAGGAGATAGGAAGGGGAGGTGAGAACAGTCTAAATGGATGTGTGTCTGTGGGATAGCATAGGCCGTACACATGTAGCTCTCGTGTTGTCTGGGGTTTCTGGTCTGGAGACCACACCATCTTCAATGCCCCCATGTTCTTTCAACTTGGCCCTTTGAGAAAAGTTGGGAATGAAGGGGCCCCTGCTCACTGGATGATGGAGCAGCCTGAAGCCTTTGTGCACATCTCTGCACAGCCATATTGACAAGCAGCAGGTTGATAGAACCAATGTGTAAGCAGTGTTCTAAAAAATTTAAAATTGGTTTCCTTACATTTTATATTAGTGTGTGTGTGTGTGTGTGTGTGTGTGTGTGTGTGTGTGTGTCTGTACGTGGATAAGTGTGCTTGACAACCTGATGATTTGTGGAAGGGGGAGGCTAACTCGCACAAGTGGTCCTCTGACCTCCAAACCCTCAGTTTAGAAAGACTCATCCCTCATCCCTTCAGGTAGTAACTTGTCCAAGCCTAGTGCTGCTCCTGTCACAGCCAGGTGCCACACTGATGGCCATTGTCCTGGAGGAGCTTTGACTCTATATCACACCCATCATCAAATTATGCTGCAAACTTGCAAGGGCCCCTGCCTCCTCCTCAGTGGCCAACCAGGGTTATTTCCAGACACCAGACCTTGGGCAAGTCACTCTACCGCTCAGCCTGAACTTCCCCATTTGTATAGTCAGGACAAAGAGAATTTAACCACACACAGAGTGGGGAGAAACAAGCTCCAGCTTCCAGTGGTGGGTTGCCAAAAGGTTCAGATGCTGCCCTACTAGTGAGTGGGGAATATGAAGGCTTCCCTCCCAGTTTAGTATCATGGGGAACCCATGAGCTTCTAGCCCTTCTTTGAGAACATTAGTAACACATGTATGTCCATCTGATCCAAGGACTATGGCCACCCAGCTCCAGGTCTATAAGAGTGTGCCCGGAGAGGGATTACAGACCATCAGGGGAGGGGGCAATTCAAACAAGCTGAGGGACCTGGGTATGTATATATATATATATATACATTTGAAGGCCTGACACCACCTAAATTTTATTTCCTGTAAAGAGTTAGGTCATACAACCAACATTAATACTCTATCATTTTAAAATTTTCATTTAGGGCCTAAGGAGATGGCTCAGTGGGAAAAGCCACTTACTATGCAAGTATAAGGAGCTGAGTTCAAATCCTACAATCACATTAAAAACTGGACATGCAGCATAACTGTCTGTAACCCCAGCCATCCTATGGAGAGATGGAGGTAGAGACCAAAATTCTAGAAGCTTCTGAGCCAGCTAGAAAAGTATTTCCACATACTGAGAAACAACAAATCAACCCAGACTCAAACAAAGTACATAAGGACCAACACCCAAAATTGTCCCTAAATTCTACACCACACCATGCTATACACAGCCTTCATCCACACATACATCTGTGCACGCACACACATAATAAACACATCAAGTACATATCATAGACACATACCACGTGCACACATGCCTGTACACACACACACACACACACACACACACACACACACACACACACACACACACACAGAGGAGCGCAGAAGTTCCCTTGATCTCTTTAGCCTTCCATGTCTCACATGCATTCTCACTCGGCACCACTAGATGTCAGCAGAGGATGCAGGGAGAAGCAAGCTTCCAGTCAGCCACCTGTGAATCCCCAGAGATCCTTTATGAAAACAAAAGGGGTTTGTAGTGCAAGCACTTGGAAGTCCAGTTTCTGGAGAGCTGGAATGGTGCTCATGGTGGTTTTGGGTTTTTGACAGTCTCACCATGTGAAAGAGCCAGAGTTGAGGTCAATCTAAGACCAGTGGGAAAGTTCCACCACAAACCTCCAAGCACAAAGACCACTCCCTTCCGGGGAGTAGTTAGTTCCCAGAAGAACTGCAAACCAAACTGTCAAAGCTACCTGGGACTCCCAACAAACTTCCCTCCCCTTGACTCCCAATTATCCCCACTGGAAAGTCCAGAACAGTCCCCTGATCACGAGTCAACTTGGAGGTCACTTTGCCCCATCAATAATACCCTGCCTAGTTACTAATTGTTTGAATTCTGCCCCAATTGTTTGCAATTGTTTCCCTGTCAAAGTCTGCTCAGGGTCATCTCCCCTTGAAGTGGGAGGACCCCAGCATGCTGGAATTAAACTCCTCTTCTATTGCATCGATCACTATCTCCGTGAGTCTCATTCAAGAGGTCCTGGAAGAGGTTCAACTTGGACCTCACACATGCAGCCCACCCTGGCCTAGTACCTACCATCCTGTGACACAAGTGCAGGCTCCCACCCATTCTTCAGATCATCCAAGCCTTTCTCCCACCACCAGAAACACTTAAAGCATTGGCCACACTGTGGAAACCTCAGAAAGTCACAGCTACTGGCCAAGAGCAGAGTGACCACAGGACCCAGAGCCTCCTACACTTTGTGGGAGACCATCTATGGCATCTTCAGAAACAGATGATCCACAGTGCAAGCCTTCCACACATACGCATCTGCTGAGGCAGGGGACTGAAGATGTGCATACTCTTGCTGCAACTGAGACTTTATTATCAGTTCCCAGGACAGCAGGAAATGGCCTCCCTTCATAGCCAAGACTGTTGGACCTGAAACACACCCTGGGTTGTTTTCCTGGGACTCCCACATTCAAATCAGTGGGTCCTGTATGGACATGTGGCTTTAAACATTTTTTCAGAGCCGTGTGCAAGCTCAATAGAGATTTCTTGCAGACTTGGAATGCTGCAGAACTCCACATTCGGAGCACCCAAGAGCTGGCTGATGCCCTGTCTGAGATTCACAAGTTCCGGAGCAGGCTCACAGAAATCCAGTCAGGATTTCCATGCTGAGAATAAAGGTTGAAGATCACCTCCATTCAGAGAGGGCACTCTGATCTCATCCAGGACTCTGAGAAATCTGATGTCCCCAGTGGGCCAAAGCCCAGAGGAAAAAGGAAATGCAGGGATAGCTTCTCTCACACTGAGAACCGAGACATGGGATGCCTCCCATTTCACCAGTGCTCCTGGCCAAGTAAGGGGCTGCCACATTTGCCCAGAAGCTCATGGTAGAAATCAGCAGAGCCTCTCATAGCCTAAAGGAGCTTCGCCAGGCCAAAGAGATGCATGATGGCTGGCTCAGGGGTCATGGGAGGCATCAGGACAGGAGGCCTGAGTCCCGCATCAGCATCAGAAGAGAATCTGCAGGGATCACTCTGCTAGACAGAAGCAGGGACCGGTGTGCTGCTGAGGCCTCAGGCTGACTTTCGCCACTCCGCAGGTGTCAAGAGAGAATGTGAAGTAAGCTGAAGAGAAGTGTCCTACAAGGCAATGAAGACAGGGTCCTAGGGCAGCGGCTCTGACCCGTCTTCCTCATAAGCTCATTTCCACCCTAAATCACTACCCAAAACACTCCCAGAAAGGGCTATGGCATCCTTGTCTGAAGGAAGGATACTCCTCCACTCTCTGTTTATTGTTTGATTTTCCTCTTCTTCTCCCAACTCCCCATGACCTGCACTACTCAAACACAAAGGAGAGCTGTGATGGCCGGTTGTCCACTTGACTACATGTGGAATGAACCATAATCCAGAAATGGAGGGCTCACCCCTGTGACCCAGGTCTTGAGGCTGGAAGACAAAAGTTTCTGACCTGGATCTTGACATGGAGATCTTGAGGCATAGTGGCCATGAAAAGCTTGGGCCTTTAATCCCAGGAGACTGAGGCAAGCAGATCTCTGAGTTCAGGGCCAGCCTGGGGCAAAGCAAGTTTCAGTTCTAGACGTGGTGGTACACACCTTTAATCCCGGCCACACCTGCTGCTGGAGGCCTAAATGAGGACATTGGAAGAAGACTCACTCTTCTTCTCCTGCTTGCACTTGCTAGCCAGCACATCTGTTGGAACCTATAAAAGCCCAGCTGAAACAACTAGTCTCATGAGACTGAGCAACACCTGGATTCTTAGACTTCCCATCCACAGCTGCCCATTGTTGGGTTAGCCGGACTACAGACTGAAGCCTGACTAATGCAGGTACATACTGGGAAATTTCAAAAGTAGAAAAGTTAAAAACAGGACTGGCGGTGACTGAGTGGAAGAGCATTCGCCCAGAGCACGTGAGGCCTGTGTCCAATCCCAGAACTGAAAATTAACAAGCCCTTCCTTACCTAGTTGGCTTGAGTGGTCACAGAATCAGTGTCTCAAGACCTCAGACACTGAAGTTGGACTGGGAGAAACCCCAAAGCCTCTTGCTGACCAGGTGAATGAACCTTGCCCACAGTGCTCAGAATACAGGTGAAGGCAAGTGTGCTCCCCTGACACCGTCTGGTCTCACTATCTCAGTGCTCTAGCATTCCTGAAAATATTGCTAAGACAGTACTCCCCCCACCTTACCCCAAAGGCAGTACTTTCATATTGCAACCTTCCCCTCAGAATTCCTAGCTATTTTCATAATCTTCTCTCATGTGGTAAGATTATAATGGCTTTTACATGGGAGGCGGCAGGGATGGAGGGACAAAGGAGGTATGTAGCCATTGGTCAGAGAGGAATGACTTCCACAGGGCTGGAGGGACCACTGAGCAGTCAGACAGCAACACTGACACAAGGAAGGAAGGAACCAGGAGGCTTTGTCTGTTCGCTCAAAGGAGTCGGAACTGATGGCCTCACACAGTAGGAACACAGTGGAGACTAGATTTGGGCCTTATGGATGGCAGTCAGAAATGCCCTCTCATTCCTGGATCTGGCTCATGACAGGCCAGAGCAGAAAGACACACTTGGAGGCCTTCTACCCACAGCAGGGGCCATCCAGAACCCCAGGGCCAGCTGACCCCTGCTTAGAGGATGAGCAAAGGTAGAAGAACTGAGAAGGAAGGCCAGGGTGTTGAGGGGCGATTGGTGAGCATCCTTACACTCTCTGTGGCTATCAGCAGTGAGGGGCCTAGAGAGGGGAGCACTCTACATTCCCTGAGGGAGCACCCTTACACTCACTGGAGGCAAGAACCCCTACACTCACCTGAGGGGGGCCTCCTTACACTCACCTGAGGGGGGCCTCCTTACACTCTCCTGAGGGGAGCATCCTTACACTCACCTGGGGAGAGCACCCTACACTCACCTGAGGTAGCACCCTTACACTCACCTGGGGAGAGCACCCTACACTCACCTGAGGTAGCACCCTTACACTTATCTAAGGGGATCATCCTACACTCACCATGGCTATGCTGGGGAGTTCCCATTTTTGTCATCTTCAGGATTAGAATTCTGTTTTAATTTATTTAATAAGATGAATCTCCCATAACATACTATTGATCATTGCAAAGAGAGGAATTGGTTGAGATTCTAACACTAGCCTCACATGCATGAGGCCCCAGTATATTCCCAGCCCTGAGGTCAAACAGATGGTAGGCATACATGTGACAGACTCCCATGTGACCCAGCAATGTCCCCACTTAGGAAGTGCCCAGATTACCCAACACAAGTTAACTGAGCAGCTAGTGCAGTAGTCAGATCATGCTGTGTGGAATTCCTCATTGTCTGCATTACTGTGTCCAACTCGCAATTCACTGTTCTCCCCGCCCTGGATCACTTGGTAGGATGTACTAGGGGTGATGTACTGTGCTGGTAAGGGATGCTGGAGCCCCGCCCCTTAGCAAGGATACAGCAAGAAAATGGATCTGACTTGTTCTGGACTCAAGCTAAACATATGTGGGCCTCTCAGACTTCTCGCCAACTCAGAGTGGCAGGCATAGTCCTTCTGTGAGTTTTTGTGAATCTGTAACAGCAGCGTGGTTCAAGCTGAAGCTCAACATGACAGTTGGTCTTGTACTAGAAATGTGTCTGAGTCACTTGGAAGACACACACACACACACACACACACACACACACACACAAAGCTCCAAACAGCCACCACATAAAGCCAGGCCCAGGAGGCACACTAAGGAAGAGGGAGGTACCTAAACTGTCCTCGTAAACCGAGCCTAAGATCATCCACCGTGGGTGGATCTGTCCAAAAGCCTCATCTGAGGCAAGAATTCCAGATGAGAGCAACACTAAAGAGAATATAAGCTAAGTACAATATCACAAAACATGCAGTAACATAAATGAAATCAGGATAAAAAGAAGAAAGCCAAACCATTTTCCACAAACCATTTCCACAAGTGTTCTCTCTCTCTTAAGGGAGTCAAGATAATGTGGGCCTGGACCTCAGCAATCCCAATGTTCTAATCAGCCAGTCTGCCCAGTAGAGTCTTTAACACCGGTGTGGACTTTCCTGGGAGCGTCAATTCACAGAAGAAAAAGCACATTGAAGGTTAAAGGATATCATAAAGTCCAGGTAAGCCATAGAGCAAAACAATACACTCATAACCTACACCAAAAAGAAGGGGATGAGAGCGTGTGTACTGTTCCTCCTCAGAGAGCTACAACCCTGGTCCCTGCAAGCAGAAGCAGGTACAAACAGCATGCAGTGTGGCTGGAGAGGATCTGGAGAGTGAGGAAACAAACTGCACTCTGACTTTCTTGATATCCCAGCCTGAACACCAGAAGCCAATTATATGTCTCCCAGCCTGCTAAACATTTTGTGATGGTCCCCCTGGGTTAATAAGCAATTGAGCTTTTAGGAGTCCTTGGGGAGCCTTGCAGGTGGTAGGAGATTAGGGGCTTGGTGTAAACTATCAGGCAGGTTCTGAGTCACACTTTCAGGAGGTGTGGACCCTCAGCACCAGAAAGGTTAAAGCAACTAGGAGAAAGGATAACAGATCCCAGGCCTAGATGAGTGGGATTCCTCCCTGAATCTCCTGGGACTGTAGATCAGAGGTAGAAATATTCCTATACCCCAACAGGAGCATGGTGCTGGGGCCCTGTGTGGGAACTACCTTCATGTCAGACTCAACCTCATAAACCAGGCAGCGTGGCAATGACAGAGTTCACTCAGGAGATGTGTCTTCTCCTGCCCCTTCTGGTTAACCATGGTCCTTTGATCCCCAGGGAGGGAACTACTATGTCCATGTGGCTGGGTCATGGACTACAGATGCTGAACCAAACACCCGTTGGGATGTTGCTGTGAGGTAGTTGTTGGGTGTTGTCTGAATCGGGGTGACTATTTCTGTGATGAGATACCGTGACCAAAGCAACTTTGGGAGGAAAGGGTTTATTTGACTTACACTTCCATTTTACTGTTCACTATCAAAGGACGTGAGGACATGGCAGGAACCAGAGGTAGGAGCTGATGCAGAGACGTAGAGGAGAAGCCATGGGGGATGGGGGTGGGATGCTTACTGGCTTGTTCTCCATGGCTTGCACAGCCTGCTTTCTTTTAGAACCTAGAACCACCAGGAATGGCCCCACCCACAATGGCCCCGGCCCTCCCACATCAATCACTCACTAAGAAAGTGCCCTACAGGCTGATCGTCTGGAGGAAATTTCTCAACTGAGGCTCCTTCCTCTCCAGTGGCTCTAGCTTGTGTCAGGTTGATTAACATTTAAAGCAGCATTGCTGAGTAATGAAGCTGGCCTTCCACAGTGTAGTGGCCTCATCTCCTAACCACCTAATGACCTTAAAAGACCTCCGCGAGGTGAGAAGCCTGTCTCCAGACAGCCTTTGGGCTAGTCTTGACTCCTGTCTAGGATTTTCTGTCTGTGGCTCTGCCCTACAGAGTTTAGACTCATACTCCTCTGTGGGCCAATTCCTAAAACAAACATGTCTGATATCTACAGAGCTATATGCACACAGCTCCAGACAATGCACTCGTACCCCTCGCTTGCTGCCGCTTCCAAGCACCTCCCGTTGGCTAAGCTTCTTCAGAGCCTGAGTTGCACATCATTTTGCCTGGGAGAGCAACTCCATCTCAGCTCCTGCCAGCCTATTCTGGCTTCTTGACCAGGGAGTATGGGAAATAGGCCAGTCGTGCAAACTGGCAGGGACTGATGGGTCTCCCTTACTGATGTCTCCTGTATTCCGACCTAGGCGTGTGTCTATTACTGTCAGATTGCTAGAGAGAAGACGGTCCTGGCAGAGGACCAAATGGATGTGATCAAGGAAGGGGTTACCGCAGGGATATAAGCAAGCTCCTTGGGAGACCCCCTTCTGCCCCCCATGACAGGCCCAGGAGACAGAAAAAGGCTACTGTGAAAGGGGGCAGGGGCGGGAGAGCCCACTCACTGTTGCTTTCAGGGATACAAGGAGGAGAACTTCCCACCGGTCTCTGTTACACAACCTCTCAGACAAGGAAACCCATGGCCTCTGAACCCCACACCTCCTGGTATCCTAACACAGGGCCTCCCAGCCCAGCCCAGGGAGAGATGAAACACTATGGAGGAGCAGAGAAAGGCACACTGCCTGGGAACTGGGCATGTGCTCAGCCACTCAAGTTGTCAGCTGACAGGACTTTCCAAATGAGTTTTTGTAATGATCAGCAGCTGATTCTGGGCATTCGCTTGGAAGGAGCTCAAAAAAAAAAAAAAAAAAAAAAAAAAGAGTCATCAAGTGACATCATCAGAGCAAAGCTCTTTTCTTTCCCATCTCTCCATGGCTGTTTATGAGACACGATTGCTTCTGTTCGTGATGTCTGAAAACTAGAGGAAGCGGTGCAGAGCCCTGTTGAGCAGAGCAGACCCTCCACCGACCCGCGAGCACCCACACCGCCATGAGTCGCCAGCTCCCAACCAACCATTTGATTATGCTCATGTATTATCAATCAAAGAGTGAAACTAAGCAGCTATATGCTAACAATGGTTGTACTTTAAATGGAGAGCAGAGCAGTACATTTAAAACGGAACTTCAGTTCAGAAAGATCTTTTACTGCATGGTGTAGGAAGGTAATTGATGCAGTGCTCTGAGGGAGCCAGGGAGGGAGGGAAGACGGAGACCCTATTGTTTGGCTCAGCTTCCCCAAGGGGGGTGAATAGAATAGGAATCCAAGCTAAAGGGAAGACTGACAACATCATTTTGCATTCTCAGAAGAAAAAAAACCAACACACTTTTTGGTGTATTTTCGAAGAGGTTTGGCAAGCCTGTCTAATCACCATGGAAACCTTAAGCAGTGCCAGGAGTTTTATTGTAAAATACCAGGATGTTTACATGCTGAGAAATACAGCACTTCCCTGTGAAGCCCTACCAGGAGCCTGTGAGAGAGCACTTTTTAAGCTGTTTGTTTCTGCTGTAAAGGAGGCCTGTGGGTCCAGGAGAACGGGCATCTCAACTCATCAGAGCAGGTCCTCAGCAGTTCTTGAGAGATATTTAGAGCCAATGACTCATAGGGACCGGGCAAGTAAGCCATAGGCAGGGATCCATAAAGGCCTGGACACACTTAGAGGCCATCTGCCCTGGCCCAGAGGCAGGCCCGGGAGTTCCATAACAACCTCTGGCCTCCACAACCTGCTCTCCAAGGCCAGATGCTGGGGCAGAGCTTGTGACTAAAGAGAAAGACGGGTCATATGGCAGCCTAGGTGCACACGTCTAGAGTTCCTCGTGAGGTTCTAAACCCCAGATAATACAGTACTGAGGGTGCTGGAGGAGGGAATTTTGGGATTGGCAGTCTAATAAAAGGAGGGCCTCAGAGAACAAGCAAGGTCCTCCTGGCACACGAGGACACAGAGTTTGTGCCTTCCCGGGATGGAAGCAGACACCATCCCTTTGACCTTGACAGTCAGCCTCTGATCTGTGAAAAATCATGTCTGCTTTTGTAAAACACTAAGCCTGAGACGTTTTGTTATAGCGGCAGGAACAAACTCAGCAGGAAGAATGAGAAATTAGTCAAATTACACTTTAAGTGTCCGAGTAATGGGCACTAGTCCCAGTGTGCCACATCGGGAGGCCGGCTGTTGGGAGGTGATCCGGTTGTGAGAAATGGAGAGCCAGAAGTGGGAATTAAAGCCCAGAGAACTTCAGTCTTGTTCCAGGCAAGGTTGAGACAAAAGTTTCTACCTCTGAACTAGGGACAGAGTACACAGGACTCCTCCCTGCACACATCCAGACCCCAGCACTGAGGGCTAAGTCTCTGGTGTTCATGGCTACCAAGCCCACTGCCGTTTGTCACAGACTCCAAGTAGGCCAAGCCCCTTGGCATTTCTTTACCCTCGATGATTCAGTTGATTGCCCAAATTAAAGCTTGATTTTGTGAGACCTGGGAAGCATGTCTTCAGTTTGTCCTGCAACTATAAAGAAAATTAATAATGTCAAATGGCTGGATGACGGCTTCCCGTTTCAGCTTTTGCCGTAGGCAGGCCATAAATCAGGAAGATGCCTGCTCCAGGGCGGCAGTGGGATCTAGACCAGTATAAGAGGCAACGGAGAGAGGGCAAAGCTGAGGAACTCTCTAGGCAATCGGGAACTCAGTCTCTGTGGAACTGAGACAATAAAGAAACACCATTATGGCATTAGCACTTCTGTAAATGGTTTTCCTGAAAATGTACTGATGTTTCGTTACCATTTATTTGACGAAGCTTGCAAGCAAATCATAAACCATGAAGGCAGTTCTCCATGAAGGAAGGAGACACTGCCTGGAGGAGAAAGGGAAAGTAAAAAAAAAGGAAGAAAAAGTCATATCACTCCTGATAAGTCAAATTTTAGTCATTTTTATTTTATTCAATTTTTAAAGTTTAAAGGTATTTTATTTATTTAAAAAAAAATCTTATGTGGAGGCTCCTCCCCATGGCACATCCAAGCCCTCCATACAACCACATCCTTCTTCATGGTCTACACCAGTGAATCTGTCTGATCCACCCTTTCATGCACTTTTTCTAACCGTTATATCTTTGGTTCGCAACCTGTGGGTCATGACCTCTTGGGGGGGTCACATATCAGTTACTTGCACTAGCAAAATTACAGTATGAGTTGCAATGAGATGATTTTATGATTGGGGATCGCCAGCATGAGGAGCTGTACTAAAGGGTCACAGTGTTAGGAAGGTTGAGAACCGCTGCTCTAGATCTATCCAGACTTGGACCAGGATGCTCATCTTGCACACTAGACCGGTCCCCCGTATCCACCTGACTTCATCCCACTGAAGAGATCTCCAACCTTCAAGCCCAACTTGACCAACACATCCTCTCCTCTGTCCCAACCTGTTCTGTCCACCTCAGACACAGAATGAACTGAAGAAGTCCACATGCTCAGACCTCATTGCAAAGTGCAAACAATATGAAAGATCAAACTAGTACCTTCTCTCCAAAGCCCACCTGTAGATATGGTTGTGGAAGAGAATGACCTGGATGAGCCCAGGGCACAGATCTTAAAAGAACATTCACAAACTTCAAAGACTTCAAGGAGTGTTGAGGTTTGGTCTGTTGTTGTGTGTTATAATGCTAAAATACTGGCCCTCAAGGCCTGGTTGCCTCCAGGGATAAGAGAATCTACACATAGACCCAAGTGAGGCTATGTAACCCCAGCAAGTTATCCCTGATTGATGAATAAAGATGCCTACAGCCTATAGCTGGGCAGAAGAGAGATAGGCAGAATTTGGGTTCCAGAGCTTGGGGGCTGTGGAGACCATGAGGAAAGGGAGAAGACAAGACCCCATGGGTTAGAAATCATGAAACCATGGCCCCATGGCCAGCCAATCGGAGTTAAGAGCTGCCCAGATGGAACATGGCGAGTTATAGCTCAGGATTATCGATGCGGAAGTAAGTTCTAATAGCTGAGAGGGTAGATCTCTGCCCAGCTCCAGAGCCATAGAGGCTTATAATAAATATAAAGGTCATGTGTCTTATCTGGGAACCGAGTGGTCAAAGGCAGAGTATAAGCTCCCATTTGAGATTTAATAACTACTACAACAAAGGAGTCTGCGAAGACACATGGAACAGCTTAGTGCAATTAAAGAGAAGGCGCAAACACCCAAGTGGTACCCAAGACTCCACACATTTTCCCCATGAGAACTCACTCAGCAAATTAGGACTAAGAGAAGGTCAGGTCTACATGATAAAAACCACATGTTAAAAAGTCACTGCGAAGATCAGACTCTGGCTGCCCTCTCTTTCCACCTCAACTTAACATGGTTCTAGAAGCCCCGGCAAGAGCAACTAGGCAAGAAAACATAGAAGTCATTCAAAGTAGAAATCTAGTAAATTTATCTCTTGCCACATTATGTAATGCAAAGCATTCCACAAAAAATATCAGAACCGAAAAACCAAATTCCGTAAAGCAGCAGTCACAAACTCCCCAAACGGAAACCAGACACATTTCTCCATGGTAACAGTAAACAGTGTGAAAGAGAAATTAAGAAATCAATTCTACTTACAACAAGATTGAAAAAAAATAAAAGACTTGGTAATTAACCAAAAATAAAAGTCATGTGTAATGAAAACTAGACGGTGTCTCTGAGGGACCTGAGGGCAACATGAATGGGGAGAAATGAACTGTGTGCACACACATGTAAAATCAATGAGATGTTGACATGGGTGACACCGAGGGTAGCTTTAACATACGTGTCTACCAAAAGGTCAAGGGCTTACTTTGCTGAAGTAGAAATATCTATGCTAAAAGTCATATGTAATCAATGGGTATCAAACAATATTAACCTAGAACAAAGCTGAGAAAATCTTATGTCCTGATCCCAAAGCTTATGATTTTTACGTATTTACAACATTACATATTTACGTATTTTTTAGGTATTTATGACACTATGGGGCTGGTAGAGAGTCAGACATATAAACCAAATTTAATCAGATATGCAAACTAGAAGTGAATCCTCACGGAAAGGGCCACATGACCTTCAACAAGGGTACCAGTCATTCCCTGGATAAAGAACGGCCTTTTCAACAGAAGGCTGGGAAAATCAAATATCCACAAACAATGGTGCTGGATCACTCTGAAAGCATCTATAAGACATAATTCAGAGTGGATTTGAGACCAGCCTTCATTAGGGTTTCTATTGTGATAAATCACCATTAACAAAAGCAACTTGGGAAGAAAGGGTTTTTGTCTGCTTACAGCCCTGGAGTCAAGCTCCATCCTGAGAGAATCGGGCCAGGAACTTACTTCTGGGCAGCTCAGAGGCAGGGACTGCAGAGGAGATCATGGAGGAGTGCTACTTACTGGCCTGCTCCTGAGGACTTGCTCAACTTGGTTTCTCATAGCCTCCAAGATGACCTGCCCAGGGCTATCACCGTCCCCAGTGAGCTAGGCCCACCCACATCAATCATTAATCAAGAAAACACACTACAGACTTCCCTACAGGCAAATCTTAGGGAGACATTTTTCTCGGCTGAGAATTTTCTTCCCAAATAATTCTAGCTTGTCTCAAGCTGGCATAAAACCATCCAGCATAAGGGCTAAATGTAAAGCCCAAAGCTATAAAATCCCTATGGGACAATGGGTGGCAGCAGACTTGGCAACAATTTCTGGGATGTATCAGGAAAAGCAAGGTATCAGACGTCAAAAGGAAAACACCGGTAAATCCGACTTCGCGGATGTCACAAGCATCAAAAGATACCGCCAGCAGTAAAGAGTCAACCTGCAGAGTAGGAGTGAGCATTTGCCAGCCGTTTATCTAGTGAAGGAGTAATAGCAAGAATATATAAAGAGCAGGAACACAATGGTAAAAGTAAATTAAACTGAAAACGTGCAAAGGAACTGAGCTGTCATTTCTACAAATGGCCAACAAACTTTTAAAAAAAGATAAACCATTAAGTAAATCCAAGTCAGTAGTGAGCCATTGCCTTACACCTATCAAAATAGCAACCCCACAGAGATAATATCAAATGTTGGCGAAATGGAGAAAGACCAGAACCCTGAGAACCATTGTTAGAAGTACAAATGGTACGGCTGCTGTGGACTCCGTATGGTGTCTAAAAAAGATTAAAATGAAATGGCCAGTCTGGGTCTGTACTCAGGAACAGGAAGTGGTCTCAAAGAGACATTCATAAGAACCACTATTCATAAGAGTTACCATGGCGACGCAGGGCTGGGCCTACAGGTCAGGGCTAGAGTGCTTGCCACCGCAAGAGAGGCCCCGGGTGCACTCCAAGTACTGGAGGATTTGTGGAAACAACGCAAATGTCTGTTGACAAACAGATACCCAAAAGGTGTGTTAGACATACACTGAGTGTTATTCAGCCTTCGGGGAAGAACATTCTGACAGATGCTACAACAGGTGTGGCCTTTTACGGCAGCATTTTAAAGGAAAACCAGTCACGAAAAAAAAGCTGGTACATGAACTCATTTCTACCCCGGGTAGTAATCAACCGTGTCGAAAGCCAGGAAGTAGAAGGGAGGTGTTTGGCCTGCTGGCAGGGAGAGCGGGAAGTCAGGGTAGTAGATCCAGAGTCCCAGTGCTGAAAAGGTCTGTCATAGGTGGCAATGGCCGCGAAACAGCATGAACTTACTTAATGACACCAAGCTGCGCACTTTAAAATGGTTCACACCGTCTATCCGTGTTTATTATACAATGGTAAAAATTGGGAGTAGAGGCTAGAGAATTGGTTCAGCAGTTAAGAGCGCTCAGTCTGTCTTCTGGAGGACACAGGTTCGATTCCCAGAACCTAAATGATCGCTCACAACCATGTGTAACCACATTCCTAGGGGATCCAGTGCCCTCTTCTGGCCTCTTTGGGCTCTGTACACAACATGCAGCACATACATACATACATAGATACATACATACATACATGCAAGAAGAACACCCACATGTATACTTTTCTTAAATGAGGAAATCCACCCCATCCAGTGGCTTCTCTACAATATTGAGAGTTGACAAGAATAGATCTGGGATTAACAAAATAGAGGTTGTGAAGGCTGCGCTATACTAATGGTCATGTGGGGACCTTCCCATGGCATCTCTCAGCCTGCTCCTTGCTTTAGAGCTTGCACATTACTGGTTCACCCAAACCCCAGCCTCCCTGCTCAGGACGGCTGGTGCACAGTGTAAGTAGAGGGGGAGGACTTGTGAAAACAATTGTTCCTGACACACCTGAGTCTCAGTGCCCCTTCTCCTGGGAGGCGCTCCCCTAGCAGATCCAATTTAGCCACAGTCACAAAATGCTGCAGGTGTCAATCCAATCCCGCTGCCGCCAGTGACGGTTTCTCCTGTGGGAACAGCAACTACCTCACACCTCAGGGGTGGCAAGTCAGGGAAGGCCTGTGTTTGAGCTGTTCCATCACCCATGCACCTCCGAGGAAAGACAATGTGGCTACGATCTGTGACAACTTTAAACTGGTATGAAGTCATGACTTTGGGACCCAGCACAAGTTCACCCGCAGTCACTCACTAGAACTTCACTGTAACTCAAAACTGAGATTTCAAGGTCACTCTAGGACATCTACGGAGGCCAAAAATTCTGTTCCTTAACACCCGTATCCCCTGCTGAGATTGAACCTGGGGAGTCTCTGCCTGGATGTTTCTGGTCACGTTATAACAAGCATCCTCTTCACCATCTACTTAGAACCATGCACTTGATGTTTTTATGTTCTCAGTTATTTCCTTCTCAAAGTAGCCCTGATCCAAGTGTCAAAAGTGTGGCTTCTGTCCCTAAGTACAGAGAGCATGAACACATGCTAGAGAAGCTTCAGTCAGCACAAGAAAAACTAGTGCACTGGACACGGGTACTATACACACACACACACACACACACACACACACACACACACACACACACACACACACACACACACACACACACACACACACACACACACACACACACACACACACACACACACACACACACACACACACACACACACACACACACACACACACACACACACACACACACACACACACACACACACACAGAACAAGGCTGTCTTGGCTGACCAGCACTATTGTGACCAGACACAAGGAGAAATGGTGTAGTCATCACTGTTTCAGATTTGTGACAATTGTACACAGATAACTATGATACGCAGGGCAATAGGCTGAACCCACCAATCTTAGGGCTTCTTCTCATTTGGAAACATATCTATGGGCCAACCCACGTGGCTTACAGAATTTGTCCCCTCAGAGCTACAAACAGATCCCATGCTCACCACAAGTGGATGTAAAATAAACACTTCTAAACAGCTCAGTGTGCATCAGCTCAGGCAAAGAAGGTCATACTGTGTGCCTCACGCAATGTGACTACATACAGCTGCAGGCAGGCAGCTTCCTTGCTTCTGCTAGTGGGGTCTTAGCTGCCACAGTGCAAGCCTCTCTCTCTTCTGAGGTCACCAACAATGACAAGTCTCATCCAGCACTCACACGGGAAGAACAAACTCTTGTCCCAGGTGTGTCTCCCTGTTGAATATGCTTGGCCCTAGGAGTGGCACATTAGGAAGCGTGACCTCGTTGGAGTAGGTGTGTTACTGTGGTTGTGGGCTTTAAGACCCTCATCCTAGCTCCTGGGAGCCTCCTAGCAGCTCTCAGTTGAAGATGTAGAACTCTCAGCTCCTCCAGCACTATGCCTGCCTGGATGCTGCCATGCTCCCACTTTGATGATAGTGGACTGAACCTCTGAACCTGTAAGCCAGCCCTAATTAAATGTTGTCCTTATAAGAGTTGCCTTGGTCATGGTGTCTGTCACAGCAGTAAAACCCCAACTATGATGCTCACACAGTCACACATAGTAAAGGCAGGTCACAAACCCACCCTTGGGTAACCAACTTCTAATTCTTTTCATATCTATATGACCCACGCAGGGATCACAGTGGCAGAAGGAGCCATATTGGTGGTAGGCTCACAGTGACAGAACACTTGCTTGTCCCTATAAAATAATTGTGCATGCCGTAAGTTCAGAGACAATAGCTAGCCTACCTGGAACTGTGCTATGCTTGCATCAGGAGGATGAAGAGCCTGTATGAGAGGCAGCCATCGCCCACTGCCTGTGAGCTAACACCACTGGCCCCAGCACCCAAACTCAGAGTGTTTGTGAACTTAGAGACTTTAGAAACACAACATTCTAAGCATGCTACAATCTTTAAAAGGTGCTTTAAATGTACCAGAATTATTTTTAATCCTTTGACCACAAGAAGACATGCATGCCCTAAACCTTTCAGAGTAACGCACGAACAGATTTTGGTAAATCTGGGTGCAGCCAGGATTCTACTTCAGTTCTACAGGGAGGAAAGAAAAGTCATGTCTAGTTACCTGCTCCTTACAATCCAGCTACCTAGACAGTTCCTGGAATAACAGTTCTCATAAATTAAAATTCACTTAACAAGAGAAGTACATTAAGCATAATGCAATCTTTTTCTAGTGGCTCCAGAGTCCTCTAAAAATATTTCAGAGCCTCATCAGGATGGTAATTACAAGGCTGAACAATGGGTGCCAAGTGCATGAGAGGCTCTGAGATTAGTGGAGGGAATATCTTATAAAACCTTGGAGGTGGCACCTGTATGTAACCCCAGTGTTCCGGAGGTGAAGGAAGAGACTCAGAAGTTCCAGGTCATCCTCAGCTACAGAGTGAGATTTGGGCTAGCCTGGTATACACGAGATCTTCTCCTGTTTCAACAAACGAAAACTCAATCAGAACAAAACAAGACTCTTGCTGTGTTCACACAGTCCTTGAAAGAAGAGTGAGAGAAAGGCTGCAATGTGTGGTCGCTTGTCCTCCAACACAGCCCCTGCGGTGGAGGGGACCGTACAAGGCACACAGCACAAGGTCTGAGGCAGCCCTACTGCACCTCTCTCCCATGCACAGAAGAAATCCTCTTCTGGGATGTTGGTGTTTGACCCGGGCCTCCCTCCCCGCACACCAAGCTGTGAATGCCTGTGAAACCCCACAAGCCACTTCCGGACCCCTCTTCCTTTGCAGCTTCATAGCTCCTTCATGAGTAGCAGGAGCTGAAACCCGAAAAATTTTAAGAGAAACTAGTTCTCGTGTTTTGTTTTTGTTTTGTTTCGGTTTTCCTGTCTTCTAATGACCTCAGGGGCATCGCTGCTCATCAGCTTTACAGACTTTGCATCTTCGCAGCAGAACCACTGAGAAAGACGCGAAGGACCGCTGGACAAGCTGTAAACGATGACATTCTCACTGAAAACTAAACGGTGCTGAGATAATTCCTATAAAAGTCAGGAACTCTCCGTCTCCGATGGAAAATAACTAGCAACTCAGAGCAAGAGGCCTCTGGGTCTTATTTCCAGACAAATCAACTAACTCAGATTAGATTTTCAGATCCCTGTGAAGATTCCACTTCTCAGAGCTGTCTAGCTCCAGGGAGTGAGAGGTACCTGTGTCTTCCCTACCCCAGATCCTGCCTATCAGAAATCCTCCCAGATGTCTCCTGTATAATTCAGGACATTGCTGTGTCATAAACTACAAATGCTGGTGAGCGAGGGCTGCACTTACAGGGGGGACGTGCACCCTTGGTGGGGGGACCGGGAACCCCACGGCAGGAACGCCTGACTTCCACTTCTGTCCTGCCCCTTCTGGCCTTGCCTGGGATGGCTCCCTTCACACAGTGCTTTCCAGGAACAGATAACAACAAATCTGATTATGTCCAGCTCTCAATTACAAGAAATTCACTTTACATCTGGAATTTCATTTTCCAAGTTCATTTGTGATATATCTCACTGGTTTCCTAAGGCTACCATGGCAAAGAATCACAAACGAAGTTGTTTAAAATGAGAGAAATACCTCCCTGAGTTTCTGGAACCCAGAAGTCTGAAATGAGGGTGTCTGCAGATTGTGCTCCCTTGGAGATCTGAAAGAGAACTCTTCCTTGCCTCTGGCAGTCTTGGGGGTAACTAACAGCCCCAAGTGATCCCCACAGGACTTGCTTTCCACATACCTGCCTGTGTCTCTTCTAAGGATGCCAGGTACACTCAGCTAGAACCTGCCCTAAGGGGTACTTATCTCAGTGAGATCCATAACGACTCTGTCTTAGTTAGGTTTTTACTGCTGTGAACAGACACCATGACCAAGGCAACTCTTTTTTTTTTTTTTAAGATTTATTATGTATAGAGTTCTGCCTGCATATACACTTGCACACCAGAAGAGTGCATTGGATCCTATTACAGACGGTTGTGAGCTACCATGTGGTTGCTAGGAAACTCAGGACCTTTGGAGGAGCAGCCAGGGCTCTTAACCTCTAAACCATCTCTCCATCCCTCAAGGCAACTCTTAGAAGGACAACATTTAATTGTGGCTGGCTTCCAGGTTCAGAGGTTCAATCCATTATCATCAAGGCGGGAGCATGGCAGCATCCAGGCAGGCATGGTGCAGGAGGAGCTGAGAGTTCTACATCTTCATCTGAAGGCTGCTAGCAGATACTGGCTTCCTGGCAGCTAGGATGAGGGTCTTAAAGCCCACACCCACAGTGACACACTTACTCCAACAGAGCCACACTTTCTAACAGTGCCACTCCCTGGGCCAACCCAATACAAACCATCCCAGACAGCATTTCCAAATAGAGTCATGATCATAGCCACAGATACCGGGGTAAGACTTCCCAAACTTCTTTTTGAGGTACACAAATCAAATGCAATGTATAACACAAGAAAATCTGCTTTTGCTATAATAAAAAACCTTCAGACATTTTTCTTGAGTGAGTGTGTCAAGCTTTAGTTGAATGAAGAATGCGCTGCATCGGGAGAGCATTGGAAAGACATTATTTCATCTTCCTCCAGTACAGGAATTCTGAAGCTTCCGGTTCACAAACCATGTTTGCCCAAATTTTTTTTTCTTAACAAGACTAAAGGTATACAGATAAATGAAACTAGATATAAACCAAACACCTGCTGACAAATCATAAAGAAATTTCATTTAAAACAATTCTTTGATTTGGATATATTTACTAAAGCGGAAAGCAGATTTTCGTACTAGAATCGGATTGCTTATTTGTTTTTATTTGAAGGATTAAACCCTGAGTGAGTGACACAGCAGGATGTGCGACATCCACAGTGTTTTTCAGCCGATCAATGTTTTGGTTTTATTGGTATAATCATCAATGTTCAAGATGCTACTTTGCATAAACATGTGGTACAACACAGTGGATGTTTGCTTAGAGCTGTTTCAGAAATGGCTGGAAAGTCTAGCCTGTTCCCAAGCCAAAATTTAATGACTTTTTAAAAAACAAAACTCAGGCCAACAACTCAAACAGCAATTGTTACAGTTTTTGGTTTGCTTTTGTCTTTTGTTTCTGAGACAAGGTCTTATGTAACCCAGGCTAGCTTTGAACTTCCTATGTAGCCGAGGGTAGCCCTCAACTATTGATACTCGTACTTCCACACCCCCCCCCCAGTACTTGAATTACAGACTTGTACCACCATATCTACCCTGAAGTAGAATTTTTTTTAATTTTTAAAATTTATTTTATTTTTTTTAGTGTAGAGAGAATGAATGCTTGGAAGTCAGAGGACAGCCTACAGGTGACAGTTCTCCACCTGATCTACGAATCCTAGAGATCAAACTCAGGCTTTGCAGCAAACGCTTGCTAGGACATTTTGTGTGCCCTCAAACAACAATTTTAGAAAATCAAACACTGTTACAGAAAACAATCAGAAATATATTGGTTGGATGTTCACACACTGAGGAATGGCAGTGAGATAATATTAAACATCTTGGGAACATTGTTTTCCATAATTAAACAATTCTGCTTCTCTGGGAGTTTGTAAACACAGTAGAAACACCACAGCTCTTGATAAATACTGTGCTGAGGGGTTTCAGGCCCTGCTCCTCAGTGCTGCTTGTGGAGTGCCCAGGCACAGTGCCCAGCATGTGCTGCATATCCAGAGCCAGGGCTGCAGGGAAGCCACAGGATATAGCAAGGATAAGGGATGCCACAAACACTTGGTTCATTAGACATTTGATTTCTAGTTGAGTGTTGAGACCTTTTACCATTGCCAAATTCTTCATCACTTCCACATTCAGTTATGAGACCCTGTGTGAGGTCATGGGCAGTTGAAGAAGCTGAAACTACATGTACATTGGGTATTTCCTCGAGATAGTTTTGTACCTCAAAGAATAAGGATAGATGGCATCTGGCATTCTAGCAGGCATAGAGAAAATACCAAATAAATATTTATAAATGTTTTGATTGTTACTGACCAACTCCATGTTTTCATCATGCATATGGTTCACTCGTATAACCATAGAATGCGCTTAATATATTTAATTCGTATATATAGGCTTGAGCCATAGCTTGTTGCCCTAAGCTTATCTTGCTAGGATTCCATGAGAATATCACCGGGCTTTAAAAGAAGACTGTCAGGAACAATTGTTGTTTTGTTTTGCTTTGTTTTGTTTTTTTAGAGACCAAGTTTTCTGTGTAGTCCTGGCTGCCCTGGAACTCCATCTGTACAGACCACATTGGCCTTGAACTCGCAGAGATCTATCTGCCTCTGCCTCCTGAGTGCTGGGATGAAAGGTGTGTGTCACCCCTGCCTGGTAAAAATCAGAAGCCATGGTAATTAAGAGCAATTGCAAATGTTAGCTATGTCAACCAGCATAGGAAAATGTAGATATTTTTAAAAATCTCATAAAAAACTACAAGCATGCTTTGATTTTAAGGCACGGAAGAGCAAAGATATACAACTTTTTAAATCGCCTGTGCCGTTCGCTGGCAGTAGAAGGCAGTGTCTTGGCAGCATGTGCAAATGGACGCGCTCCTGGAAGGTAGGAAAGTCTTATCCCCACATTTCAGACATGCTTTTCTGGGATAGGACACAGTGAGAAGGCAGACCCTGAGGGAAGTGCTAGCACTGTCTATACACATGGGGACTATCTGCAGCCATCACTCTGTGTAACATAAAACTGTCTTATCTCTCTCGTTTTCTCTGGCTAGTATAAGGCCCCATGAAAGCTGGGGAGTTCACTTAGGATGCAGCGGCATGACAGACCCCAAGCCACCATGTGAAGGATGCTTGCCAAAACTTTAGTGGATGTGAGAGGGCAATGTCCAGTGCCCTTGGTGCACCAATCTGCTGAGACACCGGAGGGTCTGTTTGCACTCTTGGCTTGGATACTAAATACCTTTACAGTCCAAGTGCCATGGAAACCAAGTCCAAATGAATACACTCGACAGCACAGTCTCTGGCCTTTAGCTGAAGACCCACACACATTGGTTGCCTTAAGGAACAAGCAGAAGGCAGTGTACTGGAGTCAGCTACTGGCTCTGTGGTTTCATTCCAGCACCTTCTCTAAGACACAGCTATACTCAGTGAACATGAGCATGTCATGAGGCAATGTGGGACAAGAGAAGGACAGCAAACTGTACAGAAAGGCACAGAATCAGCAATAGTTCTGGAAGAACTGCTGGTGAAAGGGGGGACGGGGTGCGAGATGGGGGTTGCCCAGAGTGGCCAGCTTTTGTAAGCCTTAATGAGGGTGTCAGGACCATGGACAGAGAGCTCCACACACTCCCTTCTGCTGCGTCCTTCTACAAAGAAAGGGGGCACTGGGGTTGGGGATTTGGCTCAGTGGTAGAGCACTTGCCTAGCTTCGGTCCCCAGCTCCGGAAAAAAAAAAAAAAAAAAAAAAAAAGAAAGGGGGCACTGACTACCTCATAGCTGCAGGCCTATCTATCAGTAAACGCTCCGATTTAGAAAGTGCTGCTGCTGTTTCAGTCAATAGCTCCTGTAGATAAAAGTAAAGTGTAGGAGGAACTTAGCCAAGCAGGCCCAGGTGCAATGCTGGCACATGCGCTACTGATGCTTCCTCTCCAGCCAACCTAGATTCTGCTGACATGGCTAGAGACCGATGACGCTGGATCAGACAAGGGAGCGAGCCAATGAGAAAGAGACAGCACCACATCTGGTTACTTGAGAGCCAATGAGATGCTAGGAGGCAACTGGGTGTCATCCCAATGCCCCTTGGTGGACAGAGCCAGGTGCCTATGAGCTTTGTTATATGAACTATGTTTCAAAATCACAAATCCTAGTTTAAAAGTCTGCTGGATGGGACCGGAAAAATGAGTTCATGGTTAAAGATGCTTGTGCCCATTGGTCTTCCAGAGGAACCAAATTTTGTTCCCAGCAACCAGGCTGAGTGACTCACAACCACTTGTAACTCAAGTTCCATGGAATCCAATACCCTCTTCTAGTCTGTGTAGGCACCTGCAGTCATGTGCACACACCCACACACAGACTCATAAGTTAAAATTAAAATAAAAAGTAAGATTTGTTAAACCACACTTGAGGAATCTTATTCCAGTCCTTACCCATATAGCCAGATTCTGTGTATCCTCTAATGAGACCGTTTATCCTCACTGTGGAAGACCCCCATTGGCAGGCACTTTTTGTGTAGTTTTGAGTTTGTTTCAAAAATACTATATAGAAATATATCCTTACTTCTCAGGTTTTCTTTTTACATAAAAACTGCATTACAGGTAAACATATATGAACTATGGCATGTAGCAAACATTCTGTGCTGCATGTAGCTCAGCTTTTGGTGAAAAGCTTCCAGACAAATCCAGGAAGGAGTCGGTGAGCTCTTACAGGCACCACCTTGTGTCTCAGGGTTGTGGGCCACCCACCCCAGTAAGGGAACAGATTAGATTTCAGCCAGGGATTGAGGTTTTCTGAATGACATTAGTTTCTTTCTAAGAACTGATTGTGCAAACATCACCTCAGCCATCCACACATGCCATGTGGAAGGAGATCTCTTCAGATGTTATTAATAATGAAGAGCAGGGTGGGGTGGGGGCAGACATGGTGTGGTAAAGGATGCCAGGCCTTCTCACTGAGCTTGACGTTCTGCTGGCACAGTAGCAGCATGCCTGTGTCACGAGCATTGAGGCTTTGGGACTCTAGAGTAGAGTCTTCCGGAGAAATCTCCCTTCTATGCCAGGCCGAAGGGTATTGTCTGGATCTTTTTGTACACACCATCTTCCCTTCTGTAGAGCTGACCCATATAATTGACAAGACCCCCTCTTCTATTCGCCCCTGTATTCTGACCCTCCTCTTTGTAGATCTCTCTAGAGGGTCACTGCTCCTCTGGAGGCCCTGCCCCTGTGTACCCAGGCCACTTCTAACCATCATTTAGATGTCTCTCCTCCTGGATGATCCCCCTACCTTCCTTCCTCAGCCTTGTGGGGTATTAGTGTTTTGCTTCAGGATGAGAATGGTGGCCAGTTCTGTAGGTTACATCATCGTAACTGATGAGCAGTCTGCTTTGAAGAACGGGGGAAAAGACAAGACATGGTGAGAAGATACTCACGTGCCTGCCACACACAGGCTTTAGGAAGTGTTCTGTGTTGTTGCACGTCTAAGTTATGGTGTGCACTTCTTGACTCTGTAGAAGACAACCCTCCCCTGTGATGAGAAAAGATCTTCCAACATCTCAAGAAGCACTGGCGTGTCCTCACATTATGCACACGCAGCGCGGGAAAGCACGATTATCTGAACATTTGCTGCAAAGAACTGTGCTCATTAAATTTTCAACTACATTTGTCATGAGAGAACACATCATCACCTCCTTACCAAAAAGTAATTAATCCACTTAGGCCTTCAATTATGTTGCTTAATTATTATGAACTAATTACTATATTAAGAATGAGTGGTTACTAGTTTGAGAACAAAATCTGTAGTCACCAGTTACCTAAGTTCCACACAAGTAACAATCAATAAGAATCACTCACAGATAAATTTTTAAACACACTATAAATTGGAAGTTTATCTTCAGGATCTAAGCAATAGTTTCGAGGGGATGGAGCCAGGGTAGAGGTTTCTTGTCATGAGATGTTGAGCTATGCACATGGATTCATGAATTCAATCCCATCTACTCAAAAAGCTTAGGCAAGAGGACAACACTGGCTGCTTTTCTGTCAACTTGATTCAGACTAGAGTGATCAGAGAGGAAGGAGCCTCTTTTGAGGAAATACTTCCAATGGATCCAGCTATAAAGCAAAGTGATCAATGGGGGAGGACCCAGCCCATTGTGGGTGGTCCTATCCTTGGGCTGGGCTGGTAGTTCTAGGTTCTATCAGACTGAGCAAGCCATGAGAAGCAAGCCAGTAAGTAGCAGTTCTCTACGGCCTCTGCATCAGCTCCTGCCTCCAGGTTCCTGTCTTGCTTGAGTTCCTGTCCTGGACCTCCTTCAATAATGAACAACAATTGGGAAGCGTAAACCCTCTCCTCCCAATCTGCTCTTTTGTCATGCTGCCTCATCACAGCAAAACAAAACAAACAAAAAAGCCCTACCTAAGACAGACAGTATAAGCTAAATGGCCTAATCCTATTTTGAACTAAAATACAGGGCTGGGGATATAGCTTACTGGTAAAGCACTCGCTTATACACATGAGGCCTGGTTCAATCACCAATATTATCTATCATAAACAAAACCAAACAATAAAAACATTGGCTAAACTGGGCACAAACCATCACACACAAAACATGTATCTCTTTGCTTCCATAGTCACTTCTTGAGGGCACAGACAGTCCTGGCTGCCATAGCTAGGGGAGGGCAGGGGCACTGCTGGACTTCTGATGTAACATCTACGGTGCACAACACAGCCAATGGCATAGTCATCCAGCCCAAAGTGTTACTGCACAAAGGCTAAGAACCACTGTCCTCTTAATGACTCCTTAGTTCTCTTAGCCACTGAAGGGGTACTGCTGTACCATCTGTGCCCAGGGCATAGTAGACAGTCTACTTTTGTGAGGTAGTAAAAGGAGATGCCTAGACACTAGCTTACCCTTCAAATCCTAGACGTCAAACTTAGCTATGACTCCCCTTTCACAGTATCTCCCAATCTCCTCTTCCATAATGGATGCCCAGTTATAAACCTGAACACTGGCCTGCTCGCCTCTCTTGCCTTACCTTCCACACCCAATGGTGACTAAGCTTCAAATCTATCTGGATCTGTTGGGGTCCAGATGCTCTACAATTCCTTTCTCAGGCACAAAACCTGACCTAGATGTGGATTGCAGAAAACTGCAGACAAGGCCTAGGAGGAAAGTTCTGGAGGTTGGGGAAGGTCACAAAGAAAAGAAAGAATGGAAGAAAGAATTCAGGGGAATCGGGCAAAGAGATGGTTTGCTCAAGGTCTGCTTGCAATGCTATCTTTAGTAGCTAATAGACAATATTTAAACAGCAATGAGAAAAATAAAAATTGTTCATTCTGAAGTGAACCCGGGAGTCCTGTGTCTTTGCCCACCATTACCCTCTCTCCCAAGTCCTGGCACTGTCCCTGGCTGTGCTAGCTATGGCACAGAACCCAGCCACCTCCTAACATCTTCATCCTCCAGGAGAACCTCCATCATTCCAGAAAGCAGGGAGTTCTCCTGACGGGTCATGTCCACTCCCAGCCTTCCCCAGCTATCGCCCGCTCACCTGCCCCACACAGTAACCTTAAAATCTTAATGTTCACTTAGCATTTTCCACAGTATTAGGACTGTCTATCTTCCTAACCACCATCGATGTCCCATGTTAAAATCCTAATGCCCAGTACCTCAACTTAGCGTGACTATATTTGAGCCAGGGTCTCTCGGGAATGAACAAACGGAAACGAGAACGCAAGGTGGTCCTGATCTACTCTGTCGCTGGATTCGGGAATCTTGATGCAAAGATGCCTTGGTTTTGTGTGCTCAGAAAACTGATGGCCACCCACAAGTCAAGGAGCAAGGCCTCAAAGAAGTCAACTCCACTGGCACTTTGGCCTTGCACTTCTGGTCCCCAGAAATGGGACAATAACCTGCTACGAAGGCTTTCTGCGTGGTGAGACAGATGGAAAGAAGTCACAGTCGGGGTAACCATGCTCGCTCCCCACACTTGCTTCTATCCTGTGTTTCCTCATCCATCTGTTTCAGCTCACTAAGAAATCAGCAAGAAACCATGCATTTGTCCACCCCAAGCCATGTTTGACTCATAGAGACTGGACACATACCTCTAGACAGATCAATGAATGAGTGAATGAATGAATGAATGAATGAACGAACGAATGAACAAACAAACAAATGCAGGTCACATATTCCCAGATCCTATAATTTTCCCAGAAAGAACCATGAAATGGATTTTACTCCAATTTATGGAGTTGTTGGTTCTGAATTTTTCTTATGAGAGTAACAAACCTCTCTGAAGAAAATTCTCCAGTTAACGGCTGGAAAGGGAAATGGAAGACTGCAGCCATACAGCACATCACAGAAGTATTGGTATATTCACACCTAGCTTAAAATACAGGCTGGGGTGTTCCTGGCTCTGCTGCAGCCTATGCCACCATGGTTGTATACGTAGTCCACGACTATAGACGGATCACATTTAGATCTTGATTCAAAGTGAACTTAAAACACAGACAATTAGAAATCTGAAGACTTCATACTTGGTGATATTTTCTGAATTGTCATTTTAGTGTGCATTGCAGCTATATGACAAGTGTGTGCGTGTGTTTACGTGTGTATATTTGTGTTCTTCTTCATGTATATAGATCCTTGACCACAAACATCCACAGGCACTTCATGATAGGTGGGTTAAGCAAAGTTTGTAAGTAGGTCTGAGTTTGGACAATGATGGCATATTGGTATGAGCCCAACCAGCATTTGACCTGCTGCCGTTCTCCACCTGAGTAGGGACCACTGAAGCCTAAAACAGCCCACTCCATAGGTGGTGACTCTGCTGGCTATGAGTCTGGGAGCCCCAGGCTATATTAGTGTAGAACTCCTCTGTGGCTATTTTCACTTAACACAAAACTTGGATATTTAACCTTGCCTTAAGTTCAGTCCTTTTATTTGTATGTAAGCATTTACGTATATGCATGCATGTGCTTTTGTGTGTGTATGCACATGCACACACTCATGCCTTTTACAGTATGAAAAAAAATCACGTCAAAACAGCTAAAAGCCAAAATGTACTGTGCTCTGGCCTCTGCTGCCATGGTGATTCAGCCCTCACACTTCCAAGGGCACTGATCTTTTAAACACTGTGCACTCCAGACAGGCAGACCTGCTTCCCCAGACAGGAAGAGACCCCACTCCAAGGCACTCCCCCCTCTTCCTATGAACGGGGGCAGGAGCATCGTTCAGCTCCTACACCTGAAGCAATCTCCCAGAGTGCTTTCTCCCTGGTCAAAGATGTTAAAAGCCCCTTTAAAACCAGCTGCTTGAATACCTCTCTCAAAGCAGGAGAGACGAGCTATCTCCATGTGGATGGAGTCTCACAGGGACTGCTACAGGATGGAAAGACAAGGAGAGGAGGCCAGCAAACAGGAGCATGGCTGATTGTGCCCCCATCTCTCTGCATCTAGGAGCTGATGGCTACTCCAGAAATAAAGAGATGTGAGCCCTCCCTTCCAGACAATGGCAAGAATGAAGAGCTCTCTGGCCAGGCCAGCCTCATCCGCTATGGCTTGTCCTTGGTCCTTGGAGACTTGCTCGGAGAGCTTGGGCGTGGTCTGGCATCCCACAGACTGGACAACTCTGTGGGACCTTGAATGTGTCCTCACATGGTCAAGGAGTGAGACATCTCTCTGGGTCTCTGCTGGAGGGTCACTAAGCCTACCCATGAGGCTCCGCCCTGTGACTAACTCCCTGCCTTAAAGCTTTGCCTCCCAACACCACCGGTCTCCTTGGTAATGAGAATTTCATGTCAGTTTGCAGGGAGGGGGAGAGTCCCATTTAGAGCACAGTACAAATGAGGTGCTCTAGCAAGACAGAGCAGCTCCCTGTGCCTGGCTCGCCCTGTGGTCCTGCCTTTCACACCAACAATTGTGAGGAGAAAGCAAAGAGGACAGGAATAAGCCAGTCTGAAAGACTGAACTGTGCCACACTCACCAAACAGTTGTTAAAAACACTGGGCATAAATAGATGTTCTCCCTTGGCAACTTTTCTAGGTCAGTGGGTATTTTAAGCTCCTGAGGGAAGCATGTGAATTTTATTAAGTGTCTGGGATAAAAGGGGCGTAGAATATAAAATTTCCATATTTTTGTCTTCAGCTTCCAAATAAACTCCAGGTTAATGGATTTTTTTTTAAAATCTAAAACTCAATGTGGTTTTCTCGTTCTTTTGTGGAAATAGATGTCTCTGTCACTACATATAACCTCCCCAGAAGAGCATATGGGGCAATCCTATGTTCAGGCATAGAGTGCTGTGCCATACACGGGCCTGCGGAAGGTCTAGCCTTGCCTGCAGCTGACTGGCACAGCAGAGGACTCAAGGATTCATTACCTACTCCCCTGGTCACAGGTAAATGCAATTTGCCTATTGCAAAATCTTAAGTGGGTAAACGGATTTCACTGAGGATTTAAAAAAAAAGCAACAACAAAAACACAAGCAAAAAAAAAATACTCTCTTACTGTTGCACTTTTCTGCAATTTATAAAACCGAGCCCTGGATTGGAGCTGTACTGTCCAGGGTCCTGCAGAATCTCCCCTGAACTCTACTGAGTGTGTGCACTCAGCACCAAGCTGCACCCCCAGCTCTGCTCTGACACCGTCTCAGGTTGTGGTAAAGACACGGGAAGAGAGAGGCAGAAGAAACTAACTCGTTGCTGGTCCTCAACAAATCCACACAGGGAAAGCCAACCCTAGACCACAGCACTGTGAGAAGGCTGTACTTCTGACTGTCCTTGGATTTGCATACAGACAGACATTAGGAGTCACACAACCAATAGTCTTTCTCCTTACCCCTTGGTTTTGAGGAGCACAGTCCAAATCCTAAGCTCGCCTTCAAGACAGAAGCAGGATGGAGTGATGGTAATCAGGGCCAGGGAGCGGGGAATGGGAAGTGGAGGATGTTGGCCAAGACACATGGGATTACCAGACAAGGTGAGTGCATTCTAAAGATCCAACACCTGGCAATGTTGTTGGTAACATGGCTCCGTGTGCAGGAGTGTGCCAAGCAATCTTGTGTATTCTCACCACAGCAAGAATACACTGCTGGGCAGCTCGCTGTGCACGCAGGTCCTGGCACCACACCCAAGTCAGACAAAAGGATCTGTCTGTGAGGGCAGTGACAATACAGAAGCCAGCATTCTTCAGTCTTCGTTCTCCTTAGAGAAGCTTCTTCAGGCAGGGGGGTTCCCTTAGGCCCATAGAATTCGGGAAGAACATGAAATGCACACATTTCTGACTTGGCCTTTGGAGATGCTTGGGAATGGTTTGAGGGATCATAGGAAGAGTAACAGGGTTCCTGGCTGGTGAGGATGGAATTCGTGAGCATAGCCCAGGAGGAAGAGCACTGGTCCAGCAAGGATGAGACCTACGTGCATATGCTGGACGGGATGCTGGGCAGGAACTCGAGGCTTTGGGCAGAAGCAGGCAGAACCCCAATTCTATTGTTGGATTTACCTAAAGCAACAGATGCCAGAGGCTGACCCTGCCTTCTTATGCAGTGTGAGTGAGTTATGGAGAGGCTGAGGCCTACGCTTGGAACCCCAGGTAGCACTCACTACTCTCTGCTACACTGCCTGCTGCCCTAAACATGCCCACATGGCATGTGGCTTAGAAGCTGAAACACTATTGATGTCCTGTGTCAGATCCATGATGTCAAGAGAAACCAAGCTCTCCTTGAGACATTTCCTACATCCATCTCCTGAGAAGAGAGTGTTCACAATGTAAGAATCAGACACTGCGAGTGCCAGAAAGCTAACGACTTTTTGATAAGTGTTTGGTTTTAATGTTCAATGCCATTTACATGAGCTGTGAAGGGAAACGGCATGAATTTATGAAAATTGTGAATCACCAAGATACTGTGTTAAGTGTGGTTTATGGTTTTTAAGCCCACACAATGGAATAAACTAAACGCTCATGAATTGTTGAGTCAATACCGTAAGGACCAAATTTTACTTGCAGTTCTCATATTAAGATGTCATATTACAAATAGATCTTGCCAATGTATTTGAAAACATTTTGCCGTCTTATCCATTTGCCTAATTAAGATTTTCAGCACACTTTTTCTCCCATAAGAAAACAGATAATCACAGGAGCGAACAGAGTGGATGCTTACTATGTTGACATTTAGCCAACCACTGGCATGGCCTCACACCATTTTATCCTCACGACCATGAGACAGGTTGTTTGTGAGGGAGTGGCTGCTGGGCTCACCATGGATACTTGGCGATTTGCATGTGAAATCCCCTGTGTCCTTGAGATCATCCCTAGATCACCTAGAATACCAAAAGCACTGTGCACAGTAGATAGGCAGTTGTTAGGCTGCATGTTTTCAGGAAATTTATACCGAAATAATCTGTACATATTTGGTACAGATGTGATTTGCAGGTATTTTCAGTCCATTTTGATTGAATCCATGACGTAGAACGAATGGATTCAGAGTCGCAAACATCTCCATAAAGGATGAAAAGGAAGGAGATGAAAGGGACAGATTCGAAGTTCAGGCTCTGATCAGAGTCCATTCTATGCAGCAAAGCAGAGATGAGGCATCAGCAGTCTATGTGAATGGGGCCCAAATTGACGGAGCTCGTGACTAGGCATGCGCGTTTATTATAGAGTCTTTGGAACTGTAACTTCCTAACGTTTATATTTTAGAGACGTCATTTATTTATACGTACAAGACAGTTCATATCAGTTTTTAGCAGTCTCCTGTATCCCAGGCTAGTGGCCAACCTGCTATATAGCTATGGGTGACTCTGAACTTCTGCTCCCCATCTCTACCTCTTGCATGGGAAGAGTACAGGAGTGGGCCACCAAGGCCTTGCACACTCCAGGCAAGCACTTCACCAACTGAGCTGCATTCCCCACATCAACGAACTTAGACAAATTCATGCAGTCATGTGACCACAGTGAAATGTCCTTTCTGCATCTCTGTGACCAGTGTGTCTTCCTGCAGCCTGGACTTCACTGACAGAATGTTTGCTATGCAGTGTTGGGACTAGCTTTTCTCACTACACCTGGTATTATTGCGATGACCCCACATTGCATAGACCTTTGGCTTGGTCTTTCATTTGTACAAGTGGAATACAATGGTTATCTTTGCACAAGCTGATGGACATTTGAACTGACTCTGGTGTGTGTGTGAGTGTGTGTGTGTGTGTGTGTGTGTGTGTGTGTGTGTGTGTGTTTGAATAAAACTACTGTAAATGTCCACATGGAGGTATCTGGTGGACATTTTTAGGTCAATATTCAAGAGTAAGATTATTAAGTTCAAGGTAAGTGGATATCCATCAGGAAGGTGCATTCCAATCATTTCTCAAAGTAGCTGTGCTATTTTGTGTTCAACCATGAAGAACAGCTAGCACATCTTGCCTTTGTCCACATTTAATAACATTTGACATTTAAGTTTTAGGCACCACAGTGCAACCTCATCATGTTTTTAATTTGCACTTTCTCAATTATCAATGATGTTAAGCATCATCTGTGTTCTCCTATCCTCTTCCCTTAAAATCTTCCTTCCCCTCCCCATCAGTGATCCCCGTACAGTCTCCTGGGTTCTATGTGTACTCAAAGTCAAACATACAAATCTAAAGATTTGATACTAAAGATCCTAACAGAGTAAGAATGTACGTCTTTCTAGGTCTGGGCTACTTCGCTCAGCATTTTGTTTTCTGGTTCTTGCCACTCACCTCCAAATCGCATCTTCCTGTTCATCTGAGTAAAATTCCACTGTGATGGAAGCCGCAGAGCCAGCCATAGACAAATGAGAAAAATACCTTCTGTCTGCAGAAGGCAACAGTCCCACATAAACATGAGATCTCTGTGAACCACCACTCTAAATACTGTTTCCTTACGATTTAGTTCAACGTCTCTGCTGGTGAAGTGGACAGATTTTAGAAGTAAGCAAAAAAGAAAATCAAGTGAAGCTATTCCTTCAACAAACCCCCCTCCAAAATTCCACCGTGTATTGATACTGTATTTCCATGGTCTAGTCATTAGTCGACAGACATCTGTTCCCATGTCCTACCTACTGTGAAGAATAGTAATTACTCAATTGATTGATAATTAATTAATATGGGTGAGCAGGCATCTGTACAGCAGGAATAGAGTCCTTTGCGTACATGGCCAGGGAGTATACCGGGTCAGACAGCAAATCCATTTCTAGTTTTCTGAGAAACTACCACACAGTCGGCCACAGCAGCTGCATCCATTCACGCTCCCAACAGTGCACGAGCATTCTCCATTCCCCAGGGCCACATCAGCATTGCTTATCGGCGTTTCTTAATCTAAGCCCTCCTGCCTGGAATACGGTGAAATCTCAAAGTGGTTTTGTGTTTCTTGGGTGGATAAAGATGACTCCTTTAAAAGTGCTGCTCATGAATGTGCAGCTCTCCTTGTGAGAATTCAATAGCCCAGTTTTTAATTTAGTTGCTTGCTTTGTTGCTCTTGAGGGTTTTTTAAAAAAGGTCCTTTGTATATTCAGACATCAATCCTTCCTCAGATGTATGACTGGAAACCCCTTTTTCCCTTTGTAGACTGCCTCTTCCGTTGATTATCGGTTTCCTTTGCAGTGTAGAAGCTTATTAATTCCAGGAAGTTCCACTTGCTATTTGCCGGTCCCATTTCCTAGGTGATCAGAATCCGACTCAGGAAGTCCTTGTATGAATGTATGACCTTAAATGTACTCTCTACTCTTTCTTCCAGAAGTTTTGGATATAACACTGGGATGGTTGGTGCATTCGTTTGCAGGATGAGAGAGAAGGATCAACTTTCATGTTTCCTACATGGAAATATCCAGTTTCCCAGTACCATTTATTATGGTGTCTTATCTCTAATGTGTATTTTTTTTTTTTGGGCATCTTTGCAAAAAGAGAAAAATCAGGTGACTATAGGTGAGTAGAGTACTTATATCTAGGTCCTTGACTCCACTGATCAGTGTATCTGGTTTTGTGCCAGTGCCATATTGTTTTTACTACTATGACTTTGCAGTATCACTTGAGATTAATCATGCTGATGCCTCAAACATAGTCTTTATTCTCTGGGATTTTTTTGACTGCCTAGGGTTTTTCATGCTTCTGTATGAATTTTAAGATTGCTTTTTCAATTTCTGCGAGGAATTGCATTGGAATTTTTTATGAGGTTGCACTGAATTTGTAGGTTGATTTTGGTAGATGGCCATGCTCACAATATTAAACCTACCATGTGCATGGGAGGTCTCTCCGTCTCCTAGTGTTTTCTTCTGATTCTTCACTGTTTCATAGTTCTAATTCTATCGGTCTTTCGTTTTGTTTGTCTGTTTGCTTTGTATTATGAATGGGATCGTTTCCCTGATTCCTTTCTCAGACTATCTGTCATTGGTATTTAAGAAGGATGCTGGGTATCTTTATTTTGTAACCTACCACTTTACAGCAGTGTTTGTTAGTCTAGGAGTTTCCTGGTGGAGCCTTTGGGGTCTATCGTGTATGAAATCCTAATATCTGAAAATAGGGATACTTTGAATCCATCCTTTCATATTTATATTAACATTTGAAAAACAAATATCTAGTTGCTCAAACACCATTTGTTGAAAAGATTTTTCTCTTCCCAGCAAAATATCCGGACATCTGTGTAAAAATCAATTGACCACAATGCCAGGGGTCTCTTTTTGTTCCATTCACTGAGGTGTTTATTTTCATGCAACAGCAAACTGTCTCAATTATTCAATCTCTACCATGGTCTTCACACGCTCAGCATGGCATCGCCTGCTTTACTCTTGCTTTGCGAAGTTGAGGCTATACTAAGTCCTTCACACTTCCATGTAAGTTGAGGCGGCACCTTGACACACTCTCTGAGAAGAAACGTTACAGGTTTTACTTGTGTTACACTGGGTGTCAATCTCTTTGAAAAGGCAGTGCCTTGACATGTGAGAATTCTCAACTTTGACTTGAGAATTAGAGCAGCTACCCCATTGCAGTCCCGCCAGCAGTAGATAAGACTACCCTACTCAGTCCCACCAACAGTGGATGAGGCTACTCCATTGCAGTCCCGCCAGCAGTGGATGAGGCTACCCCATTGCAGTCCCGCCAGCAGTAGATAAGACTACCCTACTCAGTCCCACCAGCACTGGATGAGGCTACCCCATTGCAGTCCCGCCAGCAGTGGATGAGGCTACCCCATTGCAGTCCCACTAGCAGTGGCTGTGGGCAATCCTCTCCCTCTGACTCCCAGGACAGTTACTGGCTGTCGTTTGGTTGCTCTTATCCTCTCTGGCTGCCGTGAGATGGAATCCTGTCTCTTTCTTTTTTTTTTTTTTTTTTTCAGAGCTGGGGACCGAACCCAGGGCCTTGCGTTTGCTAGGCAAGCGCTCTACCACTGAGCTAAATCCCCAACCCCGTGAGATGGAATCCTATCAATGCATCTTTCTGAGATTTCTTGGCCATTTTTCTTTCTTTTTTGGTTAATTTTCTGTTCAGATCCATAGCTTTATTTTCTAATTGGGTCATATATTATTTTATTATTTATTTCTAATAATATTTATTATATTATTTATATTTATAACAATATTCATAATATATTATATTGTAAATTATTATTATTATTATTATTTAGTTCCTTATATATTCTGGATAGTAATTGTCTGTCAAGCATATAACTGACAAAGTTTCTTTCCCCCTCTGTAGGTTTTCACTCAGCTGATTGTTTTCTTGGCTGCACAAAAGCTTTTTAGTATTTGAGGTTCCATTTGTCAATTACTGGCCTTAATCCCTGAGTGGATGGAGTCCAATTCAGAATGCCCTTTCCTTCCCTTGTATCTTGTAGGGCGCTGCCTATGCTTGCTCTGACAGTCTCAGTGTTTCAGGTTTCAAGTTCTCCTTACCTTGTTGTGGTGATGGTGACGGTGATGGTGATGGCAGTTGGTGGCAGTGTGTGTGTGTGTGTGTGTGTGTGTGTGTGTGTGTGTGTAAAACATGGTATGCATGTGGAAATCAGAGAACCACTCACAAGAATGTTTTAATATTTTCTTTCTACCGTTGGACCCAAGGATCGGACTCAGGCAGTCAGGCTAAGGAAGTGCCTTTCCCCACTGACCTGTTTGTCAGTCCATGAACATTCTGTTTGAAGAATTTTTTCTTCCTGTCAGCAGTCTTTTGTAGTTTTCAGTATGCAAAGCTTGTACATATTATATAATGTTTGTTGCTTAGTGTTGTCACTGGATGTTCTTATGTATTATTTTAAATTCAAGTTTTTGTTATCTATATAAATATAACTGACTTTCCTATATTTGCCTTATATCCAGCAACACTGCTAAACTTCTTAGTCTCACTAAATTGTTCCAGCTTCCTTCCCTGGACAACCTCCCAGAGGTCATCTCAGATCTCCTATTCTTGCAATGGGACTTTCAGTGTCTTTACCTCAGGTGTAGCAAGTTGCCGCATATCCTGCTACCTGCTAAAAAACAAGACCGTGGTGTTTTCTGGTCCTCTTTCCATCTTTCATCATGGCCCACCAAGGGGTCACCATCAGCCTTACTGGGGGAAGTTTGGGGGAGGACGACTCCTAGCCTTTGCTAGGGGTAGCTGCCTTCCCTTCCTCAGCTCGGAAGGTACATGTGTACAGGAATGCCAGCTTCCTGAGTCTCCCAGCAGTGGGCGGACTTCTGCCTCTCCTGTGGTCTCAAAATCCAGCAGTAGAGCAATGGCTGTTACCATTTCCTAACTGCAGACTCCTCAGGGGCATCGGTAGGCTCTCCCTGATCTCACTCTAAGTGGCCATTTTTAATTTCCACAACCTCCAAGTAAGGTCCCTTTTCCTCCTCATCCAAGAGATTCGGGCTTTGCCTCATATAAGAGAACATTTGGGGGCTGGATTTCCTCCTCTCTGCCTCATGCCTTTCTTCCACAGAGGGTCACTCTTTCAGGTCCTGCCTTTCCCCTGCTCCCTTGGCCATGCAGTCACAGCCAGTGGAGGAGAGCTATACACCAGATCTGGGGACAAATGGAGATTCCCTTTATTAAGGACTCTGAGGATCTAAGCCGGTGCATAGCCCATACTCAGCGGCAATCTTTGTATCCACCATGAGGATGCTCTGTCTGCCTCTATTGCGGCCACAGCTGAACTCCCCACACCATGCAACCCTCACATTAGACAGCATCCTGGCTGCCTTGTTCCATTTAAAGGTTCAAGAAACACCATCCCCTTTTCAGAGTACCCGCATCTATTGCTGTTGTTAGCCATGTTCACTTACGACCTTTAATAACCTAAGCTAAACCAGAAAGTCCTTCATTGTTGTTGTTACTGTAGATTGCCATTTTCCTTTTACAAATAACCTATCAAAAATACCTGTCCTACAAAGTGAAAATAAAGTTCCCACAGACTAGTAAGCGGAGGCTCTCCTGATTAATAATTCAGTCAGTCAGTCTCCTTGGCAAATGCAGCATCGCTCCATGGCAATGCCTGAGTCACAGCTGAGAACCTCATTCTCTAGAAGTCTTAGCAGGTAGTCGGCAGCTGAAGCTGTCTGCTAAAATTACCAGTAGGAAATCAATGTCTGTCCAACAGGGCTAAATATGTGTGTGATTGACTTCCTTAAGGAAGCACGGTAACACATTGAGAAGGAAGAATGGATTTTAACTTCCACAATGAAGTGCTTTGACCTTCCTGACACAAACACAAGGACCTAAGCTCAAATTTCCAACATCCATGTAAGAAACTGGGTACAGCGGCATGTGCCCATAATACCACCACAGGGAAGGTGGACACAGGAAGACCCTGGGGTTTACTGGCCAAGCAGTCTAGCTGAATCAGTGAGTTCTAATAATGTAAAGAGCAACGGAAGAAGACAATCTCTGGTCCCTACACACACATGCACACATGCACACATAGCACTTATACGCAGATAAAACACTAGTGCAACACTAATGGGGTAGCATAAAACATGATATCCCAATACTGCTGTGTGTCTGTAGGCCTGTGTGTGTCTGTGTATCTGTGTATGTGTGTGGCTGTGCTTGTGCAAGCACCCACACAAGTATGCACAAGTGAATAAGATGAAAGGCAGGGATGGAAAGAGGAAGGGGACAGACTTGGGGCTTGCAAGTTGAGAGGTGCAAAGGCATCAAACATTGTGCCTATGGATACAGGAGACTTTTCACAGTTCCACGCTGTTTGGAGAACACTCCCTTCTGTATGTGCCTGTAAATTTGAACTACGCACGTATGTGTGAGTTCCCAAACAGATTGTGACTCTGAAGGAAGCCACGCCACACACTGCTGGCGATACTGTCCCATGTGCTAACACAGACTCTGTCTCACATAAATACTCAGGAAATATTTGTAGCGTTGCCTGTCGAGTGGCCTGGAGCTCATTCATCTGCTGCTCTCTGGACCCGGGAGTCATGCTCTGATGGACCACTCATCTAGAAGAGGCAGAAGGGAACGAAGGGAGCCGAAGCTCCCCCACAGCTCCCCCTGGGAGAGCACTGGGCCACAAAGCCCTCTTTGGCAATGGTTGGCTCTTCCGGGCGTGCTTGGCACGTCGGGTGTTTTGATCTTGTAGTCTGGGAAAAAATGTGCTTTGCTGATTTCTTAGCAGTTGTTATGACTCATACCAATTGTAACGACTTCATCTCTGCATTGGCTGCAGGTGTACACCAGGGCCAGCACCTAGCTGCAGGTGTACACCAGGGCCAGCACCTAGCTGCAGGTGTACACCAGGGCCAGCACCTAGCTGCAGGTGTACACCAGGGCCAGCACCTAGCTGCAGGTGTACACCAGGGCCAGCACCTAGCTGCAGGTGTACACCAGGGCCAACACCTAGCTGCAGGTGTACACCAGGGCCAACACCTAGCTGCAGGTGTACACCAGGGCCAGCACCTAGCTGCAGGTGTACACCAGGGCCAACACCTAGCTGCAGGTGTACACCAGGGCCAACACCTAGCAGCAGGTGTACACCAGGGCCAACACCTAGCAGCAGGTGTACACCAGGGCCAACACCTAGCTGCAGGTGTACACCAGGGCCAACACCTAGCTGCAGTTGTACGCCCAAAGACTTGGAATTTTCTAATGGCTTTTTTTGCATCTTATCAAAGCTAGCATTATCATTGAAAATACATTTACATACACACACATACACATACACACACACATACACACACGTACACACATACACACACATTCACACACACATATACACACACATACACACACACACACACACACACACACACACACACACACATACACACACACACACACACGACCTCCTGGCCATAATTTTTCAAATTATCCATTCGGAATGAATAAATATTCCTGTAATTCGGTAGCTTGCTTATGATGGAGAGGGAAAGAGATATAGTCCAAAACCTGGGTAAGAGGTTAATCTTCTAAAGCATCTCCCCTCTAAGGCTCTTCTGGAGTGTTTTATATACATAAACAAGAACTTAGGTTTATTATCATTGGTGTCATCATCATCACCACCACCATATAATCATCACCATCATTATCACCACCATCATCATCATCATCATTTGAAGAAAAGAGTTAAAAATTGAGAGAACCCCTGTGTGAAGACTCAGTGTCTGGGTTGTACATAGCCTCATCTGAGAGGTGGGAGCTCTCCAGGACCAGCTCTGTGTTAGGCATGGCTCCCAGGGCACTGAACTCATGCAGGGCCTCAGAGGAACATGACCCCCTCCTGCAGCCAGCTCTTCTGTATGCACTGTAGGAAAGATATGATGGGTTGGGCACAGGTCCCTCATATAGACCTCTGTATCACCAGGGCTACAAGCAGCACCAAGCTAAGGCCTGAGCAGAAGGAAGGTCTGAGGACTTGCGTCCCCCTTTCCATTCAACAATAATCTGTTCCTCGTACCAGGTACTAGCAGGTCAGAGATAGCAGGCACTACGCTTTGACAAGGCCACGCCCATATGCCCTGGAGAATATGCTGTCATGCAACTTCACCCACAAAACCACTGGGCTGCAGTTGTGCCCCCTCCCCATTCTGAGAGCCCTGGTTACTGGCTGCATGATCCCTCTGTGTTCATTCTGGGATTGTACAATGTCTAGCCTGCTATAAAAGCAGAAAGATGACGATGTCAGGCTAAACAAGGTTGCAAGCCATCTATGTTTGCCCATCCTAGATGGGCAACGGTGCTCAAGTGAGAAAGGACAGCCCAGGGACAGAAGCCCAAGGGACAGTTGCCCAGGGGACAGATGCCTGCAGACATATGTCATGGATGACAAGAGCTAGGGGCTCTGCGTTCTATGAATTCTTGCCCCAAAACTGTTATGTGCACCGTCAGTTTTTGCTGCAAATTAATATATGGCCCCTCATTTCTGCCTCAATAAACGTTTATGCTCCAAAGAGTCACTGTTACTTATGCATGCCCACAATAACTTAAACTGAGGGGCCAAGTTTCTCTTTTTTCCAGGAAGCACTGTGTGCTACCACTTTCTACAGTCATTTACACAAGCATAGCTCTGAGTAACCGACATGGAACTGTAAGACTTGCAAACCCAGAGACTGGGGTGGTCACTGGAACTGACTGATCCTGGAGAACCCACAGACGCCTGAACAGACTGTGTAAGCTAATAAGCAGGACTTGAGAGTGTGCCTTATTAATCGCTCAAGCCTATTAACCATCTCTTTAAGCTGTAATCGCACCGCTCTTAATTGCTTTATTAGTTCCTAAGCTTCATTATTCATCTTGTCTCATTGCTATTCAAACCAGTCTCAGTTGTTTGTTTTTTTTTTTTTTCTTCTTAAGAAAATCTCGCTGTTTATAGATTCCAGAGAGGGAGAGGTGAGGTGCTGTCTCCACACATGCCTGCACAGGGGCCTTTCTCGAGCCACTCACACTGGTGCCGGGACCGTGTCCAGGGCCCTGATGATACCCTTGGGCCTGCTCTCTCCATCTGGTATCCTAGTGTCTCCTGCTCCAGTCTCCTTCCCACGAGCCAGTCACTGTACGAGACAGGGCTGTGCTTGGGAGCTCATCAGTGATCTGCCACAGACCCTGGTGACACCCTGAGAGGGGGCCATGAACCCAGCTCCAAGATCTCCCCCAGCCTCTGAACTGGTGCTGACTGCCTCAGCTTCCTCTCCGTCTCTGGGCAGCTGTCTTCTGCCCAGCAGAGCCCTGCCCGGGGAGTGTTCCTGCAGCTCTCTCCTACAGACTGAAGCCACCCACTCACTACAGACACTTCCTGTGCTGCCAGCAAAGGTGGGGGAGGGGAAACGCCGCCGCTGCAGTCACAAGAAGGAACGTGAAATCTCAGAACGTTATCACAGTTTCCTTGGATCTAAAGTCGTCAAGACAGGAAACTGTTCTTTAGGATGATTGAGGAGCACAGCCCCGGAACCTCAGCCCTTCTAAAACACGCTGGGCGACAGTGCTCTAGCATTTTCACATCAACTGAAAGCTTGCCTAAAAACCGTATGAGCATCTGGCAACACCGGCGCCTGAAGCTGACAAACTGCACTGGAGCCCGGTGTGGTGTGGCGCTTAGAAGACATAGCAAGCATCTACACCCAAGTGTTCCCCAAGGGCCCAGGAGGAACTGACTGGCAAAGGGACAGTGCCCTCTATGGCTCCATCCCTGATGTCCCATCTCCCACATGGACAGATGAGGGCAAGGTCTCTGAATGGATGTCACTGTGGGATGTCACTTAAAGCAATGGCTGAAAGATGCTTCCCAGGCAATGAGGAGATAGTTGCCCCTGGACCACGGACAAATAAATGTGTTCAGTTAACCCCGAAGGGCAAAGTGCATGCAGTCAGTGGGGACTCCCTTGCGACCCCCCGACTCTGCACAGCAATTTCTCAGACATGAAAACACGTGTTGCCTGCATCCATCTTTACGTTCTCTGGCCCACCATAACTTTCCAGCACCCCGGCTTGCTCACAACACAATCTTCAAAAGGAACTAAGAGAGCCTCCTAGTAACACTGCAGGTTCCTTCTCAAATCTGAGTGCGGTTGCACCTGCTTCCTTCAGAGACAGCAATCTGCCCTATGCTGAGCTCCTGGAATACACCCTCAGGGAAGCAATTCGCAGAGAACCTGCTGGCTCCTTGCTATTGTTTAGAAAACAATAGATCTGTGCTTTGTGTGGACCAAATGGAATCGGAGTAAGTCTTCCCTCCTAGGAATTAAAACACAAACTCCCCACGAGGAACCCACTCTCCCTAGAAAGGACAGCGGTGAAGGCAAACCATGTTGTGTTAACTCTCGAACTCAGGCGCAGGCTTCTTGACCTATTTCTACTCTTTATGTTGGAACTTCCCTGGGGTTCCTTTTGGGCAGAGCCGTGGGTGGCACCAGACACAGCTAGACAAAGATTCCACAGGGAGATATTTAGACATAAAATATCCAACATCTTCTCTATTTTAAAAGGCAAGAAAAGGTCTCCATTTTCAAAAGCCACCTGGGGCAAGGGCGTTGGCCTGGCCCTTGAGGGTGCACAGTGCTCTTAGATGCACAGTTAGCGCTCCAGCACTCTGGGTAGCTCACTGCCTGTAACTCCACCTCCAAAGGATCTGAAGCCCTCTGGCCTCTGAGAAAACTTTACTCGCACGAACAAACCCCCAACACAGACACACGTGCACACACGCTATTAAAAAACAAAATGAAGGCCAGGAGTGGTAGGGCGCACCTTCCACCCAGCACTTGGGAGATAGAAGCAGGCAGAGCTCTATAAATCTGAGACCAGCCTGGACTACACGTGAGTTCCAAGGCCACATAGTGAGACACTATCTCAAAAAAAAAACAAACTTTTTTTTTTGAAGCAGCCACCTGTATTAAGGTCATGGAACTGTGCGATGTCCCTCCAGCATTCTCTAGAACAAGCATGGTGCTTCACCTGCAGTTATGATTTGAATGATTATTTCTTCCTAAGTAAGATAACTTTTTACTGTCAGCTGTTCAAAGGTGACACTTTTGGGACAGCTTGTGGCCATCAAATTTCCCTACTTAAATCCCTTACTTTAGAAAACCTTACAGTTTGTCCTCTCAAGACCAAGAAGGATGGGTAGAGAATTACTTGATTCAGGCAAACAGAAGCCAACCATAGAGAACACTCAAATGCAGCACTCTGCGGGAACAATGGGAAAGCTACAACTGCTTTCCAGTGGCATCTATCAGCATCATTAAGCAAACAGGTGACTTCTCCAGTCACCCTAGTGCCGCCTGAGAGCCAGCATTATGATCCTGCAAATACCCCTCAGTTGGGTTTGGAGCTCTCCTTTATTTACTAAAGACTTGAAAATTCTAATTTCCTAACATCTTAGTCAAGGTGAACTATCAAGAAATAATTTCTACTACCCCATAGTCCATTCCCCAAAACAACTATTTCGATATTTGTAGATTCGTGTCTAGATTCCCATAAGAAGCACTGAGGGTCAGTGTGGTGTGCGTGCGTGTGTGTGTGTGTGTGTGTGTGTGTGTGTGTGTGTGTGTGTGTGACAGAGCTATAATCCAAGCTCTAAGGAAGCTCAGAACTGGAGAACAGGATCTGTCATTCAAGAGCCTCTGAGCTGCTGCTCTTTCGTTAACAGCTCAAATGAGCTAACTCGTTCTGATGCCCAATCTTACCGCTCCTCATGAGGTTGCAAAATGAGCAGTCAGCCTCACCTACACCGACAGCGCCACAGAATCTGTCTCCAGAAGCCAAGCCCTTCCTTTCTCTAATGCACTGTGACATCCCAGAAAGAACGCTCACACTTGCCCCTGCCAAGCAGGCTGAAGTGGGTCACCTCACCCTTGCCTTCTGCACTATGTGAATACACTGAAGGTTCCCGGTGCATGGCTCTCACCAGAATGCAGCAAGGCAGTGTTAAAGTGAGGTCTGATGCATCTTGGGGGCCCCGCAACTTGGCAAAGGTCCAGTCAAATGAGCATCTCTCAGGAAAGTACCTAGTTCATGCTTCGTTAACCTCTGCTTTTGTGGCCCACTATCCAGAGAAAGCCAAGGTTCACAGCCAAACTGGTATTTGATCCAAACTCAGTCATGTCTCTTCAAAGCTCTGGAGAGAGCTGAGCTCCAAAACACTGAGAGGGGAAGGAGGTGAGGCAGATTAATGACATTTTCCTAACTGACCAGTAGGCTGCTTCATGGGATTCTGAGACCTGGGGACACCAGTCAGACATTTGCGCTGGCATATATAGCTTAGGATACAGCAAAGACGATTCTCATCTGTGAGCAGGCTAGCAATGCCCAACAATGCAGTTCTCCCGTGACAGAGCTGTGGACTAGGCACCTTCGGTGGCTCCCAGTGGCCCTAGATGAGCACATCCTTCCATAGTTGCATCCACTGTTGGAAGAATTTCTTTTCTAAGTGTTGGATAGAAAGTTGCTTATGTCGAATTCTTTTGCTACATCTTCAGCTCAGCTTTGGAATTAAGCCCCTACTGTCCAAAGGTCTTTCTGGCAGATACACTCCTGTACAAACTCACCCTCTATGTCACCAGTGTTTGCTGGGACAGTGTCACTGTGTCTAAGCCAGGGCCCATCTGCCTGGCTGGATAGCAGGCTCCTAGGAAGCACGGAAGCCAGAGGGTACACAGCTGGAACAGCCTGTGGTCTTCTTGCTTTCAGGATTTCATTTCACCTCAGCATCCAGAGATGCCCCACACCTCTTCTTTGCTACCGGTCTCATTTCCTGCCCCACTCTTCACTGACCTCGGCACTGCCCCCTCAACTCTCCTCGTTTGGACCCTCATCTTCTCCCACGCCTCCGAAGAGGAAATTCCCACAGAAGAATCCACCTGCCAGGATCCCAGGGTCCTGGGGCTTGCTTGCACACTCACAAAGCCTTCTAGGAGCCATGCTAATAACTCCCAGCAGGCAGGCTTATTCCCTGTATCTCTGCCAGTATTTTCGCACCTGTCTTAACCGTCAAGAGCAAGCCACTGCTCTCCCAAAGCCAAGGCTCCCCTTGGCTTATGTTTGTCCTTCCTAGGTCAAACTGTTTCTTTTGAGGGACACACTGACATACTGCTCACACAATACAAGCATGTGCAGATAGACACACGTCTCACTAAAATGACTGCTCCTGGCTTATTACTTTCAACTTTCAGGTTTCCCTCTGCTCTACCTTCCAGGTCCAATCTCCCACAAATAACCAGATTACTTAAAAAAAGAAAAAAGATAATAGTTACTTCTTCTGTGGTATCTTCTGGGGTGGGCTCTACGTCCAGGCTGAGTTCCTCTTCGGTGGTCTGACAACAAAGACACAGGGTAATATGGTTAGCATCTCAAGATTTGTGTCAATGGCTTCATGTGTGTAACCGGCACCAGTAAAACTAGCTTGGTAGGTGGTGTGGTCTGCACCATGGCTCCCTCACACCTGTACCTCTACCTGTGGAATGCTTTGTCCTGGAGACCAGCGTTTTACATACAGACGATGGGCATGCATGTCTAAAGTCACCAACTGCTGAACCAATGAAGAGTCTGTAACTTCCAGGACAATCCAAAGAAGACATTTACACAGCCTTCAGCCAGCAAGAGGCAGGAGACATAAGCTTCCATGGTGCTCAAACATCAGTATGGTAAGGATGCACACAGATAGACAGTAGGGACATCTGTGATCATTCCTAGTTGAACGGAACAAATCTCTAGTTAATTCTGGAATAGGAAATTGGATATTGGTTTGTTGTTTTAAAGATTATCTTGTATAAATCCTGGCAGCCAGGAATTTGATATATAAACATGTCTGGTCTTGTGGCAGTCTTCCTACCCTTGCCTTCTGGGTTTCGGGATGACAGGTGTATAGGCCACCAAGCCCAACTGGGAATTAATAAGAGATAGTAAATCTCTGGGCTCACAAAGGCATCAAACAGCCTGGGGCTTAAGCAGGAATGACACAGCTGCATGTCCACTGACTATGCTATGGCATGGAGAACTGCTCAGGTGACTTCAGTCTCCTCACATGGAACATCAGAAGGTGACAACCCCTACCACCTTGAGATTCTGGGAGAACTCAGTGAAACTTCCCACCTATCACCAGTTCTAGTGGGCTCTGATACTCCAGTTTAGCTGCTGACAGCCACACTAGGTTAGAAATCACACTAGCTTGGCTCTGAGTCACCAGGGAACCATGGTGGATGTATACTGTTTTGAAAACCAGGACTTTGCTTTCTCCAACATACTGCGACATCCCAGAAAACTAGTACTTGCTCCTACAAAAATAAGATTAAAATGAGTCAGCTAAGCCTCACAGGTGACTTCACACACTGGCTCTCTTGTCACCCCTTGTCTCCAAAGCATGGCTGTGGCTGGTGAAACCCTGCTGAGACCAGGTACCCCAGAGTCCTGCTTCTGGTGCTTGCCTCTAGCTGGTGAGTGGTGAGTACAACTCACAGAACACCACAGCTTCCCCTCCATACTAAATTCTTCAGGGCTTCTCTGGAATCTCCAGTTTTTAATTAGCCTGTTTTCTTACCCTATTCATGGATAAAATACCATCCAAAATATCCCAAACCAATTCACAGCACCACAATTAGTTTCCTTACAGTCAATGGGTTTCTTGTTTTACATGCTAGACTGATGATGGGTTTTATAAAGAATGTAACATGTTCTACTTCAGTGGGCCTCAGGTCCTAGGTTTCATAGGATGTGGACAAGAAAACATTTGGGGAGGAGAGCAAAGTGTAGTAATGTTAGCCTAAAAGAAGAATCCCGAAACCCTGATTTCTAGCCAGTGGTGTTGAATGTGTTCCTCAGACATTCCCATCCGTGCAAGGAAATCAGACACTACGTGTGTTCCACCCACCTCCACCCACCCTCTTGATCTATGAGTTAATTTTAGTAGCATAGGTCATAAAACCTGGGTGAAATAAGACAATACGGTCAGCTTCAATGTACTGTGACCGGAGGACTTCACACTTGACAGGAAGGTTCCTTAAGAGCTGGAATCATTCTACTTGCAGTATTTCAGTTGTGATCCTTTTGTAGAAAGAACTCTAGTTTTTCTTGGTTTCAGATGACTGATAATTTAATGCCCATCCTAACTCTGTGTGCTCCAAGTTTGCTATTCTGAAAACATAACCCAGAAAGCCTGAGGAAAGCTCTTCTTTCCAGACTATTTAGTGCATCTGGATCTCCTCATGGTATCAGACAGATAAATCACAGAAACTACAGTCTCTCCTGCTGGGCCGCGGGACAGTGCGGGTGTCATCAGCTCTGCTTCAACATTTTGGATTTGCACGTTTTCTTGGGTCACGACCTAATTTTATAGTAAAATTCATCTGCCTCTGGCTGGTCTATTTCTCATCAACTTCAGAAATATTTCAAACACAAGCTGCTCTCAGGAGTCTCTGTCCTGGTGATAGCGCCAGACCCAGAATTCCAGCAGCACCCAACGTCTCCAGCATGCTTGCCTGTCCCTATCAGCCAGTTCTCCTGAAAAGAGCTCTGTGTTCAAGAAGCCAAGCAGCTGGATATCAGAGCGCAAACCATGGGGTCAGCTACAGGAGACTAGGATGTCTGCCTTCACCATTGGCTCTGCATTAGGTGGCTCTTTAGAAGAATCAATTATCTTTCAAGAAAAGAGTTGTTGGCTGGGGAAGGAGTGATTTTGCCTTCGACTCCAAGGCTGGCGCTTAAGTGGAGTAAACAGCAGTGGCTGTGCCAAGTGTCACCTCACTCACCACGGGAACAGCCTTGCACCAACACCCAGACTGCTCTAGCTCCAAGATGCACCACACATTCTGTGAAAGGCTCTTCTCCTGTGTAACACCAACACCCATTCCAAGCACTTAAAACAATCTACACTATTTATTTAGTCTATGTCTTTTTGTCTGTCAGTCTCTTTCTGTCTCTGTGTGTCTGGCTGCCTCTGTCTGTCTGTGTGTATTTGTGTGTGTGTGTGTGTGTGTGTGTGTGTGTGTGTGTGTGTGTGTGTGTAGGTCAGAGGGCAGCTTTCAGGGGTCAGTTCTTTCCTATGACCTGGGTTTAGGGACTCAGGACATCAGGCTTATAGGCAAGCACCTCAATCCACCTGCAAGCCCAATTCCCAGTGTTTTTATGGTAGTCTGCCTGCTTAGAAAGTCTTCAATGTAAAATAGCAAATAATCTGTCTTCTAAGACAGAACCCTTCATTTGGTGAAAAGATTTACTTATGTGAATGTCTCCATGTCATGAAATGCAAAACAGTCAGCATGAAATCCATAAGTGCAGTCAGTGTTGGACTTTGGGTTGTGAAATTTAGGAGCCTATAAAGATTAGCCATTTTACATTTCAGTTTCAGCTGCTCTTGACACAACACAGGTATATCTCAAGAGGCGGTCAGTCTTAACAACTTCGGAAAACTTTCTTCTCAGAAATATGTCTGGTCCTCATGAAGAGCCCAAATGGAGCAAATGGACTCCAGACAACAGAGGCATCCACCACCCCAGGACAACAGCAGCAGCATCCTCCCCACTCCTGACACCCCGGCACTGAGACACCGGGGTTTCCTCGCCTCTCCTTTCTAGTGACCCCCATATTCACACACATGGCCATTATGACATGGCTCTCATCTAGTTCATCTAGTACAGCTAGTTGGTATCTGCGGCAAATGGGGATCTAGACCATGAGCCACTTGTTGAAAGCAAAGCAAACTGGTGCCAACTAGTTGACAAACGGAGTACTTCAGGGCACAAGACACGCTACATGAAGCATGCTGAAGGGTGGCGGTGGGCAACAACGCTTGTCTCCTGTTCCTTTCACGCATGCACTAATACCACACGCTGTCATGGGCACACAAACGGAAATGTTTATGTGGCCACATATGTGAAACCCGTATGCAGAACGTCCACACCTCTACCATGCCAACAGCCCCTGGATAACTGTGTGGTTTTTTTTTTTTTTTTTTTCTCACCGAGCAGAGCCCATTTGCTACAGTCCAGAGGGCACCGGGAGAAAGCGCGAGCGTCCCTCCTCTGCACTCACCTCTATCTCCATGGGTTCCACCTCGATCTTCTTCCATAGTTCCAGCAACTGTGCAATGGGCATTTTTTTTTAACTTTCCCTTTCTTCCAATCAAGTGTTGATAGTAAGAAAGTAAATAAACACCAAGCAGCCAAAGAATCGACCCGATGGGATGTCAGGGGCTGGGGCAGCACGCAAGGCTGGAGCAGAGAATGGGAAAGACGCGCTGGACAATCTCCGCTGCTGGAAAGGGTCCTGAGGTCTTCAGTGCGGCTGCTCAGCAGGCTCAGCAGGCTGCAGCGAGGCAAGGAGACTGCAGCTGCCTCTGGGTGTCGTGCCTGCTTGTCTGACAGAGTAAAGCTTTGCTCGCAGCCTCCAAGTGCTTCCCTGCCTCCCAGTTACGTTGCCACTCCGCTCCCGCCCCTCACTATTTTACCTTAATTGGCTCTAAATGAGGGTGAAAGTTGAGTCTGAGGATGCTGCTGCCATAGAAACTGCTTAGCAACCACCGAGGGCCAGGGAGGGAGAAGGAGGACTGGCGCTCAGGCTCTGCCCTTCCCCTCCCCACCTCTGCGACACTGCCTGGGACGCTATGCCACCACCCCTGCCAGGAGTTTTGCCGAAGCAGAAGCCGTATACCAGAAGCTGCAGAGACACCCCTCAACACCAGGGTTTCAGATACCCGCGTTGAGGGTTGCGCTGATACCTGAGGTAGCTTGGTGCAGCGGCTCCCTGCTGTCTCCAACCAACCGCCTTGTTCAGGCATTGGGCTGGGGACAGCCAGGAGAAAGAAGTGCCCACAAAGGCTGAAGGGACCTGGTGGGATGGTACCTCAGGATCCAATCTTTGACTTCACTTTTCCTGCTCTAACCAGGAAGATAGGACCAGCAGCAGGAACATTATGGCATCCCTTTCCTCTCTGCAGGAAGAGAGCAGAGCCCAGGCTGCTGAAATCCCAGCAGGATAAGGGGACAGGACAGGGAGGTTACTCTAAAACTCATATGCAGTAGGCACACTAACTCAACTTGATTTTCCCACCCAGCCTGGGCATTTCACTCCCATTTCACAGATGAGAAAAGTACCGTGGCTCAAAGAGAAGCAAATACTCACGAACATAGATGACATCAAAGAGAGGAAGCCCTGACATATCTGCCTGAGGTGGAGAGACAGTTTCTGAGGAGGGAGTGTGTTTCAGGGTGCACCTCCTGCTCTCGATTCCCTGCAGGTGCATCTTTGGTCCCCTCCATCTCTGTCTTGAATAAGAAATGCACACAGGAGTGGATGTGCTCATCTCAGTACTGAGCCTGGATGCACTTGGGAAATAGTGTTCAAGGCGAGTGCAGTTTAACCTTGCTCTGAGAACCCTCGCTTTCATTTGTGTGCCCTTATCTTTGAGAACATCTAAGGCAATGGCTCCCTGGTTCAGAACATTATCATGTCCCTTTCATCTTTATAAAGATCACCAAGAAATGCAACTTATCAAGGAAGGAAAGGGGCCCAGATATTGCCTACTGCATGTGACATTAACAGAGGAAGTCAAGACTGGGTGGGTTTACAATAGGCATTTCGTATTTCATCTTTTTACAAAATGAGGTCAGTGAGAACCTTAAAAATTAATTCTACTCAGGATAAAAATAACAGTGATGTTGTTCATTGTTTTACACTGGACACCTCCTGGCTGACAGGGTAGAGTGAGGACACCCTGTGTGCTGACCATAATACAGTCAATTGAGGCGGTAAAAGGTCAGAGACTGACAACAGGCAAAGCAGAATGGGTTTTCTCTGTAATAAAGCCAAGGGAAACCACTCATAAAAGACTGCTGAAAAGATGTGAAAAACACTTCATTTGACCACCTGAAAATCTACAAACAATGGAGGGAGACGCAATAGTTGTCTTGTGATTCCCCCCTACCCAGAACCCACTTCTAGAACATTCTACAGATGCCCTGAGATGGAAAGAAATATTAGTCCTTCTTTTGAGGGAAGAATGAGGAGGAAAGAGGTTTAGACAGGGCCTCTCAGGGTGAGCCACACTTCCTAAGAGACTTGACTAAAGTTGCTGGGAGGCCCTGTCTGTCAGCAAACCCTATTGCTGACTACTGAAGGGGTGTGTTGGGTATTGCTGCAGACATGGCTCAAAATTCAGCATTTTGCCTCTTTCTAGTCTCTGCTACATGAGCTGAACCCACCCCCACCACCTTCCAGGTGAAGCACAGAAGCCTGAGTAGATCTTATGGGAGAGAGAGAGAGAGAGAGGGCAAGGCTCTCAGTAATGGGAGCAGAGCTCTGTTCACCCTGCACTGCTGCCTTTGGAACAGAGAGCAGGCTATTCAAAGCAAACAACCTGGGCACTCAGGGAATGCAGCACACAGAGGCCCAGCCTGCTGGACAGGAGTGCAAAACAGGGCGCATAAGACCTAAGAATGAGGTAAAGTGGAAAAGGAAGCTTATGAGAGAAAATTAAGGATCCAGGAAGATGTTATCCCTGCTTATAAAGCTTTCATTACCCAGAAAAGACACATAAAAGAAGGAGTGGATTCTTCTAGGGGGAAGAATTCCATCTAAGTTCCAAAGAGGATTAAGTTGGCACTAAAGAGCCAAGTGCCTTTGGATGAGTGTTCAACTGAATCCCAGGAAAACTCAAATGACCTGTTCAACAAGAACAGCACCTCCCAAATCCAGTTCCCAAGAAACCTACCTCCCTTGTCGATAGCAACATTCTTCAGTGAATTTAACTCTCCAGAGTAACAATGATGGGAAGCCCTGATGGAGTCCCAGCCACAGGACCGTGGTGATACAGAACAGACACAAAGGCATCGAACCCAGAGAACCCCATACCCCAAACAGCACAAAGAGGACAAGAGGAGTCCCAAGGTGCTCAGACCCCTCAAGTCTGAGAACATGTTTCTTTTCTCACAGAAAGGAAGGAAGAAGGGGGAGCCTGCTCATGCCCTGATTCTCAATGACTTAAGAAAGTGGCTGTCCCCTGGTGTGGACTTTGGAGCCCTGGTCATCATCGGCTCCTGGCTGTCCCAGCAACCATGAAACAAGAGTGTACTGTGTGAGCTGGGGAGAAGGCCTCAGCCAAATCTAAGGCACCTGGTGTATGAAATAATGAGGTGCTCCTGCCCCTCACTCTGTCATCGACAGCTGTTTTCAAACGGCTCAGGCTCCGGCCTGTCTTATTTCATCTTGCAGCTGAGGTACATTAAAGATCTGTAGACCAAGACATATGCTCAATTCTAGTAGGTGCTCTCTTGTTTTGCCAGTTCCACATTCTAGAGTTCCAGAGAATTCCGAAACACACACTCGCATGCGCATGCACAAACACACACACACACATACACACATACACATACATATACACGCATCACACACTCACACAACTCATATGCACATACACACTCACACACCCCCCACACACACATCACAAATATACTCACACATACACATTCACATAAACATACACACTCACACATGCACACATACTCATACACACATCACACTCACACATTTACACAAGCATATGCACACACTCACACAACTCACATACACATAAACTCACACACACATACCACATACATATCACAAATAAACTCGCACACATTTACACAAGCATACACACACACACACACACACACACACCTTAGAACCAAATTCATTTTAACAAAAAGGCAAGCTAGTTATCGGTATTGTGTGAGTTCTGTGCCCTCAGACGCACACAACAAAGTCTTGACATCCTGCCTCCATAGTATAGAATTTGGGTACATGCAGAAGCCACAACAGAGTAGATAGAGGCCACTGTTTGTAGTAACTGGAACTGTTAAGGGGAGATCTTTGTGCAGCTGCACACAGCATTCGGAGAACACCATATGGAGCCCAAGTCTTTCCATGAAAGGTCAAGGAACTGCACATTCTCCAAGAAGCTAATGGAGGCCTAGGGAAGATCCTGCCTTACAGATCTCCAGAGAATACCACCATATTGCCACACTTCGATCTCAGACTTCTGGCCTCCAGACTGAGATAATACACTTCTAAGCTGGTGTTCTGTTACTGTGGCACATAACCAAAGTGATATACCCGCTGGGGGACTGGGGAGAACAGAACAATAAACCAGACACTGCAATACCGCCATTCCGTGGCATTTCATACAAAGAAGCTTGAAGACCCTGCACTGCCCCCTCCTGCACGGGGACTGTCCAAGCATGGAGCCATCCTGTCAGCTGGCAACAGTGAGACCTCAAAGCAGTCTTCATTGGATCCAGGAAGACACCAAGGCACTGAATCCAGGCAGCCCTTACAGGCTGCTGTCAGAGTCCCATCTCCAGCACAGTGGCACCACGACATGCTTTACAGAACAGCCATGGGGTTTTTTTTTCCTCAGAAAATTACTCACAAGGAAAAATATTTAAAGGCTGAGCAGAGAGAGAGAGAGAGAGAGAGAGAGAGAGAGAGAGAGAGAGAGAGAGAGAGGCAGAGAGAGAGAGAGGCAGAGAGAGAGAGACAGAGAGAGACAGACAGACAGACAGACAGACAGAGAAAGAGAGGCAGAGAGAGAAAGAGAGAGAGAGAGAGAGAGAGAGAGCAGCTTCTCTTTATTATGAAAAGCAAATTATAAGCTCAGAGAAATTTTTAAAGAAGGAATTTGCCACCTTTCTAACGGATCCTTCCATCTCACCAGGAAGAGAGTCATGGTAACCCAGCCTGTCCACATAGGACACCTGGGTATTCTGCGGCTGCAAAGGCCGCCATCCCAAGGAGCAGCACAGCCCAGGCCAGCACGGCTGGTTCATGTGATACACATGTGCACATGCAGAGTGTAGAAGTGCCATGCTACCTTCCGGCTTCCGCACACCCATCCCTCTGCCTGCATACATTTTCCGGAAATCAGCACAGGCTCATGACATCTATGCCACACGACTTACCAGCCTTCTGTTTGCACTCCATCCCTGCTGGCCCTGGAAGGATCACACCAAAGCTATGCTCTTTCCTGATACAGTGTCCTTGTAGTGACTGCCCGCTAAGCAACCCCTGGGGCTTATTTAATTATCTAATTAAATTTAATTATCTAATTAGCTTATCAACTGGCTAAACATTTATTTCAGCCTTCGGGATTCTTTCTGATCATACAATACTGCAGCTAGAATCTGTGGATAAGCCACCTTCAGGAAGACAGGGCTTTTATAGTTCCCAGGGTCCATGCTGAGAGATGCTACCCCATTCAAACACACCCACCTGTGGAGGGATAGGCATATAAGCATGGTTTTGGCAAGAGTTTCGGATCAAGATGAAGAGAGATGTACCGTTTAAAAGTGTTTTTTCGGGGTTGGGGATTTGGCTCAGTGGTAGAGCGCTTGCCTAGCAACCGCAAGGCCCTGGGTTCGGTCCCCAGCTCCGAAAAAAAGAAAAAAAAAAGTGTTTTTTCTTCTGAACCATATGTATGCATATGATACCTATGACCAAATGTGAAAATGCTAATAAATAATAATGATGATAATAATAATGTGGTGCTGATAGACACTGTAATGATAAAGTAGCTGAGATGTAAGGGGTGTCATGAGCCAGACTCAACCAACAGCACACAGAGTTTTAATCATCCTTGCTGCATATTCATAATGGCTGAGTGTCTTTATTACAAAAGAAGTGCTCAGCAGTCATTAAGGACAGAGTGGAAGGGAGTCTCAGATGTAACTAAGGAGTCCAAGTGTAGACCACTTAGCTAAAATGCACAGCCCACACAAACACATGCACACACACACACACACACACACACACACACACACACAAAGAAACAAACACACAGAGGTGACTAAAGAGCAGGTGATTCAAAGACTCTGTGCTCAAAAGACTTGGGGCAAACTGGAACAAATCCTCACTGTAGTTGGTATTTACCATAGGAAATTAGACACGAGCACAAATGAGCCTTGGTAAAGTCACCAAAGCACAGCAGTAATACTCTCAGAACATGAGTAATTGCTAAAAGCACGGTATTTATAGGACTCTCTGCAGAACCAAGTATATGCCCCTGGCAACAGCATCTGAGTATCCTACAAGGTTCAGGGACCACAGAATAGCACTGTTAGTGCTGTGGAGACCTCTCTATGGCAGGGGATGGATGGCTCAAGAGAAGCATGCTGTCTGATTCCACAAGTGAGTAGGCTGGACAGAAGAAATCAGAGACAAGGTGAGCATCCAGGGAGGCTGCCAGGCAGTGCTCCTGACAGCACACCCAAGCACAACCCGGGAGCCCAGTCCTGTTTCCTTTCTTGGCCAGACATACATTCTTCTTTTGTTTTGATTTTTTACTACTATATAAAAATGTGGGATCTGTACACATTAATGAGTGCCATATTGTGTCTCTACACAGGTTTGCCCTGGGTGTTATTGAAACCAATTTAATATTTATTCTGAAATATTTACCATCTTAATGCTAAAACTCACAGCTTTTCCCCTTAGCTTCTGTAATCATACAGTGCACTATTGTTTGGATGCCTGACATGGTGGTGTCATAATCCCAGAACTCAGGAGACAGAAGAAGAAGGATCAGAAATTTAAGGTCATCCTTGACTACATAGCAAGTTCAAGGACAGCATAGAATGCATGAGTCCAGGTCTCAAAAAGAAAACAACAAAATAGATTGATGCTTTCTTACCTTGCCAGGAGACGGAGAATAGAGGAGCCTGGCAACCTTGACAGGAGGCCTTGCAGGAAAACAGGCTTTTGTTCTTGTTCTTTCTCCAGGAAGTGTTCTGCTTAGGAAATGCATAGAGCAGAGAGGTAATAGGAGCATATGTGCATCAATGTGTCTCCACACTGTGAAGAGAAATCAGAGAGTAACCTTGGAACAATAAATCAGCAAGACCAGAAAACAGCAGCCAGATAGGTAATTTGCTGTTGCCCTATTGGACCTCTTAGAGGGAAATGTAGTCTTTGTACGGAACAAGTGCATCAGGATATGTTGGGTAGAAGCTAAACAAAGAAGCTGTGTGTCCAGGCAGCAGAAGGAACCAGGAAGGCCCTCCAAACTCGGATGGACAAGAGCTTCAGAGACTATCTTGAAGGACCCATCTGTGCAGAGTTCATACCAGTCATGAGCCAAACAACTACTGTGTTTGTATGCACTGCACTTCAGCTACAGGCGATCTCATTTCACCTCTGGGAACAATTTGGTTTAGGGACATAAGTGTTGATAAAGTACTAGGGACAGGCCATTCAGTGCTCACCAGAGCACAAGTTCAGGGCTGAATACTCACCCCGTGCTAAAGAAATGCCAATGGAAGAACCAGCAGAGGGGTGGGGTGGGTGCTGGTTCATGTGTGATGTGGTCATGCCATCATCTGCTTGTGAAGGTAAGCCAACCTTCAGGGGTCAGCCCTTGTCTTTCCACCTTGTTTGAGATGGGATTTAGTCTTCAGTGATCACGGCAGGCTGGCCTGCAGGCTTCCAGAGATTCTCTTGGCTCTGTCTCCCTTCTCCCTACAGGGATGCACTAGGATTACAGGTTCTTGCATTACTGTGTCTAGTTTTTCTGTGGATCCTGGTGACCTGAACTCAAGAAGTCAGACTTAGCTATCAAGTCCTTTTACCCATTGAACCATCTCTCCAGCCCCAGGAGAGAGTTTTTATGTGCCTGTGTGTTTGCACATGTGTGAGTGTACTTCCTTAAAGAGAGTACAGGTTACATGAATTTTCCAGAGTAGAGCTCAATGGGAGGGTTCTACCTTTCCTTGAAGATTACTACAGTGTACTCATATAAAATAAATAAATCTTTAAAAAAGAGAAAAGAAAATGCTGAGAGGTTAATACTGAGCACAGCACTGAGTGCTGGAAAAGGAATCATTACCACAGAGCCTTTTAATTCCCTGCAGTGTGACCAGGTTATCCCTTCAGAACAGCTTGATTTAACTTGGAATTTTTAGGATCATTTAGAGACTGAAATGAGAAGCACTTATTTAAAGAAAAATAACTTTTCCTTTCAGAGGTAACAGGTTGCACCAAAGAAGTCTTGGGACAATCAATTTTGGTTCCTCACTAAGCCCCCAAAGGACTCTTCTATGCAGCATGGTGGGAGAAGTGACCACGAGCCCCCAGCAGGGCAGGTTGTGTCTTAGAAGACAGTTATGGGGACCCTGTAAGTAAGGATCAGTGTTGAGGAAGTTCTACATCACACATTCACCTCTTCCATTGCTTTCTGTGCTAGGCTCTCCTGCCCTGAAAGCAGGAGACAGGGCCCAAGAATAGCCAGTGTGGGCCATCACATAGCCAGCACCTTCTAAGGCTTCTCAGGAGTCTGCAACAAAATAGTTCCCTGCCTCCTCTCATAATTAATGTGATTTAAAGGAAAAATAATGGAGGAAGAAGAAAATGGGGAAAGGTAGATGAAGAGGGATGGATGGGAAGAGGGGAATGGTAAGGAAGAGGAAGGGAAAGAGGGGGAGGGTAGGAAAAGAGGGTGAAGCTGGGCCACGTGTGGTGGTATCCATCTACAACCCCAGAACTTGGGAAAGATACAGAAGAAACACAAGTTCAAGGGCAGCAACAGATATACAAAAAAATCTGAAGACTTCACAGGCAACATAGAGACCCTGGAAAGATACGTGACAGGAAGTATAGTGATTACTTCTTGTTGCAGTGATAAAAACACCATGACCAGGAGTAGCCAAGAGCTAGCCTGCCATCCAGTTTCCCAAGCTTGGCAGCCAAACAGGGGTATGGAGTCGGAGATCGGGGCCAAAAGCTGCTGAATTTTGGCAATTTAACTTTTCTTGCTATTCTGGGGCCAGAAGTTGCTGGCTTCTGTCAATTTAACACTGATGGTAGTAGGAGGGAATTAAGAAAAAAAAAAATCTTAGTTACTTGGGCTCTTTACTCTTTGGTTCAAGGGCCCCTTGATAGCCAGGCAAGAGGATTAGAGTTTGTTAACTCTTCATGAGCCAGGGAGAAAAGAAAAAGAGAAAGGAAGAAAGTCAGACACACACACACACGCGCGCGCGCGCGCGCACACACACACGCGCACACACACACACTGGTTGGGCCCAACCACCTGTTTCATCAATTTCACAAAGGCACATGCATATTTATACACACACATATACCTACACACATATGCATGTACATACCTGTAACAGAGAGACATATATACATATGGAGCAGAACCCCAACAGCCACAACTTTACTTCTTCTCTTAGCCTTTTTCTACCTTCTTAGACAAAATTTCTTTATAAAATTACCTCATAAATAAAATGTTACACAGAAGGGGAGTTACAGAAGATGTTGATAGTAACTTCAAAGCAGTGTTCATTCTGTAAGCTCATTATAAGTTCAAAGCAACAGTTCCACATGGCCTTGCTTTATCATAATGTACTCCTGTGACTTTATCCTTGGATCTGATCTAGAATGAATGTTTTTCCTTGATCACAAATCTGTCCCAAGCTTATCTTTCTTCTTAGTGTAATTTACGAAAGCTCATTGCATTCCTCATTATGCAGACTTCACTTATTAGTCTACGAGGAAGGGACACATGTTATTCTTGATTCTAACTAGCAAAACAACTTAAACTTTCTTCCTATAATTATTTGAATCAAATCAGAAATGCAGTCATTAGTTCATCTAAACAGCATTAATTCATGAAAGTTTATCTTCATATTGATTCTGCAGGAAATTTGCCCAATAGGGTGGGCTGATGCTGAAGAATCATCAGGCTATGTAATAATGGCAGGAAAGGCAGATCAATAGCAAGAAGCAATCGTGGGATGAAGTCTCTGGGGCTGTGCCCCTCCAGAGTGCACCCACTGCAGTCATATAAAATGGCGGGCCATCTCCAGGAAACTCACTAGCTTGCCATAGCTTCTGTCAAAAAGTAACTTATGGAAGAAAGAATTTATAGTACTAGAGGAGGAATTCATAATGGTGGGAGCATGGCAGCGTATGCAGGGAGTAGAGATATCAGATCTTCAGTAACAAACGCAAAGTAGTAAGCTCAGACTACAGTGGGGTAAGGGTATGTATCTCAAAGCCAGCCCCTTGCTGCAATGTACTTCCTCCAGTAATGCCCACCACCTAAACCTCTCCAAACAGTGCCATCAACAGGAGACCAAGTATCCAAATACATGAATCTTTGGAGCAGAGCAGTCCTCATTCAAACCACTCTAGGAGGCAAGATGGGGAAGGAAATAGCCCTGTATACCTGAGAGCAACGTAAGGTATGTGTCCTGCCTGGAAGGGAGGCCATCTTTCCTTAAGGAGACTCTATATGTAGGACTTCAATCCCATTGCCATGTGAGCAAACCCCCAAGTTCTGCTAACCTGTCACTCATGCTAAATCATGCTAAGCTTAATTTGCTTCATCTGTTCTGTAATGGTGAGTTTCCTCAATAACAAAATCACATATTGAGTTGAGCAAACTTGACCGCCCATGATAACCATGAAGGAAAAGTGATTTTTTTTGGTTCTTTCTGGCTATTATATGTCTTCTCTAGCTTGTGGTAGACAGACTGTAGTTAAAGTGATGGTTCCTCAAGCGAATGTCTCCCCTCTTCCTGGCTGCACTTGGAAATGGACCCATGCCGCCCTGTGTTTGCTACAGCAAAAACAGATACATTTTCTGCCAATGGCTTCACTGTGTCGGGCTTCCATATTTTCTTTCACATAAAATATCAAAGACTTGGCTATTTAGACAAGCCAAACAGCCTTCTGATTTGCTCGCCTCATCCAGGGTTTTCTTTCTTTCTTTTTTCTTTTTTTTTTTAAAGTGTGGCTTGATTTCCCTTAAAAACAGCATTTTGTCTCTTGTTGTCAATCTGTTTTCCTACCCACAGCTGGCTACCGTCCTGTAGATGCGCTGTGCCAGCTGAGATCACTTCCTCCTTCAGTAAAAATAGATGTCTCTGCCCGGAGCTACTGGAAGCTTTCTGCGCTGTCAGGTGCTGATGTCTTGTCAGTGTCTTTTTTAAAGAGGTGTGTGTGTGTGTGTGTGTGTGTGTGTGTGTGTGTGTGTGTGTGTGTGTGTGTGTGTGTGACTCACGTGACATCAGAAGTTGATTCTCTCCTTTCAACTTGACCTCTGGGAATCTAATTCAGGGTCTCAGCTTGTACAGCAAGTAATTTTACTGGCTAAGCCATCTCACCAGCCCTTTCAAGTTTTGTAACTGAACTTTGAAAAACCAGAGGAAAGGAAAGTAATGGCATACAAGAATAATATATATGTATATGTATATGTATATATATGTATATATGTATATATGTGTATATGTGTGTATATATTTGTATGTATCTACATACATATATATATATATATATAATTTTATACATATAGGAACATATTATTTTATACATACAGGAATACATTATTTCATTTATACCAGAATGCATTATTTTAACCCATAGAATGTGTTACTGGTTACCTGGTGCCCTGCATCTGAAAGGAATGGCTAGGGTGAGGCAGGGTGATGGCTTGCTCTCATTGGCCTTTCACTGGATTTACAATTTCCTAGGAGACACGGCGCTAAAGTATGTCTGTGATGGCCCTAACTATAGTTAGTACCATTCCAGAGACTGGGGTGTCAGGTGGGATGAAGGGATGAAAGGGAAAGGGAGGAAAACAAAGGACTCCTGCACTCCCCTCTCTTAGCTTCCTGTTCATGAGATTAGGGGGTAAGAGTCCCACCCGCCACAGAGCCATCCCCAACACAAAAGGCCACACCTCCCCAAACTATATTCCAAATGAATCCTTGTGCAGTAAGTTGCCTGTCCAGAATTTAACTCGATCCTGAGAAAAGAGTATGGGCTCCCAATGAACAGAGATGATCAGCCTGAGTCTGACCAACATTGTGTCCACAGAGGCCACAAAACACATGTGAGTAGGAGGCTTTGGTATTATCTTTCTCCTCAAGAACACAATGTCCACAGACCTTGGGCACATGACTATAAAGTTGAATAAGACCAGAGAAGGGAACAGGATTCAGGAAGCTGAGCCCTGGCATCTCGGGCCCGAGTGAGAACAGAGGCTGGCAATAGTGTTGTCCCCTCCTGTGGTCAAGAGTCGAGACCCGAGCTTGTCCCTAAGTTGCCCTTCTAGAACAGTACTCATGAGTTTTCAGAGCCTCAGCCTCTCTAGCTTAGCTCAGCCCAGCCTCAGCTCTGGGTTTTCTTTGTCCATGGGGAGCCGTTTGAGAATTAGTAAGGACAGGTGAGCAGACCTGCTCTGCAAGAGGCAAGAGACTGCCTTTTATCAATCTGGCCAAGCCAGTCCAGTACAGGCAGAGCCATGTTAATAAGACAGCTCCTCCAGGCAGAGATTCTTGCTCATGTTACAGTGACTCACAAGTCTAGCTTACGTTTGGGCATGAGCTAAAAGTGAACACAAAAGACTCTCCAGGTCCCGTCTCAGTCGGAGTAAGAGAGGATAGAAAATGCTTCCTGGAGAGCACAAGATGGTTGGGGAGGTCAGCCTAGGAAAGCCAACAGCAGTCCACATTCAGAGAACTCCTCACTCATTTGCAAGTGCGGGCAAAGACTTGGGGCTTGTGGGAAACAGGCTGGCTGTATGCACAGCGGTCCATGCTGGGCAGGCAGTTCCAAGCCACACCTGGCTAACTCAGGAATGGGGCAGCTTTGTTTTGTATATGGGGATCAGATTGGGAGAGGAGAAACCATGGGGAGGAGGTCTGTCCTGTGGACACAGCACCTTAACATTTTGCTTCTCTTAAAGCAAAGCATCTTGGGGGGGGGTTCCATCTTTTAAATTACCATCTATTTAAAATATCTTCTGAGCTGGCCAGATAGGCTTCTGTCAATTTAACACTGATGGTAGTAGGAGGCTTGTTCAAGATGATAGCTAAAAGGATTAGAGTTTGTTAACCTTCATGAGCCAGGGAAAAAGAAAAGAGAAAGGAAGAAAGTCACACACACACACACACACACACACACACACACACACACACACACACACACACACACACACGCACGCACGAACACTGGGGGCCCAACCACCTGTTTCCAAATTTGGCACATTTTTATACACACATATACCTGGCTAAAAACACTGATGACCTCCAGAGATGGATCCCTGAATTTATGTAACAGGAAAGGGAGAACTGTTTCTCTCTCTCTGAACTCTCTCTCTCTCTCTCTCTCTCTCTCTCTCACACACACACACACACACACACACAGAGAGAGAGAGAGAGAGAGAGAGAGAGAGAGAGAGAGAGAATAAAAATTAAACACTCTATAGTCATGAAAATCACTTTGGAGTTCTGTATAGTATTCCATCGTGTCGTTATACCTTTGCTCGTAGATCTGTTCCCACAGATGAACACTTTTGCTTCAATAAACATAATGTTTCCACTCTAGACTCATGGGATCTTCACAGTGAGCTTGCTAGGTAAATAAAGAGTATGAACACGTCTGCCTCTTATTATGTACAACAATAAAATAGTTTCAAAGCAAGGTTTACCTGACAGCTATGGGAAGTGAGATTTGCTCCTGTAGATTTTAAGTGGCCTGAAAGATCTTCCCAACTCAAAGGCACTGCACCTTTAGGATGATTACTATGAAAGGAGGCTTGGACGCACTACAAAATGGTTTACTAGCTTTGACAAAATCAAAGCTATATTGCTGGCTGAGAAATTAATTAATTGTAACTACAATCAAACCTTATTGTAACTGAAATCAAGATTTGTTTGTGATCCATCCCTTATGAAAACTACAAGATTAAAGCAGACAAGAGAGAGAATAAAAATAAGAAAGGCAGTATCTCCTGTCACATAAAAAGGCAGTATCTCCTGTCACATACATACTCCCCAGGATCGCTAATTAAAGCAGAACCCATGTGCACACATCGATGAAAACTATCCAAGCAGTGATGCTCATCGGTACAGGCCCGGAAGGTACTAGAAAAAGGACTGAACACAAGTTACAGGGATAGATTACATTTGGGGGAAACTTGCTTTATTTCCCAAATATACAAACCCAGTTATATATACCAGGGTAATTTAAATCATTATCACGAAGTGTGAAAACAGGACCAGGAAGATGGCTCAGCAGATAAAGCCGTTGGCTGCCAACCCTGAAGACCTGAGTTTGATCCCTGGGATCCAATCCACATAGTGAAAGACAAGAAAGACCCACACCTGCAGACCGTCTTCTGACCTCCATGACCTGGCAGGATACCCACGTGCATGCCAGGATACCTTCCTCTGCCCCTCTGCACATGCGCAAGCAAAATAAACATTAAATTTGTTTACGGTGTGAAGTTGTAACAATGAAGAAATATGGGTAAATATCTATGTGGCATGCAAAACTAGAATGAATTTCAAAAGACCAAATTAAGGTGATATCTACATAAAAATTATCTTAAAAGACAGCAAAGGGTAACAGTTTCTCTTTGCTAGTTTCTTTAGTATAAGATTTAATAGGTAGATAGGGCTTGGTAGTTACAATACTGCTTTTGGTATTTTAGTTAGTATTAGTATAGCAGTTATGAACTGCTCTAGCAGAGAACACAAGTTCAGTTCTCAGTACCCACCATTAGACAGCTAACAAGGGCCCTAACACCTCTTCTAGTCTCGGCAGGTACTGAACTCACGTGCACAAGCCCACGCACATAATTAAAATAGAAATAAAATAGGCAGAGAAATCATTGCCATGAACATATGCATGAAACCTTCCCTCAGCAAGCTTAGGGTAAATGCTTCTGCCTTCCTCGTTCGGAGCGAATGACTCTTTTAAAGCACCAGTTCTAAGTATTATGCATCCTTAGATTTTATTATGTGTCTGTAACAGTTTTGATGTTTTCCATTATGTTTTAATGAACCATCTGTCTAAAACTTATTTTCAAAAATTGAGCCATTGGTAATTGGGTAAATTATAGACTTGTTAGCGCTTGTATTACATCTCATGGTTTAGTGGTTGTCATCTAAGCTAAGTGCTAAAAGAAAGCGGGATGCAGTTTATGGCTTAAGCAGTGACATTGGACAAGGAACTCAAGGACCAGGCTCAGTGCAAGTGGACATGCAGGTCATGGCACCCCCACAAGACAGAAATGCATATGGCTGTGTAGCCTTAAGGAAAATCTCCAAGGTGATAAGAAAAGCCAAATAAGATCAGGACTCGGGAAGAGGGGAGCCATCTCAGCCAGTGACACCATAGCATGGGTAAGTGCAGTTGCAGGAGAATCAGGAACCCTGAAGGCAAAAGGGCTCCATTAGCCTCTGTCATGTGACATACGGAGTCTTCCACATAGTCCACAAAACCAGGGCAATCCTTTCACCACCACCAACAGTAAAGCTTTTGGGCACGTGCGTGCGGGGTGTTGGGGTGTTGGGAGGGTGGAGGAGTGGGAGGTGGGGGGTGGGGGGACAGTGCAGCACATTCAAGATTCCCAACAATAGCAGTGGTTGGTGAATTTTCCCAGCTCCAGGGCAGACAGGAAGGGCAACCTCTCTGTTAAGCCTTCACATCATGGAAACCAAGCAATTCTCAAACCCGGAGCCCAGGAATGAAGACGCATTTGCCAAGCTACAAGACACAAAGCCTCCCAGCAATGGTGTGTGGAGGGGAGGGAGGCAGAGAGCAGGAAGCTTGAGAGGCAAGGAGGAAGAATGGTCTGCAGGGTCAAGGACATCCTGCTCCTGAGGGCTCCACACAGCGGCTTGTGGGTGGGCGAGCATCTGGGTTTGGAGCGAGGGGAAGTTGCTAACTTCTATCAATCTCATTACATCATAGAAGGAATTGAATGTGGCTGTAAAAACGTGGGTATTTCGTAGATGTTGCAGCTGGGTAGGACTGTCTAATTGCTTCCTCCCTTGGCAGCTTATATAGCATTTTCTGGAACCACAGAAGACACTGAGGGAAATAAAGCTTTCAGGTCGGATCTAGCTTGAATCATCCATGTCCTGTGTTCTCTTTCCTCACCAGGAATTAGTGTGGAAAAGAAGTTGAGTCCTCAGGACTTCATCTCTGGTGTCTATCTAGAATTGTGTTTATAAGAGTAATGAAAGGGTTATTACTATACTAGAACATGAGAGCTACTCTTACTACAGAATTCGAAAATCCCCTTTAGGGTGGGACTATGTGCCAAGTGGTTATAGAATTCCATAAAACAAGCCAGGTAGCCAGCAGCTGAGCTAGACAGCGGGAAGAAGTCAGTTAAGTGATGGAAGCGGCAGACATCACCTACAGAAGTGGTTCTCAGCCTTCCTGATGCTTCTTAATGCTCTTTGTGTTGGGGTGACCTCCAACCACAAAATTGTTTTCATTGCTACTGCATTACTGTAATTTGCTACTCATGAATCATAATGTCAATATCTGTGTTATCTGATGGTCATAGGGAACCCCTAGGAAAGGGTACTTCTACCCACAAGTTAAGAGCCATCGACACAGAGGGCATTAACTTTTAAAGACCCAGAGTAACCCAGGGCATGCTTGAAATCTCAGCACTAGGTTCCCTGAGACAAGAGATCCAAACCAGTCCTGAGATGAACAGCAAGATCCTAGGGACAGGGTGTGTAGATACCATACTGAAAGATCCCTGAAGAGAGACCCTTACTCAAGTCTCGGGAAATCACAGACCCCAGACACAGAGAGACCATTTTGGATGTAATATGCAAAGGCAAGGTTTATTACGGAGATCTATTACGGAGATCTCCAGGCCGACACATATCCCACGCAGGAGACAGAGGTGTCGACCCGAGAGGCTGGGAGAAAGGGTATTTAAAGGGAGAAACCACAACCCAAGAGGGCAGGGGTAGTGTCATTGGAAAATCACAAGAAGCTTCCCGTCTCTCAAGATTGCTTAACTTTGTGTTCCCTTTAGTTCCTAGGAGAAGCTTCCTGCTTCTCAAGGTTGTTCTCTTAAGATTCTAATCTAACTTTATGGTCAGCTAGTTCCTGGAAGAAGCTTTCTTTACTAGGTCGGGATCACCTATCTGAAGGCCTTATCTTAAACCCTTTTATCTGGATCCTGGGGGAGCAGGCTCAAGAAATGTGACCCTTTACTTACTTACAGGTAGAGGGCAGGGTCTGGAATTTGAGGTATTTAGGGCTTTTTTAAACTTTTGACTTCTTAGCTGCATTTTTTATTCTTTCATTACCACAGCACAAACCAGAGCGATTAGAGGGTATTTGCAATGATTTGAGTGAAAAAATATCCCCCATGGGCTCAGGTATTTGAACACATGGTCCTACTTGGTACCACCGTTTGGCAAAGTGACACGGCCTTACTGGAGGAAGTCACTTGTCAGGGTCATGATGCAAAATGAGTACATGAATCAAAGTGCGGTTTTAATATATACTTATGGGGGCTGGGGAGATGGCTCAGTGGTTAAGAGCACTGTCTGCTCTTCCAGAGGTCCTGAGTTCAATTCCAGCAACCACATGGTGGCTCACAACCATCTGTAATGGGATCTGATGCCCTTTTCTGGTGTGTCTGAAGACAGCAAATACTCATGCATAAAAAATAAATAAATCTTTAAATATATATATACTTATGATGTGTGCATCATGTTGAATGACAGTTTTTGTTACACTGTTACTTATTTGTGTACACATGTGTATGTATTATTCATGTGGATGAGTGTGTTCAGAGGACAACTTGATGAAGTCAGATCTCTCGTTCCACTACAGGGGGGCTTGGGGCTTGAACTCAGGTCAGCAGGTTTGCTGGCAGGCTCCTTTATCCACTAAGCCATTTAGCCAGCCTTGTTGAATGTAAATTTGACATTAAAAGTTAAAAAAAAAAAAAAAAACAAGGACAGAAATCCAGTCTATGATATAGATGATTCGGTTTGCAGAGGTATAGCTAGAGGGAGGAATAAGTGGACAGGTATGTGATAAAACTAAGCTATTGGTGGCAAAGCAGAGGTGGTAAACAGGAAGTATCTCCCGAGAGCCCCTTTGTTTGGGTTTTCTTGGAGTTGGTCGGTTTTTAATCTTACTGTTAATCTTTTTTGGTTTGGTTTTTGTTTGTTTGTTTTGTATGTATCAGACTTGCAGCATCCTCCTTTGATGAGTGCTGGAATTGCAGATGAGCCACCATGCAAAAAATTAAAGTGTTCTAGATAAAGAGGACAACTTCAAAAGACTGAAGTAGCAGATCCTATGAGTGTTTGAAACTTTCCACTACAAGGGGGCTTGGGGCTTGAACAGAGGAAACCGAAAATCACGAGGAGGGGTGGGGGAAGCGAGACACTACTGTAGAATCATAGTTAAATGTTAGGTCTTGGCTCAGACCTATCTGCATATCCAAGTGCCCTTCAGTAACTATGATATTATAATAATGAAAATTTTACTTTTAAAATTTCAAGGCCAGCGATGGCTGGATCTAGTGCATGCAGCATTAGAGGCCACAGCTAGAACAGCCGAGACCAAAAACAACACAAACAATCTGGGCAATGCTGTCTCATCAAGTCCTCAGCCAGTCAATCTTATCTTCGCTGATTTCATAGACACATAGGCCAGTGCAGATATACAAGGACCCCAAAATAAAATCTAAATTTGAGTCCATTAGAGTAAAGAGGCCCAATTTAAAAAAAAATATATAAGGACTGAAAACCCGACCAGATACAGGTTCCCATGAGTATACTGATGATTCCAGTCCATTACAGTCACCAAACCCAGAGAGGCCAAGAAGTGATGGCTGACAGGAGCCTAGCTAGAGGGAGGAAAATATAGAGGTGAATGACAGCTGACCATTGAACTGACCATTTAACTCCATTGGATAAAAAAAATTGAAAGAACTAAGGAGCTTTGCAACCCCATAAGAACAACAATACCAACCAGAGCTCCTAGGGACTAAACCACCACCCAAAGAGGACTGAGGTCTAGGTAAACAGGAAGATCTCCTTTGTTGGGCACCAATGAGGAGAAGCCCTTTGTTTGGGTTTTAAATGGGGAAACACACTGGGTTTTATGGATAGGAAACTGAGAAAGGGCATAACACTTGAAATGTAAATTTAAAAAAATATCCAATACAAAAATTAACCTACATTTTAACTGCTATAAAAGAAATTTGACCCTTTCTCTAGGGGCCTGCTGCTTGCTTGGATTATAAATCAACAAATTCTTTGCTTTCCTGCCCCTGGTAAGATTACTGCCAGTAATTTAAAAGTTTTGCACTTGAAAGACTGCATGAAGATAACTGAGCAGGGGAGGGAGTTACCAACAGTGATGGGAGAAACAGCATTTAAGAATGTCAGTGAAGACACACAAGGATTCCAGAAGAGTGGAGAGAAGACAGCACCACAGAGGCTGAGGCAGACAGATGGGGAGTTTGGCCTGTGAACATGTCTGTGGGGGATGGTCTTGATTATTCGTGGATGTAGCAGGGCCCAGCCTACTATAGGTGGCTCCATTCCCTAGGTGGTGCAGGTGATCTGGGCTACATGAGAAACCTAGCTGAGCGTGTGGACCAGTCAGCAAGCAGCATTCCTCCACGGTTTCTTCAAGCTCTTGCTTCAGTTCCTGTCTTGACTTCCCTCAGTGCTAAACCATGGTCTGTAAGCTGAAACAAACCTATTCTTCTCCTAAGTGGTTTCTGTGTGGAGTGTTTCATCACAACGGGGTAAAAACTAGAATGTGCCCTCTGTCTCCACCCATCATGAGGCAGATGTGGCTCTATGTAGATGGACGTGCATCTCCTTCCTGGAGTGCACTCTCATTTCTAGGGTGTGTGGGACACTTGGGGCTTCCACCTGGAATCTGAGAGGAATTTCAAAATGTCTTCAGCTTGTGAGGCTCTGTTGTTGGACATACCCATCATTCTCAGCTGACCACACTGCAGGCAGTGCCTGAAATGAGTCTAAGTATCATCTACACCAACCCTGAACTACAGACTTCTCTGTGCACCTACATGATCTGGCCCAGGACTTTTGGCCTCTTCTGTCACTGTCCCTCTTGTGGTCCAACCTCTCCACCAAACGTCCACCAGTAAGCCATCGTTGCAGTCTCAGCTTGTCTGACTCCACTTCTCTTTTAAAACGAGACTACTACTTCCTGAAAAGCTTTCAGCAGCTGGACAAGTCCTTGAACCTCTTACTCCCTTGGGCCTATGCCAGGCTTGCTGTTGTTGCCCAACACTTCACTCCGCTCCGTTCTCTGTGTTCCCTTTCCATGGGCCTCACTTGCTTCCTGCCTACTCCGCGGTCATTTCACTCAGCTGTTCACTCCCACCTCAAGCACCCTCAAGGTCAGGTGTCTCTTTTCTTCTTGCATAGAGAGCACTCTATAAAGCATTAGTTACAGGATTTACGCAAAAGATATTAACAGAAAATGATGGGAACGGACTTATAAAGCCAAGGGGGCACACCCAGAAAGCTGAGTTTATAAAAAAGAGGTGGAGATGAAGGTAGTTGTTGGTACAGGGACCTGGAGCGTAAAGTTCTAAGAAAGCCCTACAGGAGATAAGGGAGGGGTCAGAGCAACAGTGTCTGAGGATTTCCAACTAGAAAGATAAACCACTGGTTTGCTGGAAGAACCCATGACAAGGCTTACAGTCCTTGGTCTTGTGAAATCATGGCACCCACAGGTATACCCATGGCTGGAAGGAAGTCATACACAAACTCTTTCTGAACAGCACTGGTGCTTCCAAGCCTCACACAGGGTAGAAGCTGCCTTTCTTGATGTTGACACACACATGGAGTGAGGTCCTAAAGATACACTGGTTGTCCCTCTTAGGCCTTGCATATGAGGCAGAAAATGCTATCTGTAGGTAGCAAGGGAAAGGGTCCCCTGGTCAAAACTCTAAGTTGCTCGTGTGTTGCAGTGAGAACAGAGGCTGCAGCTTAAAGGACGATTACGGGTTAACACAGCAGAGCCTGAAGCATGAGGAAGAAGAGTAAGTGGTGTGAGATAACCAAGCTGAAGAGAAAAGGGGCAGAGCAACCTTCTGGGTCACCAAGAGAGCAGGTTGACCTGCTCTAGCAAAGCCCCCAGAACAGATACAGGGTATGCCTGTCCTATTACACATCTTTGGCTCTAAATTCAGCCAAGTGAATTTTAAGTTGACTGTTAATGAGCTTACACCTAGACCACCCTAATAGCATGGTGCTAAATATGAAGTAACCAAGAAAAATTATAACTATCTTAGCAGTTACGAAAGCTAACTCTGGCCTGGTGAAGCTACGAGCTGGTCAAGGGAGTATGAGAAGAAAGGGAGCTTAGGATAATTAACAGCAGGGCAAGGTCAGAGGGTAGTAACACGGGTCAAGTAACTAACAGCTAAAAAACAGCCCAGGTTGGAGCCGGAGAGATGGCTCAGTGGTTAAGAGCACTGACTGCTCTTCCAGAGGACCTGAGTTCAAATCCCAGCAACTACATGAGGGCTCACAACCATCTGTCATGGGATCTGATGCCTTCTTCTGGTGTGTCTGAAGATAGCTACAGTGTACTTATTTATAATAAATAAATCTTTAAAAAAAAAAAAAGCCCAGCTGGAATCAGAGATGGGCAGAGAAAAGCTTCAAACTGCCCTGGACTGGGTGGGAAGCACAAGAACAACACCCGGTGGGGGCTAGGAGGACATGTGGTAGGTATAGGAGGACATGCATAGGATGTGTGGGATCCCCTTGGCTCCCTCCATGATGGCTCATGAAACTGACCAATCTCAATAGGAATTACCTCAGCTGTTGTTACACTATAAAATCTCTAGACAAAGAAAACTCAAGGACTTCTTTCCTTTCTTGGAGTTTCTCTCACTTTTCCTCAATTTCCCACTTTTCTGCAATAATTCTTAATAATGCTTGCTTACTTTGCATACTGCAACTGTCCGAGTCTCTAATCTTCTCTGATGAGTTACTGCACAAGATCTATCTTTGATAACCGAGTGCCAGCATTTTAGGTCCTCAGGTACCTTAGTGCACACCTGGGTCATTAAAGGTCCCTGTCACTCAAAACCCTGCATCCCATAGATGGGTGTCCGCCTGGTGCTGTGCTCCAGCACCGGTAGGCTGAAGTATAGCACTGTGAGTCTCCGAGGATGTCTACATTGACCCTTCTTTGTCTTCTGAGTGCTTTCCCCAGTTCCTCACAGTCACCCTCATCAAAGTGTCCTTTAGGATTCAAGGACATCTTTCTTAAGCTAAAATGTTACTCACAGGCCAACAAGGCACAGGAAGTGAAAACTCTTGCCAAGACTGACAACCTGAGTTCAATCTGCAGTGAAAGAAGAGAATTGACTCCTACAGTTTGTCCCCTGACCTCCACATGCATGCCATGGCATACACATATATACATACGTGCACAAAAAAATGCTGCAAAAATTAAATTATTCCTAACACAGGAGAGTCTATGAGACTTTATGCACTCATTTTCTGATGTCCCTCTCTCCTATGGCCTGTCTGCTGCCCCCAGACACATTCTCTGCTTTCCAGGACTCATAAGGAGCGCCCTTATGAACTCCCATTGACGGCATTATTGGCTGTCATGGGTTTTCCTGACATACAAACACCCAAATGCATTTCTTAAAAAAAATTTCCTGAGCTTCCATTTCTGTTCACTGTTTAATAACCATAACAGGACATGCCACTTACAAAGGATAAAAGCCATGTCTCAGAATCAGAGAGAGGGTAGAGAAGTGGACTGTGGGTGGAGACTAGCTTTGGTGTGCCCTTAATCCACCTACAGCTTACATAGCACAGGGAAAGCATGTAAGTGCTGTTAGGCCACGGGGCTGAGGTCAGATTGGTGACCATGGCTTGGCAGTAACTTGGCAAAGTCTTGCAAGGGTTCTGGTACATAACATGGCTTCACCAAAGACTTACGTAGGAATCATGTTTCTTTTACCATCATCTCATGTGGGGCAAAATCGATAGCATATGGCAACGTACAGCCAAACTATGTAATAACTGCCCATAAGTTCCAAATTCCTCTGTCTGCTACTCAGAATTCTGTAGCAAGTCGAAGAGGAGGGGGATCTTAAGGCAAACACCACCTACCACATGAACTCCCAGAGGGTGGGCACCACAGAGCCAAGCTAGAGAAGAGCATGCCGGATGGAAGGCTCAAGCTTCACCTGCCTGTGAGGAGGCACCAGTGTGGCTGTGCTGTGCTGAGACTCCAGGAACAGGTGCCAGCCACCACAGCAGCAGCAGCAGCTCAAGGACATTTCTCTCTTGCCAGCTCTTGAAAAAGGAACATTGCTTGCTTGCTTAGCTTTCCCTTGACCCCTCCCTGTTCTGCCAGGCTCTGCTGTGCTCTGCTGCCGAGGCTGCCTGGAGAGCTGATTCAATCATTCCACAGTGCTGGGGAGGTAGAGATAGTCCAAGAGGGCGGGGAAACATTAAGATCAGCATGCAGAAGGTGGAAATGAGCTATTATGTAAAAGACGGTACTGAAGCGAGGTAAAGACAAAAGATATGTCCGTCCCTACAGCTCTGCAGAGGAGGCAACAGCCCCATTCCTCAGCCTGCAGGGCTTCTCCATGTGAACTGCACCCTAGAGTTCATCCACTGGGGTGTTGGAGCGGTAAAAGAAATATCCAAGGCAATCTCCCTGCACTTAGCCCTCTGCAGGACCTTACAGCGAAGTGTCCGGGCAATGCTCAGCTGAGTGGGAGCTCTCAGAACGTGTCTAATATCGCTACACACGTACGCTGCTCTCTGACCTTACTACTTCCATTTTATATCTTCTGCAAAGAATTTTAGTATGTGGGGATGCACAAAATGAACTTTCCAAGTTGTGAAAATGAAGCATGAAAGTTGGTAAGATTTCCCTTCCTTCCTTTTCCTCCCTTCCTCCTTTTGGGGTGGGGGTGAGGAGTAGGGATGGGGGATACCAGAGACCCTGTTTGTTAAGGTCCATGACAGTGAAGGAGGAAAACAGCTCAATGTGGAGAGCTACATGGTGCAGGACAGGAGGCAGGCAGGAGGAGCTCAGCTCCACTCAGTGGATCCATAAGCAAAGACACGAGAGGGAAGAGAAGCCAGATTTACTGGTAAACAGAAGCTGAAGTGGAAAGGGGAATGATCATAATCCTCCGTGTACCAGGCTACAACTGGAACTAGCATAAACGGTGGTTTGCTGCATATGCAGGTCAATTCAACCTAAGTGTGTGGGAAGAACAGCGTTTGTCTTGGTGGAAAGAGGCGGGATCTGGGTACACGGGAGCAGACACAGACGCCAGCTGGGGACTCCCACTGGAATAATCATCACCACAATGGCTCTTAACTCACAGAACGAAATAGGACGCCTGAGTCCACTGACTTACAAGAGTACAGAGGATGCAGAGGAATCGGTATTATGTAATGTCAGAGCCAGTGCAGAGGTTACAGAAATCTACAGTGAATACTCATTCGTGCACTCCAAGGGGAAGACTCCTTCCATTTGCTGACTTCATCCCAAGTCTTAACAGGTCAAGTGTTAAAGCCATGGTGGGAATTCTCCCACCTACTAGATCAAGTGTGTCACATCCACAGCGAGAAGGTACATTCAGATAAAACCCTTGGCAAACATCAAGAGCCCAGGGGAGAGCAGCGAACTGTAGGCTGGAGACCCATTCTCTAGTGGACAGATGTCCAGAGTGACATCTGCAGTCTGAACGCAGCTTGTGGAATGGTCTAGGTAGTAAACCATAAGGCTCTGAACTAAGTTGGTAAATGGGAAGTAAACTGAATGCAATGCTTTTCATGAACAAAGTAAAACTGCTTGCTTTGACATGCTTTTAAAAAAAGACTGAGTGTGACGGCGGGCAGGTGTGGAAAGCCGTCAGATCCAGCTCTGAGAAGTATGTCTAGGCTAGTGATGCTCATTTATCCTGTATCATGCACTGTTACTTCAACAGGAGGCACTGCTCCAGGGCTAGGCAAAGCATCCTGGGTAGGAGCCATGCACACCAAGGCAAGAAGTGATGGCATAGCTAGTCTTAGAGACCATCTGCATGCGTCTGCTGTCTTCAGTGTCTTTCCACTTTAACTTCAGTTAGCCCTCCAGGCCCAGCTTCAGGACTATCCTTTCCCTAACACTGTAGGCAAAAGGACCACCCTCCTGAGCGAACTGCCCCCCTGAAAGGCTGTCTCCATGCCACACCCTCCAAAATTGACCAGTCCCATGTGGGGCAGTAGACTGTGCCACCAGACAGAACAGGTAAGGTAGTGGCGAAGTTCAGAACCCCAGTAATACTCATAATTGAGAATGACAGGAGTGTGGACTACTTCCTGACCTGGTTCCTATCCTAGAGCATGTGACCATGACACCTCATTAAGAGGACCATGACAACTGGTCATGTAGCATAGAGCCTAGAGTTCTCCATGCTAAAGAGGTATCTAGGGGCCCTGACTGTTTAGCCAATGAGCTTCCCTTCCTAGGAATCCCTTCCTGCAATAGGTATTCTATCTCTGGTTCACCCTGAGTAAACCATACGCACCCTCACCTGCCATGAATAAACAGTTTGGAAAGCGAGGCCTGTCTCCTTCATCAAAGATGCTGTGTATGTGTGGGTGCTTCATCATAGAGTCCCACGCCCACAGAGGGCTGATCGCAGGTTCACAGGCCCCACTCCTAACTCAGGGACCCTAAGCAATGTTTGAGTACACGCAGAAAGAATGGGCGTTCCCGGGGGAGACTGGGTGCACAGGAGTTTGAGAACTAGAGCCTCCATCCCAGGCCCTGCGGTTTCTCTCCCAGAGAAACGTGGGCCGGGACCCCATCTTAGACTGTGTTTCTCCTCCCTAGTGACATGTTGGTGTCCTGCAAGCCTGGCCCCCCAGCTTCGAGGAAGAAGTGCTGCCAAGGGCCTCTGTGTTTCACCTCCCCAAGCAGCATTCTGACACCCTGGAAGCAAGGCAGAAACACAGAATCACACCCCAATTCAGACAACATACACCCGACTCACCCCTAATGCAGGTTCCCATAGACCTGTAGGCTGTCTTAAAATCTCTGTCAGGTTTACAGCAAAAGTAAGCTGTCAGAGCTGCTTTATAGTGAGTTAAATTTGGAAACACTCATTGGCTATTATTTGGAACTGGCCTCTCCATGTCTCCCTTGGCTCACAAAAGCTCACACTTAACCTGACTTGACCAAGGCCACTGAGACTTATTTACTACCTGCTGCCATGCAGTAGGCCCAGAAAGTCAGAGCCCTGGTCCAGTGACGGAAGCTGAGAACTTCCGTGCTATTGCTAGGATTTCACTGTTTAGCTGCACAAGGACCACAGGACTCTAGCAAACTCACTTCATCCCATGGTCCACACCTCCCCATCATGCCAGCCTATTTGAATTCAGGCTGCTCTCAAGAAATACTTGGACTAGAATTACAAATATGCCCCATTTCAAAGAATGATGCTTCCTTTAAAACAGCAGCAGACTAAGATAAAGTCCAAGGAACACTGCAAGCCCTGTCTCCCTTGACCTCCCAGGACACAAAATAAACTGTTGTGAAGAGGAGAGACAACATGACCTCCTGTGGAAACCCAGCTCTGAGCTCTGTTTACAAACGGACTTGAGAAACAAAACCATCTTCTAAACAAGCCCAAGGTACACAATTCTCCCACTATAGGACAGTGAAGGAGTGAGTATCAGTCCAGACAGGAGACAAGTCCCTCATTTACCCATGTTTCCAACTGGGCCCTTCCCACAGCTCAACACCAACTATGAGTTCCAGAGAGCAGCAGCACATGCTCTGGGCCTAAGTGAAGGAGCACCGGGAACACACGTGCCCTCAGGAGGGGAATAGGAATAAGGAGAAGGACTGTGGAAATGTGGGACCCAGCACCCAGGACCACATAAGCAAGGTCAGCAATTCCCTCTAACACAGAAAAGCTGAAAGATTGCTCCTGCTCAAATCCTTATTAATGTCTGTCCACAGAGCAACCATCTAAGTTCACAGGCTGTGCTGGAGAGGACTAGTCCTTCTGATTCCCCCACAATGACGGCTGTTTTACTGACCCAGATAAATCCTGTTAATGAACTCACTGCATTTCAGATGTCTCTTATAGACAACAAGTCAGGTTTTGCTTGAGCCTATCCGAAAGCCTTTTAATTGTAAGTAGATGTAGTAACTCCAATCAGCACAGCAGTTTCTAAAGAGTTTTTGAGATCAGTTGTTCTGAGGACTGAGCAATGTAAAGCGTTTTAATGTTCTACCTGCACGCACTGCTGTGACTGTTAAATAAGCAGGATGGACAGGACTGGTGAGGCGGCTCAGTGGGAAGTGCTTGCTGCACAGGGCTGACTGATGAGGAAAGGAATGGGAGTAATAAGCTAATGTTATAAAGGATCTACCATTAAAGTTGCTTAGGAAGTAGTAAGTTACAAGAAGGACAATTTAGCTGAAGGAGGGAAGATAACTGGCATACTCACCATACTTGTTAGAAACTGCAGAAACATTCTATTTCTAACATAACTGAGATTTAGGTTTGCGTAAGACATGCTTCTGCTAAGATTTGTTCACGAACATTGCCACCACCCACTAGTAACCCCTCTTCCCATAACAAAAAGGACAACCCTGGGCAGTAGGCCCTAATCCCAGATCAAAAGAACATGCTTCTATCATTCAGTTCAAAGGGGATGGCACTGGTTAACAGCTGCCCACAAGGTCCTGGCCCTACTGCAGAATGCTGCCAGGCAGGCAGGATGACCCTGGATAACAACTACTTGAAAAGAGCAATGTTATCTACTTCAAAAATAACTGGGACAGTATCTTTGCTGTGTAATTCTACTGTATGTCCAAAATGGCGAAGCTTGCATTGTCTGTCTCTAAAAACATGTTTAATTGCTCAAAGTTAACTCGGGACAGGGACCTAGAGGAGATTTCCAGCTGGCAATGTATGCAGAATGCTGTAGCCCAACATCCATATAAACTGTCAAGGCCAGTGTCTCTGAGCACCAGCCAGGCTGCCAGAGCAGACACAGACTTTACTGAAGAGCTTTTCCTTATTCTCTGAGAACACGAGCGAATTCTCACTGGGGAGTGTTACTCCACTATAACATAGACTGGGTTTGATACCCAGAACCTAATGCACTCCCCCAAACGACTCCCCCAAATTTTCCTTTTATCTCTATATAGGTGCCATAATATGTGCACCTACACACATACAAATACACACACATACAAACACACACACACACACACATCATACATACATACATGCATAATAATATTTTTTAATTTTAAATAGAGTAACTTAAACGATCAAAATAAAAAGTTGTGTTGAGACTTTCAAGTTCTTATCAGCAATGTAAATCTTGCTTTTCTGGACAGGAAATGAGGCTAGCGGCAGTGGCTGTCTGTAGGATGGGAAGTGAGGCTGACGGCGGCTGTCTGTGGCAGCCAGCTGGCAGGAACGCACAGTAGCACCTACTAATTAGACCGGACAAAAATCAACTCTTCAACACACATTTTAAGAAACTTTTTAGTGAATTTTTAGAAAGCAATGATTTGGGAACTTCTCTTACTTTGTGGAACATAAAATATTTCCAAAATGTGAACATCAGTGTTGGGACTTGGGTGGAGGATAGAAGATCGGGCCGTCTTCGCAGACCATCATCCCATGCGTCGAAGCCTTCCTGACCAGCCAGGCTTCCTGCCCGGAGGACGGCTGCTCCTCTGGCTCAGTACAGTTCCGCAAATGTAAGTCCTCCTTGGTGAAGCACAGCTCTATCTGCCCAATGGTCTGTACATTCTCTCCCTAAGCAGAAAATGGCAGACGATTCAGAACTCAAGCGCCCTGGGTTATTACCAATCTGGGAGTCACAAAACTTGAACACTAGCAAACAATAAAAGCAGAGGCTCCAGATCAGGCTCCAGATTGAGCAGAGCCTCTTCACACAGGAGGGCTGGTCCTCGGGAGGGGACCTGGCCGGAGCCTTGCCTCTCATAGCTTGGGGCAAGGTAGTACTTTTAGCTTGGAGAAAACACAAACAAAAAGTGACCATAAAATACGTAGAGCACACAAGGAGACTAAGGCAGAGCAGAGTCAAGGTCAGGATAACAGCTCCTGATGGCCCAAAGAATATGCATGTTTTACTCAGAAGCTTGGAAAAACTATGGCTGTTCTAGAAATTAGACAGTATAACTACACTAAGTACTTAAGAGCTTAGAAACCTACAGGTGTGGTGGCACACACAGAGGCAGGTGGATCTCTGTACATTGGAGGCCAGCCTGGTCTACACAGCCAACTCCAGGACAGCTCCTTATATAATAGAGAAACCCTTTCTCAGAAACAAAAATGAGAAACAAAATCAAACACATGAACAGACAATATTAAAAAAAGGAAACAAAAATCTTAGAAACTTAGAAAGGTCTAACCCAGAACTATAGCTCCTTCCTTTCCCTCCTCCCTGCCCTCCTCCTGCTCCAACAGGAAATTCTCGTTACAATGAAGCAGCATAAAAACAAGGCCTCTGGTGCTGCACAGAACTAGCCTTTGAGCTAAACAAACGGCTGCCATCCGGGTGAGGTCAGCTGTGCCACTTACAAGGGATCATTCCTTCTGGGTTCCTTACCTGTTCACATGCTGTCACAGAGGGGCAGGAGGGTCACGTGACCCTGCCTGCATATCCAGTGGCTTCCTGTCTCCTATTGAAGGCAACTAACTGCACGTGGTCTCTAGGAAGGGCTTGAGTATGTGGTCAGGGAAGACTAGATGTAAGGGTCCATCATGTGGTTTTGTAAATGCCCTCATCCCTGCTGGCTAAAGACATTCTGGTGAGGCCTTCTGGGAGAAAAGCACCCTGCCCTTGTGGTAATCCCTGCCTATGCTCTGTAACTAAGTTCCATAAACTCATGGGTCCCCAGAGTGAACTTTGGAAGAATCATGCCTCAGTATGTTGTTGGGTCCTTAAGAGTAGAAGCAAATGTTTATGTCTCTCACAAGGAAGGAATGTAGAAACGCGTAAGTTACTTCAAGACATCTATGTACTTGCACATACAGAGACGATACACCCGAATGCATCCCTGTTCCACAAACTCCACAGTGGAGACAAAACTATCAGGAAAGTAAAATGATCTTTTCAATAGAGAAAGAGAGGGTGACAAAATGCATGTCTTACCTGTTCTGGCATAAGGCACTGGATTTTAGGCACCACACCATAGATTCTTGTAAGTGCATCTTTGAAATCTGCAAGCTGACATTAAACAAAAGCATTAGCAATGAGTTTCAACAGCAGAATTCTCACACACTCACTGCCTTTTTTAAAGAGCACCTCCTACCCCTGTATGCCTAGAGAATCTGACGTGAAGTTTGAGGATGTCCTGGACCCATCACTGAGGGACAAGTCTCTACCAACTACCCAACTTCGGCTCTTCCTAGGAGGCCCAAGCATCAAGTTTTTCTGCTTGTGGCTCCTCCTTTCCCTGCACTAGGCAGCTTTTCCTTCCCATCTCCGGCCCAGCCTAGCCCAGCCCAGCCCAGCTTCTCTCACTACGCTATCTTACCTAAAGCCACCCGTACCAATCTGATGACTGGGATGCAGGCCTACCCCTCCTCAGACCTCTGCCTTTGCAGCTCTCCTTCTCTGCAGTGGGCGCTGCCTCCATCACAGAAAATACGTAGCTCCTCAGAGAGCCCACCTCCCTCAGTGAACTACAGAATCAGACCCTGTGTGCAGAGAACTCCTCCATCAGAGGATAAACACGCATCCCATCATGCCCCAGATGGAGCTCCTGCCTCTCCCTCTCCTTCCTTCAGGAGGTCACAGATACCTCTGAACATCAAGCCAGGTGAGACTATAAAACCCCTTCCTTCCCCTTATCACCTTAAACAGAAGTCCAGTGAGCTTGGGGAAGCCCTACAAGCCTCCATCCTGAGGTTGTCCACAAGGATCTAACTTAATTGGCCACCCAAGCACCTTCCTCAAGCCCAGGCTCCAACTCTCTACTCTCTACAGAGGGAGATACGAATCAACTGGGAAAATGAACACAGTCCTGCAGACAAAGCTGCCAGGTTACTTGACACACTGCCAACAGGACAGAGTAACTGCAGTGCCCATCTGCGAGCTCTCCTGTAAGCCCAGGTAGTATCTAAACTTTGTGAGGGACACATGTCTCTGCGACAGACAGAAAACAAGACAATCCAGAGTTGAAGGCATCTATATTGTACACATCCTTCTCAGTCAGTATGACAGGACATTATTTCCTGTGTCACATAGTTTACCTGACAAGCAAAGAGCCAATGTGCTTCCCCTCCAACTCCATGACATTGAATGTACTTTTGCTGACTTGTGCTCCACCCTGTGCTGAGGCCTGGAGGAAAATGGATCTGTGCCTCCAAGCCAGTAAGTAACATAAGCAGTCTATAGCGTATGCTCATATGCAAACACAAAGAACCCATTTCAAGTAGGTTTGTGCTGGGTCACTTTAAAACCAAAGTGCAGCTTGCAGATGGATGAATCCTGCCAAATGTCCCCAGTGACACATTAGATACTAGATAAAGGTAAACTTACCTGGTAGTAGTTGATAGATGGCTTGATCTCAAATTTTTGTAGTACACTGAAATAAAATTTAAAAATTAGGTGCACTATGATAGCACATTACCTGTGTTCTTTTTATTGGATTTCAGTAAGAATCAAGATGCTTTTAAAGAAGTCTGTCTTTTCTGACTTCCAGCAATAAGTCTGTTAACAAAGACAACAAAGAGGCAGCTCCCATCCCCTTCCTTTCTGGCCTGATCACATGCTATCCACATGGCCCTCCCCAGAACTACACAGCATTCCACGCCACCCTTCACAGCAACAAACCATGTTCGGGCTACTGGTCATGCAAGCTCCGAAAGGCACCTTATCCTTGATCACGTGACTCTAGGCTTATCCTGACGATCTGCACTGGCCAGATCTTCAGAGAATTTAAATGCATATAGCTTAGCACCCCATCAAGTTTCTGGTAACAAACTGAAGTAGGGAGGCACAATGTAAAGGTCCCTAGACCTCTCATTCTAAAGGAATTCTCTGCTGTCTACCACAGCTTCTTGCATGATTTTGGATTGTGACCTAAGAGGGTAGATTCGAGGTTGTGAATCTAAATGCTGGCCTGCCATTGCTCTGTGGCAGCAAAGGACAAGCAGGAAAGAGGAGGCAGGAAGGTCCCTGGAACCCCAGAAATGCCCCCAAATCCATATAAGCTTGTCACTGCCTGTCCTAGCCATCAGTATATGATCAACATGGGCTCTGAGAAAGTATAAAATACTCCAGTTTCAAAACTATGTTTGTTCTAAGTTACAACACTAGTACCTTGGATGGACTGAGCTTAATGTTACTACATTTTTTGAAAGATTTTTTTTACTGCTGCATTTTCATGGCATTACTGAAAAAATGCTGCTTAGCACGGGTGGTCACACACTGTTCTACCTGATGCAGGCAGTCAAGGAATAAAGTAAAGAAAGATGGGCCAAGCTGTGCCACATGCTCTTCCGAGTGAGGACAGCTGGGTGCTAGCCCATGTGTGCACTTGCAGGCGCTCTGAGAACTGCCTGCAGGAGTTTTTACACACTAAGTAGTGAGTGAACATGACGTGGCCTAAGACGCCTTGTTTATATAGACAGACAGGAGTCCTACATTTGCCTGGGGAAACTGGGGAGAGCAATCATTCTTCTACAGCTTTGTCATTTTAAGCAGGCACTACTGGGAGTCTTCCATGTAGCGGGCCTCTGGGGTGACTTTCCGACAACCAGGTGTGTGGCTGTGAGTGTCTGTGAACCCCACACAGCCAGTGTTTCAAGGGTAAATGCTCTTTAAGTATCTACAATGAGGAGCTTCAAATAGGAGTGACTTAGGCCATTTTCAGCTCAGAACAACTTGAGGCTACCAGCCTAGGTCCGGCTGTTCTCAGCGGCGGCAGCTCTCTGTGGGTCTGTCTGTCAGTTTCTGAAAGGGCAGCCTCTTTTCAACAACTGCCTTCCTGTGATCCAGAAGTACAGGATGGACCTTCTTGCAGTGATCCCTCATGCTGGCTGCAGAGGTGCCCAGTGGGCTTCCAAAGGCTTTATCCTTACTGAAAGAACACTGTGTCCTCAGAAACCCCACAGGCTAGGTAAAGTATATACACAACTCACAGTGCTGAGGACTTGTTACACATGCCAGTATGTAACTCCTAGTGCATATCCTTCATAATGAAGATACCTGGGTGTTTTATTTAGTCTTGAGATAGGGTCTCACTGTGTAGGCCAGATTGGTCTAGAACTTGCTATGCAGACCAGGCTGGCCTCAAACTTAAGAGACCCATCTGCCTCTGCCTCTGAAGTGCTGGGATTAAAAGTATATGCCACTATACGAGCCTAATAATGCAAAATTTTAAAAGAAAGAAGGAACTTCAAAATCCAGGCACTGCCCACCCATTCTTTTTATGTCCTGGAGAAAAGATCTAGAGGTTCTATAGCTAAACTGTACAACTTACGTCAGAAAGGATCACAAGGCCTCTGTAGCCCTGCGCTTTCCGCCTGGTGGCTTTAAGGTTACCTCTTCTCTCCCAAAGGCACCAGCTAGATTAATCAATTCAAATCCAGCTGCTTTTGAGCAAAATGACACAGAAGACTGTGTGAGACGGTGAGACATCATCATGAGCACTCTCTGTGCTACAGAGGCAAAGCATTTTCTAGGGAACCAGTGGTTTAGTCATCCTTTAAGCAGATTTAATCCATGAACCTTAAATATGATTGATGTGCACAGGATCTTGGGGTTATTCCCATCTGAAAGAGAATTGCTCCGACTAGAACAGGCTGTACGAATGACAAGCAGTGTGCAGGCACTGTAAAATCCTTCATCATCAGCAGACATTTTGTCCTCACAGTCTATATGTCTCTGTCTTTACATAGGGAGGATTAACCATCTCTCTGGCTTCAGGGTCTGCTGTGAGGGAACTAATTCCATTCGTGAGCACTCCACACTCATGGCCCAGCCCCCTGGGGATGAAGGTTTTGGCCTACAGTTTTTCCCCTGTGACACCCTCCTTAGGCTGCCTACGTTTATTTAGAGCCTGGGGTCCCGTGTGATAACCTCACCACTCTCTCACAGTTCCCTGGCTTATAACATTCAGTCACAGTAAGACAACTTAAGAGCCAGCAAGATGACTTGGCAGGTAAAAGCACTTCCCACAGAAGCCTAACAAACTGGGTTCAATACCCAGAGCCTGGGTAAAGATAGAAGAGAAACAGCTCCACAAAACTGTCCTCAAACCTCCACACATGTACATGCATGTACACACACATGCACACATATATTCACATACACTTAATAAGAAATAATAAATTCAAGAAGTAAATGAACAAGAACTTATTCAAAGGCCTGAGTGAAGTGTGTACCCACCTGTTGAGGTCAATCTGCTTGTATAGATCCAGGCTCTTCCCAAAGTACTTCCTCTCGGAATTGAGGGCGTCCACCTGGGCAGCACAGGTGCCGTGTTTATCCCATTCATGTTTCCTGTGAGATTCGCAGTAATAATGCTCAGATAAGTCCTCTCGTACAGAGCTGTCATAGGCAGCCTTCACAAAGCAGGAAGGACAGATACCCCGTGCTAAGGCCAAAGCCTAGCCATGTGCACCAACCTCCAAAGAGCACCACTCGATCTTCTCATGCTTTCCATGACAAACCACTTCCGGGGCATCTCTGTGATCAGTGTGCTCTAATAACAAACTAACTGAGAAGAGATGTCACTGTTGAGACACCTGCACCTTACACAGCACTGTGTGGCCCTCTGCAGAGCCAGTGCATATGCCAGGGAATTCCAGAGAGTGGCACAATCCAGGCATGGTTCAACGTAAGGACAAAGAAGAGGCAGGGTGGCTTGTCACCACGACCACCTGAGCCCATTCCTTATCAGCCTCCCTCTAATAATTCTAATACATAACAACACTCACATAAGGATTCTCCTGAAGCCTGCAGTAAATAAAGAAACCTGGGAAGACACCTGCAAATGATTAGTAATTATTGTATGACAAAAACTACGTAATGATATTTCATTGCATTCAATGCTAATTAAAGGGCTTTGTTGTGTGCTGCCTGGTTAGGCTGGTTTGGTTTTTGGGACAGGGTCTTGCTGTGTAACTCAGACTAGCTCTGACCGCCTTCTTGCTTTGGCCCCTAGGATTGAGTTTTATAAACATTTTGCATTTTTTACTGCTTTACAGAATTCTACAAAAGGAAATAGTATTGTTAGTTTATGAATGAGAAAATTCTGCCCTCCCCTAGCTCCAACACACAAAGACTGACCAACCACATGTGTGTATGTGTGTGTGCGCGCGCGCACGCACACACACACACACACACACACACACACACACACACACACAATTTTAAAGACATCCTATGGGCTGGAATGACTGTTCAACAGTTAGAGAGGGTGTGCTGCTCTTGCAGAGAACCCAGGCTCAGTTCCCAGCATTCACATGGCAGCTCTCACGGTCCATAATTCCATTTCCAATGGATCTGACGTTCTTCTCTTCTGACCTCCTTGAGTGCCATGGCACACAGAAATGCACGCAGGCAAAATAACCCCACGTAAGTAAGTAAGCAGTTTTTTAAAGGACACTATGCTTTTAATTGGAGTTTTAAATGTTGTCTAAGAGCTTCCCTTCACCCTGATCACAGGGCTGTAATGAAGGCCGCCCTCAAGGATGCCATGGTAGCCAAAGGCAGCTCAGGGGAGCACAGCACCAGGCTCCCAAGTACAAACACTAAGATACAAGTCATGTGTGAAAAGCCTGTCATTTTAACATCTAACTTAAACATGAAGGCAAATCAGTTTGCCACTTGTGAATCACAAAAATAAATTCCTATTTTGCTCTCACTGTTTAGTTAACTGCATAGGGCCCCTTGCACAGAGGAGCTGCCTTATCTGTGCTCATTTATTTCAAGCCATTTGACTAGGGTCCGATGGCCTCAGGCATAATGTACAACTGAAATCCTCTTTTACATACATCAAAGTTCTCACCCATACATCAAAGGCTTGGTCCCTAGTCTGTGGTGTAAAATTATAGACATGTAGCCTCTGGCAAGAATTCGGGCCACGGGAGGATGTACCTAAGAAGATACTGTGGCACCTCTCTTCCTATTTGTTTGTGTCTCCACGATGCTGTGAGGTGAGCTGCCGCCTCTGTACGGGCTCCTCAATGACGCACTGTGCTGCAAAGGCCCAAAGGCACCAGAATCGATCAGAAACTTAAACCGCTGACAACCACGGGCCCAGCAAATCTTCGCTTTCCACTTGACATTTCAGGGATATTTGTCTCAGTTACAGAAAGCTGACATACACACAATTCATCATTTCAAGCACACTGAGAAATACTACATAAAGGACTTTTCGTTTTCCCTCACCTCAATTCATTATAAACATGAAGTTGAAGTACTTCCTAGAATACAGGCTACAAGAGATAGGTTCAAGGGTTGGGGATTTAGCTCAGGGGTAGAGCGCTTGCCTAGCAAGAAAAAGGCCCTGGGTTCGGTCCCCAGCTACAAAAAAAAAAAAAAAAAAAAAAAAGATAGGTTCAGGACCTGCCTGGGCTACGAAGTAACCTAGCCTAAGCGCCTGAGTGAGCAGCCTTCTCGGAACTAAAAATAACACTGGGAACCAAGCTCAGAGGGAAAGCACTTAATGAGGGGACAACCTAGACTCAGCCCAGGAAGCTACTTGTCACCCAAGCCTTCGCTGAGCATTCTGTTTAGCTCAAGCTGATTCCAACCTACTCATTACAGGCCACAGATCCCAACTAGCACCCCTCAGGAAAAAGTCACACTCCACACCATGACCCAGGACAGCGGCTTCCCTTACATTCCACTGCTTTGGAGTCTTTTGCCAAACTTAAGCATTTTATTGCACTAAAAATCCTAGAAAACAGAAATGTTTCTAGGTTTAATTAAGATATCTAGAAAATATTATTAGCTATAATATGAATTATAAACTTTCATATTGGAAGATGCCAAAAAATGCTTTCAGTTGAGTACATTTCATTCTCTTAAAAAAAAAAAAAAAAAAAGCAAAACCCCAGTGCTTTCCAAACAACTGAGTTAACTCTGGGCTCGGCCCCTGCTGACCTGGAAGAAGACCATGGCTGTGAGAGCCTCACCTTTTCTCTGACCTAGGTCTCCATGACATCACTATTTTAAGGCAAGCTCCCTCTGTGTGTGTCTAATTCAGACTGATTTTCAAATATGCAAACACTTGATTTAGCTAAATTTCAGGAAATAAGACTCTTTAAATGAAGCAATGAATGAAATAATAGATTAGAAAACAAGTTCAGAATATAAATCCCACCTGACCTCATTTTCAACCTGCTGGAGAGAGGCGTCTGAAGTGACAGACCCATCGTTTGACAATAGGCAGCTCTCAGCCTCTAGAGACAGGTGTCTATTCTTTGTGCCTCCCACAAGCTGCCATCCAAAACACTTAGGAACTCTCATACCTCTGTTTAAAATGCATATGACCAACAGAAACACAGACTTACCAGAATTGGCTGCGATTAGAAGACGGGTGAATCACATCAGGCCAGTAGATCTTCATGTCTCGCAAAAGGTCCTATACGTAATTCAAACAGAATGTTTACCCAAGACCCAGCAAACTCAAAACTTCTAAGCAAATTTAACAAACCAATGTACTAAACAAAAAGCATCCAATCTCTGACAACTTAAATGAACAAAATGACTTTGTGCTTATTCTGCATGAAGCATGTTAAAGTCTCAGGGCTTCACATGAAAACACAAGCCCTCATGAAAGAATGATGAGCCAAGGAAGAGACGGGATCTGAAATCACAGACTCGTGAGGAATTTTAAAAGTATTGCCATTAGTGACAGTTGCAGACTGCAAGTTATACACCACATGACGCCAACCACAAGACTTCTGGGAAGGTCAAATCACGACACAACGGCATCCATGGTTTGCAGTGGATATCAGGACTGACAAGAGAAGGTCGGGAGGTGAACACGGCACTTTAGGCAGTGATACCGCAGGATACTTACCCTCCTGACTTGTCAAGACCCATAAACTACAGCATAAGATATGAATCCTAATGTAGGCTGTTGCTTCAGTTAATAGTATGGTATCAATACTGGCTCATTTGTAAGAATACAGCACGTGGATGGATGGTCACAGTGAGGAAAAACTCAGTTTGTACTTTGCATTCGAGTTTTCTGTTTATATAAAACAGCTCTAAAATAAATTTCTATTTTAAAAAAATGTCAGACTCTGACTTCCAGCGCTTTTTGAGCACAGCAACCTGCACCTTCCTAGCCTGGCAGGTAGTAAACACAGCCCAAAGGACTCAAGCTCAGTTTCCAATGTCTACAGAAGCAAGCACTAGACAAAGGAACTTCACTGCAAAGGAATGCAGATAAAGGTGTAGAAGGATTCCCTGGCTTTCCCCTGATCCCACATACCAAATCCTGTCAGCCAGCCTCCCCATCCCAGGTAAGCACAGGCCGCCTCCTCCTCTCCACTCTGCCCCACCTGTCAGTTTCATGCCTAACTTCCCTCAATCTGGCTTCAGCCCCAGTCAGACCTCTGGGGATAATGGAGGGTGATGATGTAAATGAGCCAAGCCAGGGCACGTTCCTGTTGTGGGGACACTTCACTGAACACTAATGCTACAGGAGCAAGCCAGGACTTTCTGAGGGACAGTAGGGCATGGCTACTACAGACCCAGAGGCCCCCAGCAAAAGGCAGCTCAACCCTGCCATTCTGACCTTCCTTCCTCCTGGGCTTTCTAACACAAGGAAACTTCAGAAACCCCACTTCTCTTGGCTTCCTCCTCCTCACTGCTCCCTTTCCCATCAGCTTTTAAACCCTGAGGTCAGTGCTGTGCTGCAAGAGTATCCTAGCCAATGAGGTTTATCCAGGGCTCAACTACAGAGAGTTGAAAACTTTGCCTAATACCTCGGTGCGACGACTTGCAATACAGTGGGCATGGGCAACATTTTACAATCTCCATAGACACTGAATAATTCTGGCTTTAAGGAAAATGTACGTTTTAAAAAAATGATCTTTCATGTACTTTTATTAAGCAACAATCATGTACTATTGGGTTTAGCCTCATTATCTACTTCGACCTCAGCATCTGTTTCCTGGAGGACCTGGCCTGGACTCTTGAGAAACAAGAGAAGCCTGAAGTCATCTGTGCAGAGTTTTTATATGCCATGGCAAACGTGCATGGCGCACCCTGAAGCATAGGAAGGACTGACAGCACAGTATCCACCTCAGTGATACTTCATACCAGAGCTCCAGTGTGTGCACATCCACATACTCAGGAAAGGGCAGTCACACTTGTCGCCCAACAACAGTTGTCGGCTCTGTAATGTTCACCTGTCAGGCCTGCTATATGCTCTACACCACCCCAGTCACCCTGACATAGGACCATACTCAGGACTGTTGGCTTCCCTTAAGGAAACATGAACGTGTAGAAGTAGTTCAACATGCCACATGACTCCCAGAGCACAATCTCTTGCATGCTTACAACTTATTCCTGACCTAGGAACTTGGATAATGAAGAGACCCACCATTTCCTTCTTGCTCAGAGATCCTACTTAGACTCCCATGCCATCTATGGCCAGAAATGACCAGCTTGGGGTATCATGTGTTATGTGCCTACTCTCCAAGCCACAGTCGTCTGGAAATGTTTACCCTAGGCCACACAGACCAGGTGCCCATTTTCACTTGCTGACCAGAAGCCCCAGGGCCAAGGACTAGCTAGGACTGGCAGGTAAGCCTCAGGGTTTGTGCAGCCTGCAGCAAAAGTCCTGCTCCCACCTGAGCCTGCTTCTATCGCTTACTCCAGCAGAGGACATGGAGGGAAAAGGCTAAATTTGTTGTTGTTGTTCTTGAGCTTATGGGATTGTTGTAGATATTAATTACTAAACAGACCCAGGGGCTCCTCAGTCCTGGTGAATTCATTCCTGATCCTGTAGTTTTAAATTTAACTTTGAAGGTACACTTTTGAAGAAAAGAGCTCATTTAGTTCAGCATTCTATTGCAATAGAAGTATAACAAAAAGATCAATACCTTAATCTCATTTAAGTTAAAGTGCCAGGACTGGTTACAATCTTCTGCTCTGTCAGGCCTTGAAATCGGAATTTTAAGAGAGAAGAAGAAATAATAGTCTTAGTTAGGATGCTTTATACAAGACGCTGGGAAGTACTGTCATGGAAATCTGCATAAAACAGAGAGACTGATCAGGAACTCCTCACTCCACATGAGGCAGTCAACAAACAATGTGTCTGAGCAAATAGTTTGACTTTGTTCTGAAAAAAGGAACTGGTAGAGTCAAACAAGTCCAGGAGCAGAAGAGACAAGCTGGGTTGTCAGCAGGAGAAACATAGGAAACAGCTTCCGAGGGACCCCAGTCTCAGCTCTTTCCTGGGCCATATCCACTCTAAAAGTGACAAACTAATATGCATACTTCAGTACCACAGGTGTATGCATCAATAAAGAATTAAAGAGAATGCACACAAACATGGTGGGGGGAGTTGGTTGTTTGTAAAGTGTGTAAAGCAGTTTATTGTCTATCTATTGATCTAACATTGTAAATATTTGTCTGTAATAGGCCCCAAGAATAAAGCAAGAAAGGACCCAAGATCCTTATTTATCTATGATAAGGGGTGCTGGAGAGAGTCCTAGTAGCTAAGAGCACTGGCTACTGTTCCAGAGGACCTGTGTTAAATTCCCAGCACCCACATGATGGTTCACAACAGCCTGTAACTCCAATCCCACGGTTGATGTCCACTTCTGGCCCCTGCAAGTACCTAGAACACACATAGTGTACAGACATACATGCATGGAAAACATCATACACATAAGAGTAAGTATATATTCATATGTATATGAATATATGTATATGAATCTGGTCAACTGAAAAAACGTCTACCAAGTGTTAACAGTTCTACTTATGGTGACTAGACTTAAGCTAGCTTTTCCCGGCTACTTCATTGGGTTTAACTGCATTAGATGCTTGCCATAGTCCATGTATTGTCCAGTAATCCAGAGAGTCCCGGCATCTGTTAACTTCCTAGGGAGAAGAGATAAAAGGAAGGTGATTGGTTGTTGAAATATTTATCAGCTCTGTTTTGTTTTGTTTTTAACATACATCAACAAGTCCATCACTAATAGAAAGAAAACCCAGTGTTGCTGTAGTTTATCCAACATGGAGCTCATGAGGAAAAATCAGGCCTACACATTCTAGGTCAGTCCTCAGACAACTGAGCACCAGAGAATCAGGCAGCTGGTTTTGCTCTTCTCATGCATTCACAGATAAGCATATGCACACTTTCCTATGAATAACCTGCTTACCAGAAGCGAATGTGTAAGAACACCCTGATACTCTGTGACTCTCAAGTCTGCTCTGGTAGCAGACAGAAAAACATCAGTCAAGTAGAAAGTACTAAACACTTGAAGCCAACAAATCTAACAGACTGAAAATGTATCAATAATAATGATAAAGTCAGAGATAAAATCTCAGTAAAATAAACCTATTAGGGCCCTCCAAATGGTTTAACTAAGAATCTTTCCACAATAAATGAAAATACAAATAAATATACTTGGGCTATCAGAGTGGGTGAAACAGGACACATGCATACAAATATACACATACCCCCATAAGCAGGCAAATATGACACTTGGACCCAATTACTACAGGCAGACATCAAGCCCCTCTTGATGCCTCCCTACCACACGGCCTCTTCCTACGGATTATAGAGAGTGCAGTTCAGGTGACTGAGCCACTAGGGAGAGTGACAGAATGACTAGAGACTGGGATAACAGGCCTCTTACTACACCTCAGCCAGCACCACAATTCCTTCCTTAAAGAGCTCATTTCCTGTTGTTTCACTGTGCCTGAAGAGAAGAGCCAGTCTGAAAGGTCTCTGCAGAGCTCCAGTCTACCTGCTTTTATGATGGTAACTCAGACAGGAGGCGGCTTCCTTCCTCATTCAGCCAGCACTGAGGACTCATGGTACCACTTGAGCTTATGACAGGTGTGCCCCAGCATAATTCATATGTCTGCCTCATCAAGTCGGGGTTGGTGGCGAGGAGAACAAGAGACAGCACTTGCCACCAGAGAAGGGCACACTGAGGAAAGAAGTTCCTCGTCAATTGGGGGGGGCACTACAGTTTGAAATAAATTGCTTAATGGTGACTTTTTTTATAGTGTCTGGTTTTCTTCCTTGAATCCCTAAAGCTTTAAGGCAGGAAGGCACTCCCATGCGTATTCACACTGCCAAAGGACAACCAGCCCAAATTTTCTCAGACAGGCCAGACTAGCTTGGTGTCTCCTCCTTAAAGGCAGCTGCTCTAGAGCTGGCCTGAAGCAGAGTTTTCCTTTCATGTGGTTCCTGCGATAGAGAGCAAGGTTTCCAGCCACCCTGCTGAGAAGAGCTCATGCCCTATACCTCCCCTTTTATACCTTCCTACCCCCCCCCACACACACACACCAGAGCCAGAGAATCACAGCGGTGCACTATAACAAGGTCGCACCTATGACCTTCCAGGTCAAGAGTTTAACTCGGTGACAGTCAAACTGTTCCTTTTTCAACAGGAAATTAAGACGGGAAGTGAAAAAGAAATCCCCCCCCCACTACTCCATGCTCAAGAACAGATGAGAAAAAGCAGGGGTGCTTTTGACTGGGCAAGATGATCAAACAACATCGAAGCTTGCTTGGACCCTGCATAATATATAAGAGGTCTCAGACATTAAACTCAAACAGGTTTTCAGAAAATCCATCTCTAAGGCCAGTGCCCAGTCTGTAATATGACAAAAGACTTCAGATTTCACATAGCCAACTCCAGGATCAGCTTTATAAACTGCCCACAAGGAAGATGCAGAGCAAGGGCCCCAGCTGGCATCACTCCAGCACAGCGCTCAGCACTGGCAGCCCAAAGGACACAGGCATGAAACAAGACAGGGACATGGAGAGAGGGAGCAACCCTCCAGGGGGAAGGGTATCGTGACTACTACGGAGAACAGAGTGGGAAGAGGGCGCCATGGGTACCAAGCAGAACAGTGTTGGCAGCAGGCAAAGGCCTTCATCCACATTCTGCTCATGGGAGGCATCTGAATAAAACTTAGGTGCACAGAGGGAACAAACAAGTATAGGCCTAATAAGCCTATTATCAAAGACAATTCTCTCTCCAAAATCACCTTGTGAACAATAACCTCATTTGGAAATAGGGTCTACTGCACCGGTTTAATATGCCCGGTGTACAGGTGGGCACTAACACAAAGCGATTCAGACAGGTTCCCTGGATCAAAAGGGCCAACGCAGAGCTCACCTTGCATACTGTGGGGGGCCAGTGCTGGGTCAAAATTAGTTTTTTCCACTCATGGCTGCCACTGTTAAAAAGACAGATGTATTTTTCAATCCTGTTTTAAAATGACAAAAATCCACCCATCCAATCAACCACTCGTTCAACATGGAGAGTCTATGGGACTAGACATACTGCCAGGAAGTCCCCACCTCCTGACGCACACGCCACGGAGGACAGCAACAAACACTCTTAAGAACAACTTGTATATTTGTAAGTGAAGGAGAATATAAACACAATAAAGAGGTATGGGCGGGGGTATAGCTGGGAAGGACTACTGGAAAGTAATTGAACAGTAAGTTTCCCTTTCCGGAATGCTCAGGTATTTTATGAACACAGACTCGTAGTCCCTCAGCTGTCTTTGTGAATTCCTAGGGCTCTGAAAACTCACCATCTCCCTCTAATACATGTAGCAACACAAAACCTGACTTGAAATAGCACAACAGTATTATCAGTATCCTAGCCTCACAGGATGCTGCTTCAGAGACCACTGTTGATATGGTATTACCTAGAACCTGGCCTGGGTATGATCCCTGGCCGTGTGTCATCCATAACCTGTCCCGGGTAAGCAGCCTTCTAACATGGTGTCTATGCTACACACTCTATGCCTTGTCACATGCATGCACACTGGACTGCTTCTATCACAAGTCTGTGAAGTAAAGCTCGCCCAACCCAGAGCCTTCGTAGTGGGACCGTGGAGCTGTAGTGTGGTTGTCCCCCGAGGTGCATGTGTTGGAGCCAGAGTTTAAGCAACAGTGGGAGCTTTTAGATATGGGACCAACTGGGAGTCATCAGGTCACTGGTGGTATGACATTGGATGGGATTATGGTAGTTTTCCTGGATCCTGGTGAGACCTCCTGACAAATGCCATGAAATAACAGAGGAGGAAAGCCTTCTCTACTAAGAGAACTGGGCTGAAGAAAGTTAAAGCTCCGGCAGTCTCCCGTGCAGAAACTTATTTGTAAAAGTTCACACTGAGCCTGGGAGTTTCAGCCATTCCTAGAAAGGCCAAGACTGCAGGCTTACAATAAAACTCAACCAAACTATATCTGTAATTCAGACAAAAGAAAGGTACAACAACAGTTTCATAAGATCGAAAGCCCCACCTACACCAACAATATTCAAGGAGTCACAGAGAAGCTAAAGATCCACCCAAAGCAAGAGATTCACCTGACCTTAGGGCTTAAAGCAATCCCATGACCTAGCCATTATGCCAGCTGCATACATTAAGCCGGTTGTAGGAGAACTGTGCTCTACACCCTCAACTAACACTCATTGCTCCTAGTACTTTCTGTGTCCGCTGCTCTGCCTGGTACCAACTATGCTGCCCCACTACCCCGGACCCCAACACACTGGTGTTCACTTACTCTCGGGTAACAAACGACTTCTAGAGAGTTAAGCCCCACCATTTCCGCTCCAGTGGTGTAAGCACCAAAACCTACAAATACGACTGTTATACAGAGGCAGGAAAAAGTCATAATGTGTTCAGGGATTAATGTAGACGAGATTACCAGAGTTAGCCCGTGTGTCCCAGAGAGGACTAAGGGGCGTGTGAGAACGCGGGGGCCCCAGAGAATGGAAAACTTTAACAAAGAGGGTCATCCTTCTACAAACCAGTCTCCAGCCCTGTCGGCGCTCACCTCCACAGCGGGCCCGCCCCGCACAGACAGCACAGCGCCAGGCCCCAGCCCAGCACCGAGACCCAGTCCGGGAGCGCGCCGCGAGCCTCCGCCATCGCGCTGCCCCGGGCTCCGCAGCTTCCCAGCGGCCTTTGCGCACGCTCGCTCGGCAACTAGACTGACCGCCAGCGACTCTTCACCTCAGGCTTCCGCCAGTCCGCTGCGCAGCACGGGATAACCCTAAGCCACGCCCACAGGCCTGCGCGGACACGCCCCCATGCCCCAGCCCAGAAAGTCCCAGGCTCCAGTTCCGGCGGACACGCCCCCCACGCTGCACCCCCAGCGCCTTAGCCCAGGTAGCCCTCACGCTCCGGGTACCGACGCCTCGGTTCCTGGCACCAAACTGACTTGACCCCGATGCTTTGGCCTTCCAAAGAGATCAGCCCCCAACTGCTTGGGACCTGACAGACACGCCCCGACGCTCCGGCTCCAGACACCCAAAGGTCCTGACCCACCTGACGGACACGCTCCCACGCTGAAACGCCCCCCCTAATAAGGGGAGGAACCTCACACCCATCTCGCCCCTCACACCGAAATACTCAAGGCCACCTAGTAGACTTCAAATTCCCTTGCTATACCATATCCATGCCCCCTCCTCACGCAGCCCGGTCCCCCCAGGCACCTGAGGTTCCCATGCTTTCCAGCCTCCAACATACCTGGTCCACAATGAGGGGGAGACTGGGGCCCTGTGCACTGGAGCACTTGGATCTGTGAAACTCCTCCAGGCCGGGACCCCGTGAGAAAAACACCATGGTCCAACTTAAATAAAGATGTGATGATACAGATTACAATTTGTCATTCCCTCCAGACTGAAGTGAGGCCCGTGCCACTTTGGCCCCATCGCCACTGTAGGACCCCAGCTGTGGATTGGACAGAGAGCGCTAACCATCTAAGTCTGCATTGCCAGAAGTGTCCAATTTCCACACCCCCGGGCAGCACGCAGCCAAGGATAGCTATGATGTGGCCCAACACAAAACCACAAACCCAGCCTAAAACATTATGAGGGGTTTTGTTTGTTTGCTTTTTGCAATTTGAAATAATGTCATGATGCCCTAGGATGAGCATTGTAGATGATAAAATTGTGCCACACCGTCAAAATGTTAGACCCCCAAGTCTAGATGATGCAGACACACCCGCGGTTCTGTTTTCTCTCATGGATAAAAATAACCATTTAAACGAATTACCCCAAATTCTACTTCAACCTCAGTCATGTCTACTTAAACGCCTGAGAGAAAGAAGCCTGCTTTGCTCCTGCCAAACAAAAGCCAAACCTGGACTTCTAAGGCCAGGTGTTATTAGGAAGGGTAATTGCAGGGACTTGGCTGAGAACTACCACATTCATGGGAGGATGATGTAGTCGGAATAGTTCTCATGAGTATCCTGGCTTCAACACATTGTTGGAGTATAATTTTAGAGCTGTACCCAGGACCAGCCTCTACCTAAAATGGGTGAGCCCCAGCCCCTCAGCCTAGGGAGAGAACAGCTTAGCATGGCTTGGGTAATGTTTGGGTAGTGCTTTGTTACATTGGTGGTGATGGAGTTGGTGAGGAGCAGAATTGACAGGCACATTTGGGCTTTTTTTAGGTCACTTGGGGAAAAAACAGCTCTTGCAATAAACCACTTCCCAGAGAACCCAAAGAGTGAGGGGTTTGGTTTTGTAATATTTGCCACATCGGTTGGAAGGAGCCACCAGTTACTTCCTTTATCCTCAGCAAAGGTCTCTCATCCCTTAAGAATTACAACCCACTTACTATTCTTGCTTCCCTCAGCAAGGGACCTGACTGGAGCATAGGCTCCTGCTTCCCCCTTCACTGACATGGGTCCATTCAAGACCCTGTGCTTCATTTTGTGTTTACAGCTGTGTATTCCTGAGTGGGTTGCTGTTTGTGTTTAAGACCGAGTCTCAGTTTGTAGCCTTGTCTGACCTGGAATTTACTATATGGACCAGACTGGTATCACAGAGATCTGCCCGACTCTGCTGGATTAAATATAAGACTCCAGTTCGTTCCTGTTTTTAAAAAGGAGCTTCCAAGCTGTGGAAGTGCTTAACCTCCCAAAAGTTGGATGTGAACCCAGAACAAGTGTCCAGCAGGACCAAGTGCCCCGTGCAACCTGAGGAGAGGGGAAATGTTTGTAATAAAGGAGAGAAAGGGAAAGAGGTGCACTAGCTTTACTTGGAAGCCAGGCAGCAGAGAGGTGAAGCTCTGAAGGGATTTTATTCCTTCCCACGACATAGTGTGAGGGGACGGATGGTGCAGTTTGCAGGTTGGAGTTTGCATGTGTGTCTGCAGGACCTCAGTGAGGGATAGGGGGGTAACAGGCAGGGATAATCCAGTAGGTGAGCTGAGGTCTTTAAATCTGTTGAGACCTGAGAGGCCAGGATGCTTTCGTGGCATGACCTTTCAGTGACCTCCCAGGTTTAACACGGAGACTTCCCACTGCAGTTTTCACCAGATTATGTTGCAGCAACAAACTGGCCCAATATTGGTGGCTTGTTGCAACATAGTTTCCTTTCCAGATGAAGGTAAGGTTTTTTTGCTCTAGACCTAGCTAGAAGATAAAAGCTTATTCAAAAGGCAGAATGACATTTTCGATGGCCCCAACACATTAGTTCTGATGCTTCATCGTCCAGTGGAATCCCTTGGGTCAGGACCTGCCTTGAAAATAGCTGTAGTTTGCAGCGTCTGTGAGCACAAATGTGTCAGCTGTCAACAACAAGCCGAGCACCATACAACAACTGAACGTGCCAAGTGTCAGAATGCAAACTTTTATTAAAGCGTCACATACCCTGAGACTTGGGTGTTCCCAGGAAAACAAGCCCTGGGAATATGGAGGCAGTGGCCAGCCAGAACAGGAAGGGAGCATCCCAGCTGAGTTCAAAGTGCACACTGCTGGATGATTTCCAGTGGAAAGGCCAGGCAAGGGTCAAGGTGGGCAAGATGAGGCACCAGGACTGCATGAGGCTTTAAAGCTGAGGGTACGTCCATCCCTGCTAAGCCATAACCTGGGCTTCAGCTCATGGTTTCCCAGTGGTGAGCAATGTGAAGGAAGCAGGCTAGCTAACTGGCTTCTTCCCAGCAAGCTTTCCGCTTCTGCAACTAGGAAACCAACCATCTCGGTAGCCTGCCATGTGGTGTAAAGAAAGCATCAGTAATGGTGTCGGGAGCCATTACACCCAATCCCCAGGAAGAACCCATGTTGTTTTCCTCTCCCAGAACAGAGACTAGGGAACCTTGTAGTTGGGACAGTAGAGTCAGGGCTTCCTTGGCTTGATTATATACTTGTGTGGTTCCTTCTTTAAGCTGCCAGCTGAGAACTCTCAAATTCTGAAGGCTTTGCCATACTCTGGCGAGTCTTGCTTTAAAACTCCTTTGCAGTCTGTGTGTTGGGAAGGAACAGCTCAAGTTGTCCTGCCCTTTCTCTTCTTACAGTTCCCAGATTTCTAGCCTTGCCAATGCTTGACAGGCTGGCTGTTGTGGGACGTTGTATAGAAGTGTTGTATTCTGAGCTGCGGCTATGACAAACAGCCACAGGAGAGAAATGGAAGAACCTTGTCAGGTGTCGCTTGACATGTCATCTTTCCCTGTTGATGTCAGCAGAGAAAACTAGAGCCCTGGGAAAGAAGCAGAATAAACCAAACAGCCTGATGCTCTGTCATGTGAAATATGTCATCTTTATCCTTTAATGTCAACTTTTGTACCTTGGACCAAAATGTCATCTACAAAATTTTGCCTTAAAAGTTTATTATCTGTATATTTCTGACTCATTCCACAAAGGATATTTACTCTGAAAAAAAAAAAGAGCTTACTCACACACAGTCACGTGTACAGACACCCACATGCACCTATAAACACTCCTACGTGGGTATTATGAAAGGCTGTTTACTTGAGCGTTTCAAACCATCATCTTGCAGGAAGCCAGCCAGTGCATAGTAGACTCAGCATGGGCACGGGGACAGGAGCTCAAGCGTTACAGAGCGAGTGATGCCCTGCACCTCCGGAGGTGCTGCAGCCTCTCTACTCAGTGACCTCTGTCTTAGGACCCTCACTGAAGAACAAAAACTGGGCATGAGCAAATGACCTTTATCAAGAGACCCATTAAAGGCTGGCATACAAAGGAACTCCCTCTCTTATAGCCCCTGACACTTCCAGCTGTAGTTTGAATGTTTACCCCTCTGTTGCTTGCTGAAATTTGACCTCCTCTGTGAGGTATTAAAAGGGTAGAGATTAAATCCAACCTTGGATTGTATGGGATGGGCTTATGGGGATTAATTAAAATTAAAAAAGGTCACAAGCAGGGCCCTCCCAATTTTATCTTTCTTTAGAAAGAGATTAGAGGACACATACACAATGCACAAGATTGTCCCTATCTCAACATAGAGTTACCTGCACCACCTCGGGATGTTGTCAACAAGAAAGCTGTCAATCACCAGAGCCAGCAACACTGTGTGGGCTTTTAGCCTCAAGTAAGCTAAACAACTCTCCCTTCTTAACTCTGTTAGTCTGTAGTATTTTTTATTAACAAGAAGAAAGAGACTAAGACAAGCTGAGACCCAGGCATCAAGGAGCAGTTAAGTCACTAGATGCTACCTTTCTATCACTGTGATAAAATACCTGAAAGGAGATGTTAAAAGGTGGAAATGCTTATTTTAGCTCAAGGTTTAAGATGTTAGCAGGGTCACTTGGCTCTGCTGCTATTCCTAAGCCTGTGGTAAGGCAGCCCATCCTGGTGGAAGAGCATGCTGATAGAAACAGGGTTGGGGGACTTAAAAATCTAGGCCCCAAGAGCACACCCCAGCTTCCTCAAGTAGACTTTACCAAATCCAGTTGCCATCAACTAGTCAATTAGAAAGCCCTCAGCTGGGGTTGGGAATTTAGCTCAGTGGTAGGGCACTTGCCTAGCAAGCGCGAGGCCCTGGGTTCGGTCCCCAGCTCTGAAAAAAAAAAAGCCTTCAGCACATATGGCTCAGAGCCCCCAGGACCCAATCAGAAACCCCGCTAGCCGGCAACCAAGATCTTTGGAGAGCATTTTAAGTACAAACTGTAACTAATGTTCCCATCATACTGTTAGTGATGGTCAGTGTCTGGACCAGGTGTCTCCAGGCTCTTGATATCTTATTCAATCTTATTGCACAGATTGCAGTGTAGCAAGGAAACTTTAGTCTAAGCAATGCAGTAGTGCCGGAGAGAAGAAATATATTATCCAGATTGACAGCAAGCCACGAATGAAGGCTTCAACTTATGGGATTCAGGAGAAGGAAACTTTGTCTGCCAAGGGGCATAGTAAAGGTAGGTTGAAGGGCTTTTAAGTTGTACGACCTCTTCTCTGGCATGGTTGTCCCTTCCTATGATGTATTTGATTTTAATCTTATGTGTATCCAATTATGCACAGGCATAAGGTGGTGAATAAGAGAGTCTCCCTACAAGTTCACTTTGAAGACACGATTTGCTTTAATGCGCACGAACCCAAAACCAGTTTAGGTCAGATCAGCTCCTCAACCTCCAAGCCTGGACATGAATGGAAACGATAAGATAGAATCTAAGTTTGGCGGTTGTTAAGAGGAGAAAGCCAGTGTTTCTTCTGTTCGTTATTTCCACTGTCCGAAGCGGGATGGGTTTAAAGCTTGAAGCAGGTTAGCAGAGCTAGGTCGCTAACAGCTTGCTAGCTGCTTTGTTCTGAGAGGGGTGTGTGCGTAGCCTAAGCCAGGTAGAACCCCATGCTGGACCTCGACTAAATGTGCAACCTACAAAATGTGTGAACCTACACAGTACTTGTGCATGCCACTAAGCTTGGGGGGTAACTTGTTGCATCACCATGGCAACTGGGAGAGAAGATTGTTAATGGAGGAACACAGTAATGGAATAGGATGGAAGACACATTTCTTTGAGTTTGATTTATCTTTGCACAGGGTACACATTCTTTAGAGTTATGAAACAAAAACGGATTCTTAAAACGGCAACCCCTAATAACCAAAAGCAAAGCAGAAGGGATATATAGAATTAAGATGTGAGTGGGTGGCCAAGTTTCCTACTAGGACATTTTGTAAGGAAACTCAAAACCAAAACCAAACGTAACATAAAAGAAACTGAGTTGTTTTCAGTTTCCATTTTGTTAATGATTACATAGCATTGTTACCGTGACTCCAAATACAGAGAACAAATGAGCACTGATAGGAATGGTAGGGATGTCTGGTGTATGGAAGAATGAAAACTGGGCCGGTGTGATCGATGGCTCAGCTGGAGAGGTGCCTGCGCCAAGCTGACAAACCTGAGTCTGAGCTTCAGAACACCCATGGTGGATGGAGAGAACTGGCTCCCTGCATCTGTCCTCTGATCTTCGCATGCAGGCTATGGCTTACGTGAATCCACGGACATGTGCGTACACATGTAGCCGGTCCTTGCTACTTTGTGGGTTCGTTTTTGCCCAGCCTTTATCCCCCCCACCATGGTTTTACCCTCTATCACTAAATAGGAGAGAAAGAAGGATAGGGAGGAGAGAGAGAGGTCCTTGAGTCTAATTTCTTTCCTTTTGTTTCTACTTTGAAGAAATGACTACAACCAACCCCTCTGAAAGACCAACAATTACCTACCCTACCTATTAGGTCTCTAGCATCTATAGACCTCTGAAAAGTTCCCAGAATTCCAAATGGCACACAATCGCAGTAACTGTCTGCAGCTGGCAAATCATGCCTCTGCTAGAGCACGGGGCAAGTCATAGTCAGCTGCTGCAGACATTTTGAAGCAGCCCTACATCCCTATACCTTGGATTAAAACAAAAACACATTACCATACTTCTGTGTTTTTCAAGAAACCCAAATTTCAGAATTCTCACCACACACATATACATAAAAATGAATAAATGTAAAAAAATTAATTAAAACCAAAGATAAGGTAAACTAATAAAGGAATTTTAAAATTAATTTTAAAAACCCAGTGATAGGGGCTGGAGAGATGGCTCTGCGGTTAAGAGCACTGACTGCTCTTCCAGAGGTCATGAATTCAAATCCCAGCAATCACATGGAGGCTCACAACCATCTGTAATGAGATCTGATACCCTCTTCTGGTGTGTCTGAAGACAGCTACAGTGTACTTATATAGAATAAATAAATAAATCTTAAAAAAAAAAAAACAGTGGTAATGGACAACTCATAAGCACCCTTAGGACAGGAGCACCTGACCTCTTAGTGAGACAGGCTGTCACTCGAGAGCTGGGAGGCCCAAAACACCTTGGGCCAAGGCAGACCCTGGACGCTAACTTCAAATGGCACCTATGGGCACAAGAAGTGTGATCCATAGGAAGTTCCATGTGTGCTAAAGTATATGAGTACACAGTAATGATGATGCTGATGAGAAATAAGACTAGAACAGAGGGGTTGGGGATTTAGCTCAGTGGTAGAGCTCTTGCCTAGCAAGTGCAAGGCTGTGGGTTCGGTCCTCAGCTCCGGGGGAAAAAGAAAAAAAAGAAAAAAGACTAGAACAGAAAAGAAAGTTCTCACTGGTCACTTTGGGGCACACATGAGAATAGTTCTGAATTCCAAAACTGTGTGAGCGGACGAAGGTCTTCACTGTATCTGCTGCTCTGTGTCAACTGCACCTCAGGTCAGCCAAGGAACCTGAAGCCCCAGCAGTGTTACACCAGGCAGTAGGCTGGCAGCCGGATACAGCAGGACACAGCACACCTTCACGCAGCCTTGAAGTCCGGCACTGCTCTGCCTTTTCTGGCCTTTGTTCAGGGCTGTAGTTTCAGGCATCGTGACACTTGCTTTTTGGTCATTTGCAACGTTCTCCAGCCATGGCTACACATCATGACTCCATGTTCATTCTGACAAGACATGCTGGTGCTTTGGAATTTGGTGCATAGAGACCACAGCCTGGTTCAAGGATGTTCTTCCAACAGGCTACTCTGTTCTAACCCTACGTAGGAGGCAAAGCTAGGAGACCGCCCTGTTGGTTTCTGTCTTAAAGGAAACCTACCATGAGTTCATAGTGATATTTGCAAGTCAAACTCAGGATGAGAGCCTCTCTCGTTTTTGGTTCCTTGCTTTATGGGCTTTCCCACGTCCCTTTAAGGTCTTACAAGCATTTGGCCACAGATTAACAAGGGAATTCTGTTTGTCTAAATGGCACCCTGCTCCATCTTCAAAATATAACTGGTCATTAAAGTAATTTCCCCTGCTCCCTGGGGCAGACTCTGTTTCGGAAAGCTGGTTAAACCACAGAAAAGTCTCCGTGGACCAGATTGAGGTGGCGACACACAGCTGGTCTCGGTTACTTTAAAGCCAGCGCCATCCCCATCGTAATTCACTTTCATCAGCACTTCTGCAGCCCGGAGGAGGCGGTGGAGGCCACTTGGGGCATTGTTACTATTAATCTCCTTATATGTAAAGGCAGGCTTCAAAGAGATGTGTAGGCGGGCAGAGAGAGTGTGAAAGTGGTTGCTGGGGAAGAGAAAGAAGGCTAGGCCAGCTCACCAGCCACAAATAGGGTCTGAGAACTCACCAGGATGCAGCCGGCCATGCACACAAGCTCTGGAAATCTGGGGATCATTGGCTGTTTCTACTGGAACAGCAAACCTGTACTGAAGCCTCTGCTGGTCCCCACTTGCTTCCTCTGTCTGCTTTCCAGACACCCTGTGTGGTTCCTGCTCCCTAAGTTAGGCCTCTTCAGCCCCCTGCAGTGCCTTACCCCGCCACAGAATGGAGCTGTCTCATGATCTGTCTGTGTCCTGTGACTGGGAGAGGTTTGTGGCACACGGGCTTACTCATTTATTACTTCCTCCCTCCTCCAGCCACTCGATCCAAGACACTCTGCCCACACATCCAGCCATAACTGTGGAATAAAATACAAAGCAGTCGTTGGGTCAGTACATGCTTTACTATCATTATCTTGTTGGGTTTTCTAACATACCTAGGACTAGCAGATCAGGTGACTGTCCTACCTCAGAGAGGCAGAAAGTGAAGCCTCATGACACGTGCTGCGTATGCGAGTAGACACAGCTAAGTGGTATGTGCCAGGAACAGCCCAGAGCCCAAGGGCATTGATGACATTTCTTCCTTCATAGAATAGTAGGTCCAGCAAACATTTTTAAAGCAATGATGTTTAACACCCAGGAGTAGCCCAAGGGGCCAAGGGCTTCCACTGCCATCCTGGAACATCACCTAGCAAGATTTAATTTATTCTCTGGGACAGTGGTCCTTCAACTACTATGTCCCTAGCTGTTGTACTTAAGGACATCTATGTTAATAGGTCAGGGTCTGGGACCCATGTTTCCAGGTTCTTATGATGCCTTATTCAAGATGAGTAAAGTAAAATTTGCAAGTAGCAAATTAAAAATTACAGAGTATCGAGAGCACATTATTCAAAGCAAAGAGAGGGCAGATCAGAGTGAAGGGTACTCATGGACCCTACTTAAAATAGAAGGTCTCTGTTTTGTGGAGTTCAAGAGAGGGAGTTTTGGTTGCTACAGAGCACATCATAGATGGTTCCCTAATTTGATTGACTGGCTTATGTTACATAAGCCTTAGCTTGCTGTGCACTTCTACAAAGCCTTTGATTTTAATAATATGCATGTCAAATTATGCATATGCATAAGATGGTAAGTAGGGGATTCTCCCTAGAAATTCACCTTGAGACCAGAGTTTGCTTTGTTGCCCATGTACCCAAACCAGCTCCAACTGGATCAGCTCCCCACCCTCCCTACCCTTAGACCTGACATAACTCGAGAATAATGGGCACTAAGAGGAGGAGAAACTTGCTCCATTGTTTGGAGTGAGGTGTTCATGCAGCTTGGGTTGCTGGTGTGTTATTAGGAAAAGGGCATGCGCATAGCCCAGGCCAGTTTGAGTCCCAGTTTGCTATGCTATTCCATATTTGTCCACATCTAAATTACTGTAAATTAAGACTGAGAACACTTAACAACACTAATTAAAAATAGCCACAATAAACCTGTTAAATTACTTGAGGGAGTTAGTTCACCTTGTCTACCACGTAGCTTCTAGAAATCAAACTTGGGTTGTCGGCCTTAGTGGCAAGTGCCTTTGTCTGTTGAACCATCTCACCCTCCCTCTGACACCCTTTCAGACAGTGTGTTGTTATCTTAGCTCTAAACCTGACAGAATTTAAGGAAAGGAGATATCTGTTTGCTCTCACAATTCTAGAGCGCTAAGCCTATTGTAGTGGGGAAGACTTGGAGCGCCTCAGTTCATGTGGGCAGCAGTACTGTATGGGGGAAGCTGCCCACACCATGGCAGACCAGGAAACAAAGTAGTAGGAAGTAGCAGCTGATGGCGACCTTCCTAGTCCCTGCATTAGTGACCTGCCTCAGCCAACCAAGTCCCACTTCAGGAAGGTTCCTCCCCAACCCAAGAAACTATTGCCAGCTGGAAACTAGCCCGTGAGGGAACATTTCAGATCTAAACCAGAAAGGTGTTGGTGGGAAAACACAGATATTACCTCAAAGGAAGTAAAAGTTCATTCTAGAGGCAGATACATGCAGTTGGGACAAAGATTACCTCGGCACCACATTCTCACACAGTAATAGTTTTTTGAAGGTTTTTTTTTTTTTTCCAGTAACAGAACAACAACCAAGATCGTAAATCAAAGCACTTTTCAGATCCATTGGTATGAACACTAGGCAGGTGGGTCACAGCAGAATGGGAAAATCTCTATTATAACCCTCAGATGTTATCTGAGGACATTCTAAGCCTTTGGGATTTGCCTACTAGTCACAAGCATGGAGGTGGCCGTTGACTGGCCATTAGCAAGCTAAAGGCTGCCCAAGATCATTCGGACTTGGACCAACAAAACTTCCAATTCTCCACAACCACAGACGTTCCAGCCGCCAGCCTTGTAGAATTCCTCCCTCCCCCAAAGAAGTACCCCTGCCCCTTCCCAGTCACCTCCTAGCTGACCTCACTCCAGACTCTTCGACACATAGGTGACTTTTCTTTTACTCTGGAAACTGATACTTTCTTTATCCACAAATACATAAAAGTTTTAGGAGTGGTTATATACATATTTTTTCTATACTCGTTTTTATCATTTTATGTGTATGAGTGTTTTGCTTGCATATATGTCTACATGCCATGTGCATGTCTGGAAGAGAATATTGGATTCCCTTGGACTAGAGTTTCAAGTGTTGTGAGCCACTGTGTGTGTGTGTGTGTGTGTGTGTGTGTGTGTGTGTGTGTGTGTGTGTGTGTGCTGGGAATTGAACTTTGGTCCTCTGCAAGAGCAACAAGTATCCCCCACTGCTGAGCTACCTCTCTGGCCCAACTGTCTTTTATCCACTGATATCTGGAAGTTGCCAATCCCAAGGGTCTGACACCACCTTCTGGCCTCTCCCAGCACTGCACACAGTGGTAGTGTGCATGTATGGTTGAAGGCAAACACACACTTATGAGATACAAAATTCATTTCAGGGTACTTGTTTGATCGTTTCATTTACAAATAATTTTATTTCAGCTCTGGGGAGTCTTCTCAAGTGTTTTGTGATAATCTCCTATTTAAGTTTCCTCCTGTTTTCTCTAGGGAATTCTTAGGAGATTTGGCTCTCCCTCGGTTGAGTTTCTAAACCGGTGGTTCTCAACCTTCCTAATGCTGCGACCCTTTAACTCCGTTCCTCATGTTGATGACACCCAACCATAAAATTATTTTCGTTGCTACTTCAGAACTGTGATTTTGCTACTGTTACGAGTGCAATGTAAATATCTGTGTTATCTGATGGTTTTCGGTGACCCCAGTGAAAGAGCCATTTGATCCCCAAAGGAGTCTCAACCCACAGGTAGAAAACATGTGCTCCAATTTTTAAAATATTCTGCATTTGTTACTGATGTATCTTTTCTGCCTCCAACTTTTAAATGTATTCAACTTTATAATGCTTCAATCTACTGAAACACTCACCGTTATGTTCTGTGTATAGCATAGACATTTCCCTGAGGAAAATTGCCCATACTGTGTTGAAGAGGAAACTTCTGGTTTCTTTGGAAAGTCAGTTATGCTAAGTGATGTTTTGCTTGAGGCACACAGGTGCAGAGATGTTTCCCTAAAGCTAGCATGTGAAAGGACACATGATGGTAAGGAATATAAATATGACCCAACAGACAGTGGACAGACAGCGCTGGACTGTATTGGCACACCTTGCCTCTCCTTAATGGTCATCATTTGTAGTGATTTCATAAAAAGAAACACACCAAAAACTTCTGGTAGTATTCTGGGGGCTTCTTTTTGCTTCTGCAGATGTCAGCTGATGCAGACACACATGGAGTTTTACTAAGACAGACTCATGTGGTGTTTTGCTAAGGCAAGAGTGGTAGGAGGACACGTGATGTCTGGAGGAAGTATAACTAGGATTCGGCAGACGGACAGTGAAGCCTGGCTTCCATAGTTAGCTTTACAGTGAGTGTTTCATTGATCGCTCCTACTGACTTGTGCTGATTCGGTGGAGGCCTGAGTGTTTCTACTGGGTCATGCCACCACTGCTGATTGGTACTTGCTATCCTGACAGTACTAAACTAAACTAGTCATATCCTGACAATTAGAGATTAAGGTCGACCTACTGTTAGTAATTCGTAAATGGTATTTACCAGTCGGTTGAGCTGCCGCTGCTAATTCATGTGAACCAAACTACTTATGTCCTAACAACACAGATTAGATTTGCTCCAAAGAACTATTTCTAAACAGGTCCATGTCACCCATATCCTAATAGCCTTTCTTTTTCACTACCTCTGCTGTGTGGTGAGCTAAAAGAGAGATTAAAACATTTAAAAACCCTTATTAAAAGTAGGTTTAAGAGGGGTTGGGGATTTAGCTCAGTGGTAGAACGCTTGCCTAACAAGTGCAAGGCCTTGGATTCGGTCCCCAGCTCCGAAAAAAAGAAAAAAAATATATAAAAGTAGGTTAAAAAAAAACCTAAACCAACACTATAGTATGAAAACCTTATTTATGGTTGGTGGTTGTGGTGAGATGTTTGTGGGGGACGCAAGTGGAGGTCAAAGGACAGTTTTGTGCACAGCTCTCTTCTTGCACCTTTACGTGGTTCTGGTTGGATGCAGGTCACTAGACTTGCATGGCAGGCCCTGACAAGCCATCTCACCAGCTCCTACTTTTAACATTTGCCAGACATTTCCATCCAGGGAGTCCTGTTCCTCTCAAGATACAGAAAATTTCCTCCCCACCCTGAGAGTGCCCCTTGCCCCTTCTCAGTTATCTCCTACCCCGCTCACAGAAAACCCACGCTCTGACTCCCAATAAATGGTTGTGCCCGTTCTTGAATGTTTTGTGTCTGGCATCCATTGCTCAGCGCTGTGTTTGTGAAATCCACCCTTGTCTTACATGCCTGTGGCTCATTCCTTTTTATCAATCACTAGTATTCCATTGTAAAAATATCTCAGTGGTTTATTTCTTCTCTGCTGGTGGCGTTTGGATAGTTTCCAGATTTGGCTATAATAAATAAAGTCACTATGCACGTCCATGTAGACTTCTTTTCAAGTTTCTGTTTCCTTCCAGTAAATATCCAGGAGTGTAATTGCTGAGTTGTGAAACATGTGTGTGTGTGTGTGTGTGTGTGTGTGTGTGTGTGTGTATGTATGTGTGTGTTCCTTGATGAGGACACAGAAAAAGAGCCACCCAATGGGATTCACAATATGGCTGAGCCTGCAATGTAGGATCCAGACAGTCCCCAGTATACCTGTGGGGATTAGTTGTGTGTGGAACGGCTTAGACTCTGTCACCTTTCTGTTTCTATATGTGCCTGGAAGGTGTTTCCTTAGATGTGCTTATGATGTAAACAAGTAGAATGTGGGTTTTTTTTTTTTTTTAAGCACCTAATGTATTTGGAGCTGTGCTTAGGCTAAGGAAGTAAGAGACAGGCCTCCTCAGAAGGGGGATGTTGGCTCCAGAGAGCAGCGTGTTAACTCTTAACTGCTCAGCCATCTCCAGCCGTTTCTCCTACTTTGTTTATTTTCAATTATCTTTTCAGTTAATGTTACATGTTGAGAGAGAATGGGTTTAAGAGTGCTGAAGGCTAGTCCTGTCTGTGCTCCCCCACCCCCACTCCCCGGCCCCATGGGGTCCTGTCCTCCAGTCCTCCATCTCAGAGACTAACCGCAGAGGTCTCACCATGCAGACAAACACAGTTGCAGTCCTTTCTTAAGCCCTGTCCTGTGACCCTGGCAGCCCAAGTTTATTTCCTCCACTGTGCAGGGGGTCACTTCCTGGTTTTTGGTTACACTTCCCTGTAGCTTTGTTTGGAAAATGTCTCATCATTCTGTCAAGGTTACTACACTGTGGTGACTATGAAGCCAAATAGTTGCTTTCTGTGCTTTGGGCCGTTTCGTTGTGATTCTTTTTTTGTTTTAAAGTCACCTTCAATGTGAGGCACTGGACTCTTGCCAGCTCCCCCAGGCCACCTTGCAAATGGGTTCCCTGTCCAAGCCTCCCAGTTCTCTCCAGCTATTACCCGTAGGAAACTCTCTGGGCTTGTATGGCAAACATTTATTTCTTTATAATTTATAAAGAGTTGGCATCTTCAAGCACTATAATTTCACCGTTTTAAATTGTAGCTTCCTATACCCCTTCTCCTCACCTGAGCCTTTCTACGGAGGTTTCTACAATCAAAGGCGTCCTTCCTTGCATTCTCAGTGAAGATTGTGACGATCACAATGTCATTCTTTTGCATTTTGTACACAGTTGTAGCCAGACAGAGAGAAACTTGTTAAGGTGCAGGTTTGATTTTTGGAATTCAGCTACATCTTAGGTGTTGTTGTGTCCATCTCTCAAAGGAACGTGTGTCCTGGGTCTTTGTGTGCATGTGCTGTTGCAGGCCATTGTGCTCAATGGCCATTTTGAATGGTTGGAAAAAAGTGATATTGTAATTATTGTAATTCTGTGGGTTCCTTTTAAAAAGAGACTATTTCATCATTGTGTGTGACTGCAGGTGCTCATAAAGGCCAGAGGTGTCAGAGCTGAAACTAACTTACACCTGGTCGTGCCACTTGACATAGCCCTGAAAACCAAACTGGCATCCTCCACGAGAACAGCATGTGCTCTTAACCACATCTCTCCAGTTCCCTCGAAACACCCCACCCCCTTCTTAAGAATGATAGCCTAGTCTAGAGCTCCATGCACCCCGGGCTGGCCTAAAATTCACAATCCTCCTGTCTCAATGCCATGTGTAACTGGGATTATAGGTGTGCATAGCCACCTCCACCTGGCTTGTCATTATTTGCCAAAAAAAAACAAAAAACAAAAAACAACAACAACAACTATAAATTGATTTCTCCTGGTATTCTATGAAAGGCATAGTGAGTTTCTCAATTCTCTCTCTCTCCCCGTCCCTCCTTCCCACCTCTCCCCCACTTTCCCTATGTCTCTCTATGCAGGAGACTGAACTTAGAATCTGTGCATTGCTAGGCAAGCACTCTGGGTTACTAAGTTGCCCACAGGCTTTGAACGACTTCTGTAGCCTGTGTGGACCTTGATATTGCAATCCTCCTACATCACCCTTCTAAGCAGCTGGATCTCAGCCCTGTGACTCCGGGTCCAAAATCCGTTCTCTTTATTCTCATTTTTGAAATAGAAAGTTAATTCATAACATCTTTTATAATTCTTAAATTCCTAACATTTTGAAGGTATCGAGGTGTTTGTGTATTTGTGTGTAACACGTACATGTCTAGGTTGCAGGGTGGGGGTGTGGAGGCAAGAGGTCGATATCGGATGCTTTCCTCTACCATATTGTTCTTAAGATTTATTTATTTTATTATTTTATCTGTTTAGCCTGCATGTATGTCTGTGCACTACCTGTGTGTCTGATGACCTCAAAGGTTGGAAGAGGGCTTCAGATCCCTTGGGACTGAAGTTACAGATGGTTGTGGACCACCACGTCACATCCAAGAATTGGACCTGCAAGAACAGAGTTCTCTTAACTGCTGATCCAACTCTCTAGCCCCCACCTTTTGAGACAGAGTTTCTTACTAAACCGGGAGTTAACCAATTACCTAGGCTGGCTGACCAACTTCTTGCCTCAGACCTCACTTCCTCCTGAGCGCTGGGATTACTGACACCTACCACTCCTAGCTGTGGAATCCAGTCAGGATCTCATGTTTATAAGGTAGACACTATTGACAGGAGCCATCTCCCCACCACCACCCCAGACCCCCACACACAAATGCACACAATTTTTTTTAATGAACTTGCATAGATTTTTAAAATTAAAATACTACTAGCAGGCGACTGGAGGTCTGTCAGACTTAGAGTATGCTTAGCATGCAGGCTTCAAAGTCCTTGGTTCTAGCCCCAGTGTGAGAAAAAATAATCTTTAAAGATAAATAATATCATCACCCATTTAATTAAGTTTATCTTAGCACCATAGCTTAGAGTCTGGCCAGATTCTCAGTGTGGGATACACGTAAGTCATCGATTTAAAAGGTGGGTTAGCAGCAATCAGAAGTAGTTTTTAAAATTGTGACTCTTCAGCCACAGCCACTGCAGCACTAAGAGCCTTCCTTCCCAGGCTTGAATGTGCCAGGTATTGCTGTTACCATGGTGACAACTTTTGAACCAATCAATTTAACATAGACATGCACTTAGCAACAAGATAATTAAGTATAAAAAAAAGGCTAGGCAATGTGAAGTAAAATGCAGAAGAAGTAAATAACAAAACACTCAAAGAGTTTCTCTTATTGTTCATATTTAAAAACATGTAGGAGACAGAGATATAACTCGGCGGGAGGTCTTGGGTTCTTGCATAGCACAGCAAGAAAAAAAAAAACCTCTAACTTAAAGGGTATGGTAACGTTGGCCAACTAGCTGATAGTGTTGGCTGCACTTCTCGGCGTTGCAGGAGAGAGATTTTCCCTTTATCCATTTTAGTGTCTGGCTGGGGCTCTGGCAAAAGAGGTTAAGAGAAAAGACAGAAGCTTACTGCCCTGTGCCATGTGGTGTTCAGAGGCTCTAGAAGGAGAGTGACAAGGGGAAAAGCTGGCCCTTGAGTCTCTCTACATCCTAGAAAAGCAATGACTTTTGACAAAGGCCAGGCTTCTAGGGTAGAAAACAAGGGCAGAGGCACACATGAGAGGTAACGGTGGAAGAAGCTAGCCAGTACAGTTTGCTTCCTCAGTACCTCCTCCCAGGCTACAGAGTACAGAGGGTCTGCCTGTTGGTGACTGCTGGCTTTCCTGTTGCCAAGTAGAGAGGAGAAGACACCTTTGTAAACGCATATCCTGCTGGTGGGCAACAGGCAGAAGGCAGAGCATATTTTTATAGACCTGCTTCTTCTAAACTGCCTTCAGCTCAAAATAGTCCTTATGCCAAAATGGGGACAGGGGGCGTTCGAGGGGGATCAGAAGGTGTACTATACTTACCACATCTTTGAGCAGGTAGTTAATACAAAATAATGAAGACCTCTCTCTGGTCTTTTTCTGCTGCACACTTCCCCCTGGTGGTTATGCTATGAACTTGTCTCCCATTCTACATTTCCTTTATTCTGCTTTTATTGTCTCTGCTTTATTATTATTTAGTTCCATTTTACTTAATCAGATTGCTGCTGTGTCTTAAAGGTTCTCTAATAAGTTCATGTGTTAACAGTTAAGGCCCCAAGCCCCTTCAGGAGGAGGCTAGGACAAGCTGAGAGACAGAGGGGGTGGGGCCCTGTGGTGGTGTTAGCTTTTTGAGGAAAAGGGACTGAGCTAACTCACATGCTGTCAGTGCCTCACCAGAAGCCACACCTCGGCTCTGCTCTTTCCAATCTCCAGAAACAGGAGCTAAATAAACCCCGTCCTTTTTAAATTAGTCCGTGCAGCCACAAAAGACAAACTCTGATAACTACGCCCTATAACTCTGAAAGAAAGCAAGATACCGTGGCAAGAGCTGGGATCCAGACAGGCTTGTGGTAAATCTCGGCTGTACATGATGGGCAAACCACTCACCTTTCCTAGGTTTTACACCCTCTCTGGGGCATGAAGCAAGTATAAAAACAAGAGCAATTTGCTCACAGCATCGAAGACATTTTCAGAGAAAATGGAATTGGGCAGGATGCTCAAGCAATTAATTACTTTTTAAAGTTTATTGTATCTGTTTCAGGCATTGAATGCTATTTACCAACAACACACACTTCTATGTATACACACACGTACTCTAGACTCTGTTCCCATTTGCAGTAGAGAAAATAAGGCACAGAGAGGCTAAAGTAACTTGCTAGTGTAAAACCACACAGCACGGCCCCGAAGCCCAAGGGGGACTGTAAGCACCATCTATAACTTAGTGGCAAATCTTCATGGAAACAACCAACTAAGCAATTTCAGTGCACTCTGATGGGTTTCTAGCAGAGGGAGAGTGGATTCACCTTCCCCCCCACAAGCGGGCTACATCATTTGCACAGACAGACAGGCAGACAGAGACAGACAGAAACAGAGACAGATACAGACAGAGACAGACAGAGGCAGAGACAGACAGAGGCAGAGACAGAGACAGATAGACAGAGACAGATAGACAGACAGAGACAGACACAGAGACAGAGACAGACAAAGACAGACAGAGACAGACACAGAGACAGACAGAGACAGACAGACAGAGACAGACAGAGACAGACAGAGACAGACACAGAGACAGACAGACAGAGACAGACAGACACAGACAGAGACAGACAGACAGAGACAGAAACAGACAGAGACAGAGACAGACAGAGACAGACACAGACAGAGACAGAGACAGACAGAGACAGACAGAGACAGACAGACAGAGACAGAGACAGAGAGGCAGAGAGAGGTGAGAATTAGGGTTCCCAGGCTTGGGACATCAAGGAAGGGGTAGGAGAGACTTGATGCCTTAGGAGTGTGCAGGAGCAGAGATAAGAGTTAAGAGTAGCCAAGATGGAACATGAAAATTAGTAAGTAGTAACTCAGATTTAGTGGTGGGAAGTAGATTAACACCATGGAGGTTAGGCAGCTGCCCAGCTATTATGCTGTTTAAGGCATATTTAATATAAAGGCTGTGTGTGTGTGTGTGTGTCTTTCTTTCATTCAGGAACATAAACCATTAAAGTGGGCAGCCACCCTGTGCCGCCATTTACAAAAAAATATTAATACTACACATTTTGTTTTTATCTGGGTGGGCATTTTGCCTACATTTATGTTTGTTCACCACATGTTTGCAGAGGCCAGAGGAGGGCAGTGGACCCTCTGGGGCTGCAGTTATAGGCAGTAGTTAATTGCCAGTAGGTTCTGGGAATCGAACTCAGATCCTCTAGAAAAGCAACCAGTACTCTTAACACCAAGCCATTTTTCCTAGCCTTATTTTATTTTTTAAAAGATTTATTTCTGTAGTTGGGAGGGGGTCAGTGGATATGAGCATATGAGTACAGGTGCCCAAATAGGTGTGAGGTGTCAGATCCTCTGAAACTTGAGTTACAGGCATTTATAAGCTGCCAGTGTGGGTGCTGGGAGCCAAACTCAGTTCCTTTGTAGGAGCAGCGCGTTCTCTGAACTGCTGAACCATCTCTCCAGCCTCTGATTTTTTTTTAAAAAGGATTTAGTTTCTCCAATAAGAGACTGTTGTGTTCCTGGCCTTTACACTGGGGGATGGGAAGGGGGACATGCTCCAGGGTCAGATTCAGTTTTGCCGGGTGTTGAGCCTGCTAGCTCAGGAACAATTTTCCTAAGTTGCCAGCTTCCAACTCACACTGCAGACCCAAGCCCTTGTCAGTCTCCATGACTCTGTAGGCAGATTATAATAAAAGTCCTATGCAAGTAGGTATGTGTCTATGTATATGTTCATGGGCATCTTGCTATGCCCATATACAGAGTAATTTTACTTTAGGTCCTGACTTTCTCCTATATACAGACTAATCTTCCTTTGAGTCCTGACTGCAGTTTGTTCAGTTCCTTCTGCCTGGAGTGCCCTCTCTTGCTCACCAGCAAACCTCCCAAAACAACAGCTGTTCGATAAACCTGTTGGGGAAGCCATTTGGCTTTGGTAGCTCGTGCTGCCGTAACAAAATACCACAGACCAGGTGTCATCCACAACAGAAACTGATCTTAGTCTTCTAGAGGAAGTTCAAGATGGTGTCAGTGTCTTCAGTTCCTGTTAAGAGACCCTTTTGTGAGTTATAGTGTTGGGAGGGTTTGGGACACTGACCCACTGATTATGACCTCATCTAACCCTTACTAGTCTGTGGAGATCTCATCTTCACTGCGATCAAAGTAGAGGTTATAGTCTCAGAGTCTTAAGCATCTCTAGTCTCCCTCCAGGCCCTCTAGCTGCACTTTCCCCTGTCCTCCCACAAGGGCTCACTCCAAGGCTTCAGACTGCTGTAAAGATTGTTGTCTGAGTTCCCAGACTGCTGGCTGCCTGGCTGTGGGAATTAGTTTTGACCATGTTCAAGCCTCTTAATTTGGGGTCTAGAACTGGATATCCACTCAGTTTTAAAGTATTGATTAAAAGCATTTCAAACCTTTCTGAATGCCCAAATCTACAGATCGGCTAATGCCTCAAGCCCTCATTCTCCAAAGCAATGTGTCAAGGTCTGCATTGGACCAGCTCCCCCACCCCAATGCAGCTTCCTTCTGCCAATCACACCAATGCTGCTTTCACTGCACATGGACCAAGCCAAGCACAGACAAGTTTATTCCTTTACTAGAACACTCTCCCCTTCATCTGTCCCTAGCTTGAAGTTTGCACACTCCAAGGACTCCTTAGTTTGTCCAGATCTATTAAACCCATTTTTTCCTGTGCCCAAATTGTAATTAGACTGCCAGCATGGGAAATACTTTGCACCTTCTTACCTACGTCCTCTGTGTTCCGTGTGACCCTTCTAACCCCTTAACTGTTCTCCTTAAGGCCAGTTTCAGAAATTAACCTCTCAATGATTCCTTTCTCGAAAGATATAGGAAAACAAACAAAAAACCACTCTTCTAATTTCTTTCATAAACTGAAAAGCAGCACAGAAAGCGTTTAATTTTATTCTTATGTGCATCTGCATTCATACTGCACAGGCCACCTGCATGAGTCCTAAACCCTTTTACAGACTGGTACCGGAATCTTTGTGAAGTTCCAAGCCCACACGGTTGAAGCTTCCCATGTATGCGGCAGCCTGGAATTTACCCTCCTGGCTGATTGTTTTTTCAAAAGAACAAGAGCATGGTACCAGACAGCAGACTTTTCCACTCCCTCCCCACCCCCGCCGCCCAACTACTGCCGCCCAGCAAAACGGACTTAAGTTGAATGTGTATACGCACACACAGAGGCAAGAACAGACCGCCTACACGTTGCTCCCGCTTAGAAACAGCCCCTAGGAAGGCCCCGCCCCACATCTTACCCCGCCCACTTGGAGTCTCCGCCCTGCCTCGCAGCTCGCTTCTCCTTCCCTCCTAGAGGCTCTCCCCTGTCACCACCACTTCAGTTAGAGGGTCGGACCAGTACGTTCAGCCAGAGTGGACTCTTCTCTCTCACACAGGAACGGGGGAATTAAGTGCAACCTAGTGACATTTCTAATATAATTATAATATGCCACAGAGCGTGTCACCAGAGCCTGACCCCGTCCCAAGCTCGTGGCCCCGCCTACAGACGGTACACGGAGGCCCCGCCCTTCACGTCATGGAACCTGCAGACTCTGCTGCCTGGAGGTCCCGCCCGGTTGGTCTTCTCCGCGTGAGGGGCGGGGCTGCGACTGCGCGCTCGCGCGCCGGGCGGCTTCCGCAGCGGCTGTTGGCCGTTAGCGCAGCTTGGGTGGTTGTCTTGGAGAAGCAAGATGGCGGCGACTACCGCCGCGGTGGTGGCTGAGGAGGACACGGAGCTGCGCGACCTGCTGGTGCAGACGCTGGAGAACAGCGGCGTGCTGAATCGTATCAAGGTGCGGCGGAGCGGCTACCAGGGAGGAAGGGCGCGGGACGCCGGCGCGGGGCAGTCACGCGGCCATGGCACCTGGGCCCGAGCTCGTGGGCCGGGTGTGGAGCACACAGGCCCGTGGCCTTCCCTCTCTCGCTGCACACTCCCTCGTGCCTGTCCCTGTACTTTCAGGTCGCAAAACTGACTTATAACTTGTGGCCTTTTTTTTTTTTTTTTTGAAGGCTGAACTCAGAGCGGCTGTGTTTTTAGCACTAGAAGAACAAGAAAAAGTAGAGGTAAGAGCCCCAGACCGTAACGCCGTACCTCTTAACGCCTGGTTTCTAATAAATGAAAAGCCATTCTGAAATAGTTCAGTGACTAACGTTACGGGGATGGTTCTGAATGGTTAAAAGTTAGTACACTCTGAAAGTAGTAAGGGTTGTACTGTGGAACCTTTTCCCAAATTCTGATTGGTTGGATAAAAATCTGACCATTACCTTAAAAACATCTCTGATCTTGTGCCCCGTACCCCCTCCCCACCACCACACACACCAAAAAAAACCTAGTAATCCCTGAATGTTTTGTAACTTGGCTTTTCTGCCTACCCTAGCTCCCAGCAACCATCCTGAGTATGTCCTGGAACTCCCTGTCAGTAAGAATCGCAGGATAATCAAAGTCTTCCTGTGCGACAGATCTCCCTCCATCCTTCTATGACCTGTATACCTACTTGCTCTTAACTTCCTCCTCCTCCTCATCCTTACTGCTAATTTTTGACTAGGCTGGGTCCCATTGTCTACGCCTTGGAATCTAGGCTAGGTTCTATTGTCTACACCTTGGAATCTAGGCTAGGTTCCATTGTCCACACCTTGGAATCCCATATTTCTTTGCTTTCTAGTCAAACTGTAATGATCATTTGATCCAGCTCACCTAGCCGTTACACCATCTGACAGTAACCCCTCTTTCATTTTTGGAAATGTTTTGACCTCGGGAAGCTTTTTCTATGTGTTTTCCTTTGCATACTCCTTGGTTTCTTTAACAGGATCTTGTTCCTGCGTACCACAGTCCATGTACTTATTCTGCAGCTTCCCTGTGGTAACTTTGTCTAGTGTCTGTACTACATAGTTCCCTTTCCCAGCTTCAGACCTGTTCGTTAGACTGAGTAACAGACTGATGTCCCCGAGTTTTCCAGACCTGCTTCACCCATACTCCATCGTCTCCTGGCAGGGTCTGCCTGCCCTTCTTGGCTTAGTTACAGCTTTTCGAGAGTGACACTTGCTACTCTCCACCTGTCATTGGTGCCCTCATCATATGTCTCAGGTCTTCATCTGTCCTGGGTTGGCCATTTGTAGTACATGCCTGATTCTGTCCTTCTGTTCTCTTTGACTAGTTCAGTTAATTCGGTGTCCTAGATTCTTCACACCATGTACTTCTGTGATTTTTCTCCCTCTTTAACTTGAGGTATAATTGTTTGTGTAAATGCACACCTTAAAGTCAGATTTGATAAGCTCCTATTTACGGAATGTGAGGAACACAATCAAGAAAGAAAATACAGGCCCAACCCTTTGAGTTTCCTTCCCCAGCATATCAGTTATTTTCAGAGCTATGCAAATGGGAACGTGTAAAATGCATTTAGGTCTGATAGTCAGCAGAATGCTGCAGTGTATCCTATTCTTCCACGTAGTCCTCATTTCAAGAATGGTAGATCGTTGCTCTAGTCACTGAGCGGATAGTCTTCATTTGCCTAGCCACCCTCCCTTTGATACCACATTGAGTTGTCCCTGCTTTTCCCTTGAGGATAATGCTGCTGTGAATGGTCATGTCCAAATCTTTGCTGGGACCTGATATTGATCTTGAGAAAATGCTTGAGGGTGGAAGGACTGGCTCACCTGCTGGAGATGTTAACTTAAAAACCAACAAACCTTCCAACTGTTTTCCAAGGTGCCCATGCATTTAGTATTTCCATTCACAAGATGTGAGGCTGATTAAGGACCCCATCATGTGTTACCTATGTTATCCTCACTGTCAACAGTTACCACATGTTCTATTTGCAAGAAGAATAGTTTACTACATTTATTCAGAGCTATGGCCATACAAGTCATCTCATACACTACTGAGTAGTTTGGAATTGCAAATGGTAGCGATCTAAGATTATAAATTTCAAATTGTATGTACTTGAAATATAAACAGTTAAAAGTAAATCTAATGACACACATGTTTTTAAATAAACCATTACAAAAGCAGTGTAATTATAACATGTTGAAGGGCTTGTGGTAGACAATTGTAGGGTGCCTGCCCATCATGTAAAAGGTCTTGAGTCTAATCTCCCCCAGTGTAAAAAAGTGTTTTAAAGGTTGAAATAAATGTCTTCATATACAGATTGGTTTCCTTAACTTGAAAAGTTACTAAATAGCACAAAGTAAGTCCTATGCTAAATAAATAGTTGTGAGATGGATCATAAAACCATGATTTTGTGAATATAAATGTATGTATTCTTTTTTTTTTTTTTCTTTTCTTTTTTTCGGAGCTGGGGACCAAACCCAGGGCCTTGCGCTAGTCAATCGCTCTACCACTGAACTAAATCCCCAACCCCAAATGTATGTATTCTTTATATCTTTGTCAAAATAAACGTGACTGTTTATACTTAGCTCCGCCTGCTCTCCATTCTGCAGGGCGTGCTCTCCGCTCTTCTTTTTCTCACCTACTGACAGTAAACTTGGGTTATGGGAACGAGAGGACTTTAATGCACACTTTTTAGTTATTTTAGGGTAAACATATAGCACATGTAAACACTTTATAAACATAAATATTTCTTTTTATTTTCAACAGAACAAAACTCCATTGGTCAATGAGAGCTTGAAAAAGTTTTTAAATACAAAAGATGGTAAGATAATTGTGTTTATCTTTGAGCTTTACAATTTTGTCAGTATTTGTGGGAAGAGTAGTCTCACTCTGACTCATGTTGACTCTAGTCCTCAGGGATCTTCCTGCCTGATGCTGACTTTACACAGGAGCAGACCACCATGCCTAGCTTTAAGCTGCCTTAGTAAGCATCTGGACAGTGGGGAGTTGTTGGCTAAAGCAGATGTAGGAGGATAGCAAGAAAACACTAGAATCCGTTTATCAAACACTACACAGCCTCAAAGCTGCAGATTGATGATCCAAATACAAAAGTAGAAACATGGGGATTTTCATACTTAAGTGAATTAGTCACAGGGGAAATATATGACTTTAAAACCTTCAAAACCTCTTTTTTTCCCATAGAATGCTTCGGTTCACAAGGAAAATTGGGAGTTCTTTGGGCTCTGTTCATCATGTCTTTTTCTTTTCCCTTGGTTTTTACAGGTCGTTTAGTGGCTAGTCTCGTCGCAGAATTTCTTCAGTTTTTTAATCTTGACTTCACCTTGGCTGTTTTCCATCCTGAAACGAGCACAGTAAGGAAAATGATTTTATACCTATCCTGTGATGTCTCTACAGAGTGAATACTAAGAGAAAAGTTAGAACAATCTGATGCTTCACATTAAGTTATTTTTTGTGTTTGCTAGATTATTTTTCTAAAAGCCATCTGACCTGCTTCATGTAACTTGAAGCTGCTGAGAAATAAATGTCACTGTAGAGTTGATCCTACTAAGACGTTAGACTTTGTACTGCAGCTGTCACAGTAGACATCTTAAAACTGCCATAAGTCCATTCACTACACACGGTCTCTTTAAATTTAAAGATGACTTTGAGTTTCCAAAATATTCCTTTTGGTACCTGGCTGTTCCTGCTTTATTCTCTGCCCCTAAATCTTACTTCTTTTCTAGATTCAAGGTCTTGAAGGTCGAGAGAACTTAGCCCGGGATTTAGGCATCATTGAAGCAGAAGGTACTGTGGGTGGACCCTTATTATTAGAAGTGATTAGACGCTGTCAACAGAAGGAAAAAGGACCTACCAGTGTGGAAGTAAGTATCCTGTGCTACTGTTCTCTCTATTTTATGTTAGTACGTGTCTACTTAAGTCATGGAGATGAGTATGTACTCAATGAATTGAGGCTTCCACAGAAAGAAGTCAATCCTTTGTTGTTGTTTTGTTCAGGCCACTCTAAGGTTTTATTTTGTTTTGTTGTTTAGGACAGAGTTTCTTTGTGTAGCCTTGGCTGTCCTGGAACTTGTTCTGTAGCTTGGACTGACCTCGAACTCAAAAGGTCTGCCTGCCTCTGCCTCCCGAGTGCTGGGATTCACCCAGCATTAGAAGCTGCTCCTTAAAACGAAGTGAGATGGACTGTGATGGTATGTAAAGAGTTTAATGAGAGTTAAACTATGCGGCTGTGCTTGTGTACCTGTTTTGGCTGTTGGTCCTCAGAGTTCAGGAGCCAGGCTGGAATAAATCATAACTCCTCAGGGATAAGCCGCTGCCTTGACCATGTATACTTCACCTCTTCATCGCCTCAGCTATAAAATGACAGAGAAAGAGCAGCACTCAGCATAGAGAGCATCCTCTGATGGGTGTTCTTGTTACTAGTTCATCGTGAAGGGCTGCCTTACACATATGGTTTTAGACATAAAGATTTTAAAAAAACTTTTTGTCATGTGTAAATGAGTGTTTTGCCTGCATGTGTGTATGCATCTTGTATGTATGTGGCCACAGAGTCCAGAAGAGGGTGTCAGGTCCTCCGGAACTAGAGTTAGAGTTGTAAACAGCCATGTGGGTGCTGGGATTCGAACCCAGGTTTTCTGCAAAAAGAGCCAGTACTCTTAACCACTAAGCCATCTCTCTAGCCATCTAAAGGATTTCAAACAAACTAAAAACAAACCCTGAACTTTTGACATTACTTATTTTTAAAATGTTTTTAAACTCCAACTTGTTTTCTTTTGTTTTTTTCTATATAGTTTTGCTATGTAGTCTAAGGTGGGCCTTGTATTCATGATCTTCCTGTGCCTCCTTAGTGTTTAGATTACAAGTGTGTGCTAGCAAGCCTTGTACAAATGCATACTTTCTTATTAGCAGTTACTTTCCTTGCCTGTCATTTCTTTTATGGAATCTTGCTCATAGGATTGATGATCTGACTTCTAGTTGCACACATTAGCTTTACCTAGACATACTGTTTTACATACTTAACTCCTTAGTGGCTGCTCCACTGTCTGGCTGGGTGTGCTTTCAGTCAGAGAAACATTTAGCTGAGAGAGGTGGGAGGATCATAAACTACTTGTTGATTCCATTTAAAGATCAGTCAGAATCTGAAAATCACGAAAGCTTGTCTGAATACTAATTGCGTTTAAGACATAGTAAATAGATTCTCTGGGTAATAATAAACAAACTAAAATTCTTAAAGCAGACCAGACAGATATTTATATCTTCAAAAGGAAATACTTTGCTGTCCAAATTGGAACACTATGAAATTGGGATGTATCTCTACTTTTTGCTACTTTTTTGTTTTGTTGAACTCGTTAGTGGGTGTTGGGTGGGAGCTATTGGGAGGCATCTGTACAAACAATACAAGTGAGCTCAGCGGGTCTGGGTCTTATTTGTTTTCATTTCCATAATTCACTGGTGTTTACTTTTTTACTTTGAAAGGAAGTCTGTCATAATGAATAAAAAAGATAGGTTTTTTTTAATCCTAAACTTAGATTAGAAAGGTTCCTATATGACGATCCACACATCAGACTCAGTTTTGTTGCTTTTTACCAAAACTGCATTTCAAAGTTTGTATTTTAATTATTAGTGTCTGTGTGTGTTCTGGAGACGACTTGTGGAAGTTGGTTCTCTTCTTCCACCATGTGGGTCCGAGGGAGCAAATTGGCAGGCCTAGCAGGAAGTGCCTTTACCCTCTGAGCCATCTAGACAGCCATCCCCTACACCTGCATTTTAAAGCTAACTTAAGAATTGGGTTGCTGGCTTTAGTCCCTGCTGTGGATTATTAAAGACACTGCACCTATTCTGAGTTTCCCAGTGATTGAGTTCCCTCCTTTTTGGCATCTTTGGCAATTACATCTTTGTCTCTCCTAGAAGCATCCATTCCTGCTGATGGCTTCTCAATCTCTTCACTCATGCTGAATGGTTTTTTTAAGATTCTGCTCTTATATTAGTTGTCTATTTAAAAATTGGAATGACTCCAACTTGAGATGGAAAGTGTACATTGTGTACAGCTGGGACCCGGCCTTTGTAATCCTAGGAGCAGAAGCAGTTCAGATTTTTGAGTTTTTATAATGTTTCCATAGAGTTTGCCATCCAAGCAAATCCAAGAAGCCATGATGGAAGGTGGACTAGGCAGCCACAGTGTAGATTGAGTGGCCAGTTCAAGGTGGCTAAGGGAAATACTTAGGTAATTCAAATCTGACAGTTAAGTGTGTGTATTCAAATTAGAGGAAAATCTAGAAAAGGGATTTATGAATAAATGTCAATATAATGCTCTTAAATGCTAAATTTCTATTGAACTATTATTGGCATAATCATGTTTTAGTTTCAGTGTGTTTCAGTTTAAATTTTTATTTTTTAGGGTGCACTGGATCTATCTGATGGACATCCTCCATCAAAGTCACCAGAAGGAAAAACAAGTGTAAACTCCACCCCAAGTAAGGTGAGTGTATGGCTGGACAGAGATGGGGGCACTAGGCAGACACCCAGGTACTCTGCTCCCTCTTCTTACCTGTTACCTATAAACTTCCTTTGTAACAAGCCTTCCTAAAGTGTCGTGAAGGTACTTTCCCCTTTTTGATTGCATAAGTGTTTTTTAAAAGTTGCTTCTTTTGTTTATTGGTAATAATTGAATTTTGTGTCTCAGCAGACACTGATACTTGGAAGTATTTTTGTATTGCACTAGTAAGAAGCTTTGCATAAACTTCTAGCTGGTGAGCATGAGGTTCCAGAATATAAAATGTTGTAGTTGAGTTTTGTAGACTTTTTAGCTGGGTGACCATATTTGGAATTATGGTAGTATTTACATATTTATGAACTATTTTTGACAAGATTTATAGAAAAGTGTACTATGGTTTGTGTGTGTGTGTGTGTGTGTGTGTATTTGTGTGGTGGGGGGGTGGAGAGAGGGGCAAGGGAGAGGGGGGGAGATGGGGGCAAGGAAGGGAGGGAGGGAGGGAGGGAGAGAGGGAGGAGAGAGAGGGAGAGAGAGAGAGAGAGAGAGAGAGAGAGAGAGAGAGACAGACCAGACCAGACCAGACCTGATTTTAGGAATACTACATGAAGGAGAAAAAAAAAATTTTGAACACTTAAATTTAAAATCAAGGATGTGGTTTTTGTTTTTATTTAAATTTTTCTTTTTTAATTTTAAGAATTATTTATTTTATGTATGTGAGGTCTGTCTTCAGAAACACCAGAAGAGGGCATCAGATCCCATCACAGATGGTTGTGAGCAATGGTGATGTGGTTGCTGGGAATTGAACTCAGGAACTCTGGAAGAACGATCAGTGCTCTTAACCTCTGAGCCGTCTCTCTAGCCCTAAGATGTATTTAATAATAGTGGATTTGAAGTGGTGGTCTCCCAAAGCTGATAGAGTACATCCTGACTGCTTCTAGTTGGTCCTGTGAAGTAATGGGTTTGGGTCATATCTTAGTCCACACAGGCTGCTGTCATAAAGTGGCAGAGACTGCATCGCATATGAACAGCAGACATTGACTTTTTACAGATTGAGGCACAGGCAGATTTGATGTCTGGTGTAGGCCCAGTTCTTTCTCTATAGCCTCATGTAGGGGAAGCAGAGCTCAATGAACTCTTCAATCCCATGTACAGGTGCTCCACGCTCTTGATTAATCATTCCCCAAAGGCCCTTCTTAATACTTTTCTTACTGTAGGGATTGGGATTTCAACATGATCAAGGTTTTTAGGAGGGTGGGTAGGCATAGCTGCACAGTTCATTGAAGTTGAGTATTGAACTCTGACTTTCCCATCAGAATAGGAAGATGGTGTGCAGGCCATCCCAGCACAAGGCTTCATGTGGGTTCAGGGGTGGGACATGCATTATATAGATAAAACTGGTGTCTTAAATCAGGTGGCCTTTGGAGCTTGTGAGTATACTGCCAAGTATTTAATTGCCAAGTGTCTTGGTACAGCACACTGGTGTTATTTATGGCTTGTTCTTTGGCAATTTGTTCCCTTTTTAAACTTTGAAAGTCAAAAAAATAATTTATTTGTAGCTAGAGGGGTTATTCTGTTGTGTGGCCTCTAAGATGGCCAGGCCTTTTCAGATAAGGAGTATTTAAAGATGTTTCTCTTTTAATGATTATGGAAAGCTGTAACCGTGATTGACAGAATAGGTCATGAGTACATTTTACAAAATTCTTTAAATACTGACATTGTCAATGCTTGAAGCGTTGACCTGCTTGGAAATCTACTTTTTAGTAAATTGTTCTTTATAAGAGTTACTGACACTTCATTTAAAGTATATCTTCAAGAAGAGAAACATAGTAAGATCTGTTATTACATGTTTTATTCTCTCTGTATATTTTTTAATATCTAAGAGTTATGATGATACTAAGTGTTTTAGGAAATATTGCTGTAAGTTCTTACAAAAGAACATTCTCATAGGCTAGTATAGAGGCCTGTGTCTCCTGGGGGGAGGGGTGCCACATTTCTGTCACCTTTCATTTCTTCTCTCAGTGTAGTCTCCTATGTTGTAAGCTGGGGTTAGAGTGGCCCTTTAAGAAACACCCAAGATCTTGTTAGCTGTCCAGGTCTGGGATCTGTTTAAAATACATCCTTGCTTTGTCACTTGCAGTACAATTCCGTTACATACCTGAAGAATTTGAGATTCTAGCTCTCCACTCCTCCTTGCCTCTCCATGATTCCTCACCAGCCTTGTGAGCCCACAGAGTGAAAGTGTAAGTGTGAGGAACACCAGAAAGTTGTAGCCTAGGATTGGATTCAGCCCAGCTGTTAGGAACCAGCTTCGTGTGCTCCTGGGGAAGGGCAAGTAAAGTGTGCCAAGCCCACAGCAAGCTGCCTAGGACTCTCTCCAGGCCACTGTGGTAGGAAGAGCAGTGTGAAAGAAGCCAGGCTGCCACTCAGAAGCGGTGGGGCGATAGCCAGTGCCTGTTGCTGACCAGAAACCTGCTGGGAACTGGTTAAAACGGGTGGACACTCCCAGAAGTTATGAAAGGAAGCTGTGGAGAGGAATATATTAATTAAATTGTCCAATTACAGAGTATTATCTAATAGGAATCTTTATTAGTTTGGTATGAGTTAGTTTATTTTTAAAAATTACATTTATGGTAAAATGTCATTTTATTCTCATGCTCAGATACCAAGGTATAAAGGACAAGGTAAGAAGAAGACAAGCGGTCAGAAGTCTGGTGACAAGGTAACATGCATGAGGGCAGAAGAGCAAAGCAGCCTGCGCTGAGACAGGGGGCCTCCTGCTGGCCTGGGCTCTCAGCTCTCCTCTTACACATGACTGCCATCCATTATCAGACCCAAGGCACAGGCCTGCCATCTGACTTACTTGAGAGGGTAGAGGAGGACTGCAAGGTGAAGGCCACGCTGGGCAGTTTAGTGAAATCCATCTTAAAACTACAAAGCAAATATGGAGGCTGTGGAGACTATCGAACGGTGTAGAGCACTAGATTAGCATGCACCGAGCTCAGTCCTCGGTAATAAGACGACAGGGTGCAGAAGAGTGTGGGAATGCGTACTGGCATACAACAAAAACAACGTTCAGGCTGTAATTCGAATAAGACACAGGGATTTAACTTTCAGTCTCTAGGATCCCTCAGTTCTCTGTGGAGTCTGATGTATAGACATTTTCCTAAGTTACAAACATCTGAAATAAAGGCTTTTATTAAAAAAAAACAAAAGCAAAACCTTAGATTTGCCTAGATTTGTCTTTAGTTGTAGTGCTTTTAAAGGCAAAAACTCTCTGCATTCACTGTTTATACATTATTCTATGAAAATATGTTCCATTGTCCTGTTGGAACATCAGCATAGTAAAAGTGGCTTTGTGTGAACTCACAATCTAACTGGAGAGGTGGGACAGCCTTGAGACTATGTAAGGACATTAACCTGTGGTTTGAGATTCATTGTATTGTTTTGAATTTTTAAGTTAGATGCATGTTTCATAGAATTGAGTTCTTATAACTTTACTAGTGTCTTAAGTCTTTAACTCTAAACCTTTTGAACGAATTAGTACATAAAACCAGTGTATACAAAGAGAATGGTTTTCCCTGTAATGTGACAGAGCTGTGGTGGGCCAGACTTGAATTCATGTGTTCTCTGACCTGAGGGGAATTGAGAACCTTTTGGGCCCATGTTTCATAGTGGAGACTGTAAGTCTAGCTCCTGGTGTTTTGAGTCCTTGGAAGTCCTTTTATCCTTTTCTTCTCTGGTCTTGTTTCTGAACTGCTTTTGTAGCCAGTATGAATCTCAGCATTGCCTCTTTCTAGCCTTTGTTAGCTAAGCCCTTTGCTCTTTCTTGAACCTTTCCCTTTTTTGCTTTGCCCTCTGCATGCAGTAACTTTTCAGTTTCCAGAACATTCTTAACGACATAATCAAGATACCTACTGGCATGTAGTGGTTGGGGTTATGCCCACCAGAATGCCAGTGGGAGCCACTGCTTTGGCAGGTGAGTGCCATTTCCAGTTGTCAGAACCTCATCCATGTGATGGACAGACACAGTGTGTGTGCTGTGTGTAGAGAATTCAGAGGAACTGAGCAAAAACAAGGAAGCCCAGGGTATTGTTTCTCATTGAGCTCTGGCACTCTGAGACAGCCTTGTGGGCAACTGTTGAGAGGCCCAGACTTGTGCTAATTGTGCAAGTACTCTTCTGAATTATTTATAGGCTATCTCAGTGTGGTCTTGTGTACCTGCAGTCCTAGCACTCTGCAGACAGAAGCAGATGATTGCTGCAAGTCTGAGGCCGGCCAGGCTTCAGTACTGAAATCTCAGTACTCAAGAAACCCAAAAGCAAATGTGTGGTGTCTATGTAAAGGATGATATAAGGATTTTTAAAAACAATTTCGGTAAGGTTTTTTGTTTTGTTGTTAAACAGTAGAATACATACATTCAGAACACAGAGTTAAAGTTAAATGGGAAGTAATTCTTTAATGAGTTGTATTTGTGAAGTTGAACATATACCATAATACACTTGTGGAGGTCAGAGAACAACTTGAGGGTGGGTTCTCTTCTTCCGTCAGATGGGCCTGAGGCTTGTGCAGGTGCTTTGCCCTGCTGAGACATCCCCCTGGCTGTGAAGGGCGAGATTTAGAGCTGTCTGCTCAGGTTTTCTTTTTTACCATTTTTTGTTTTTGTTTTTGTTTTATTTTTTTTAAATAATGTGTCAGTTGTCTGATAAATCAATATGAGAAATATGAGATATATGAGAAAGCCCCAGTCACCAAACTAGTTGGACAGCATAAGCTGGGCTCCATGCAGGCAGTGGGGGAGAAAACTCAGTTGGAGGGGAGGAGAGAAAATATGTTCAAAATGCCATTCATTATAGGAAATTCTCAAAGAATTAACAAAGAATGTTTCTTAAAATATAATAAATATAAAGAACTAGAACACCTAGGTGTAGTGGTGTATGCCTGTATACCAACACTGGGAAAGTAGAGGCAGGAGGATTGCTGCTTCAAAGCCATTCTGGGCTTATGTACTGAGTTCTAGGCCAGCCTGAACTATAGAGTGAGACCCTTTCTCAAGAACTCAACAGCAAAAACATCGTAGCAGACTTTCAGAACTCTGCTCATTTGGGTCTTTACCATTTAATTAGAAAAGCAAAACAAGATGGTATTTTTAATATTTACCCTCAGTGCATTCTTCCTCTCTTCCTACTTTACTTTGTGACAGCACTGTGGGGTCAGGTGGAACTTGAGGGCCTCAGGTGCCAAAGCACCTCTGCAGCTCTAGAATGAAGTCCTTTGTATCACACCATTAAATGTTGTCTGAGAAGGCATCCTTCTTCCGTTTCCACACTAATGTATAATGAGGCACATTTGCTTTAGTTCTTAGTAACATGATGTAGGTCATTACTCCTTCCCAGATAAATTCAGGCCTATGTTGATTTTGGACATTGGTAACAAGCATGCTGTGTGTCTCTCAGGCTAGGTTTGTTTGTCTCTGGCTGTCTATACTGAGTGTGAGCTTTTTCTTATTCATTCCTCACCATGAAGCTGGGTGAGTGGGAGGTAGGTAGTGGGAAGCACTTACCTAGCCCTGGACTCCCTATCCCTTGAGCCTCTGGACTTTACCTCTTGGCATTATCCTCAGATGATTCAGAGCTGTAAAGGGCAAGAGGGCTGAGGGGACAAGGATGAGGTATCTGGCAGGGGCCATTCTGTCTTGGGCTTGCTACTTAAGGCTGTGATTCTGCTGAGTGTGTGTATGATTTAGATGACTGACTGCTGGTAGGAAGCGAGTTTCTCTAGAAACACTGAGAGGTTTAAAGATTTATCATGGCTTCTAGAATTCTGCAGTATTAAGGTGAACAAATGAAACTTTGTTAAGTATAGTACTCAATATAATTGTAATAATATTCTTTCAATACTTTGTTAGTAAATATTAGAAATAGTAAGAATAAACTTCATAAGCCATCAATCTAAAACTGCTTTTGTCAGAGTGGAGGAGGAGGCAGTGTTAGAACCCTGTGTGAGGAAAAGAAATAGAGCAGGTAGATGCTTGTAAAACTGAAATATATCATAGTTTACCATATAGTTTAATCTTGAGTTCCATCAAAGGGAACGGTTGATGCAGTACTGTTTAATAAGTCCTTACATTTGTATTAAATGACAAAGGCTAAGTGTTGTATTATAAACAGCTGGGACTTTCTTCAGCTTTTGTACCGGAATAGAATCTGGATCTGGAGAAATAGGGCCTGTTATTTCCTTGTCTGAAAGCATAGCAGAAAGAAAGGTGTCGGTCTTAGCTTAGCTTCTGTAGTGTGAGGCAAGCCTGGATGGTGGTCTTTCCCTTACAAGTGGACCACTCTGGTTGTGTCTGCCTCCAAGCTCACATGTCTGCTTCTGCTGACTAGCTCCCTACTGGGTTAAGAAACTTTGTTTTCACATTCATTAATGGAACTGCAATAGTAGAATAAAATCAATAATCCTGTTTTTTTAAAAGTGAATCTGCCATACTATAATGTCCTTCTCTACGAAACCCGGCTTCCTTGCATCACTAGTACAAATGTCACTGACACCAGACAGGTGGTGTCCATGACAAGCATGCATCAGCAGGCTCTTCAGTCTTCTGTGGTCTGTGTGGGCTTGAGCTGATGATGTGAACTCTAGGAGGAGGAGAGCATGTCCTGGAGACACTGACTTATGAGGATGCTTTGTGTCTGTCTCACTCTGCCTCCTCCCTCATAACTTTCTCTGCCAAGTTTTGAAGAAGAGAGTCACCATCAAAGCTTCTGTGAATGTGTTTAAATATCCTAAGACTTGAGGGCATGTAGTTGCAGTGGCTTTGAAAAAGTCAATTTTTAAAACATTTTCAAATAAAAAATTGAAACTGATATGAATTTAATTTAGATATATAAAAACATATAATAATTTTGTTTTTCACAATACCAGGAAACTTGAAAAAAAATTGGAAGGGAATTTTCAAAGTACTTCCTTAAAAGGATAACTTGGATAATTTTTTTCCAGGCATCTCTGTGATTATTAGTTTATTATTAATAACCCACAGACTATACAGCTCCATCTAAGTCCCTAAAACTAATGTAGTATATGCCTTGCTTCTGGCAACCCCCACCCCAAAACCTCGAGTCTAAAAATGTAAGTGTGCATCTTAAGATGCACTGTGCTGTCTGCATGTGGAAACACAGCATCGCCTGTGTAGTGCCCTGTGTGTTTATCTACTCCACATCTTTGCTGCCCAGCTTCTTGCCTTGCTGCTGATCAGCTCTGACCCAGCCTGTGTGTGTAATTTAATGTACACATACTGACCTAAATTTAAGTCTGGAGGAAATTCGTGTCTTAAACACACTGTCTAAAATCACAGAGTTAATAAGCCAGAACAGGTGTTTTTTAGGTTTCTTATTTCATGTGTTTTTTCTGGAGCATCACAGGGCTCTATTACAGTGTTATACTCTGGATGTAGGGGCAAACTCCTGTAATCCCAGCCCTTGGAACCTAAGAGGCAAGGAGATGGAGTTCAAGGTCATCCTTAGCTGTACAGCAAATTCATGAGCACCTGTGCCACATGAGACCTTGCCTCAAAAAGGGAGGAAATGGGGGAGCTAATCTGTTGTTCATTTTACCACGTAACTACCCTGGGGGTCTTAACAAGTTACATAAATGCCTTTGTGTTCTGTTTTAGAATCCGTACAGATAAATATATCCTACATGTATAACCTAAAGATTGATTGAGGCGCAGCACTCATAATTTTCCATAATTGTTTTTTTTAAATATTTATTTATTTAATGTATATTACAGATGGTTGTGAGCCACCATGTGGTTGCTGGGATTTGAACTCAGGACCTCTGGAAGGGTAGTCAGTGCTCTTAACCACTGAGCCATCTCTCCAGCCCAATCTCTTGTTAGCCACTGCTGTTACTACTGGCATTGTTTGTTGTAATTGTTGTTATTAATATAGATTGAAGTGTTTGGCGACTAAAAGAGGTATGGCCAGGTGTAGACTAAAACTACGCTGTGGTTCTCAGAGTAAACCAAACACTGTAATAGTTCATGCTGACCTGACTACATCAGTGGGGCAGGAAAGAAGTGCTTCTCCATAGGAACTCTTAACCTTGGTTAAGCTACAAAAAGGATTTATGTGCCTGCTTGTGTACATTTCATGGGGTGCAGGTCGGTACATAGCCCAGCAAGCCTGAATTAAGGTAATTGCTGTAGCCTGGGTCTGCTTGTTATACATAGGAGCATTCAAAGGCTTTTATTTGGTGCTGGGTAGAATACTGCTCTCTTCTCTGATGAATAATGCAACTTTATTTTGTGACGTAGTCTTCTTTTTATTTTTATTTTATTTTTTTTTTTTGGTTCTTTTTTTTCCGGAGCTTGGGACCGAACCCAGGGCCTTGCGCTTCCTAGGCAAGCGCTCTAACCACTGAGCTAAATCCCCAACCCCGTGACGTAGTCTTCTTAACTTTAATGCTTTCTCCTGGTTGCAAGCTGAAAGTGTGTTAAGATATTTTATGCAACAGTGACACACATATGGGATGAAAAGGGAAACCTGTTAGGATTGAGAGTTGCTATGTGAATTAGGCATAGTAAAGGCCTTTTCATGTAGAAAGGAAGGGAAGAAATAGTGTGACCATATTTCTTTAACATTTTGTCATTTGAAACATGCCCATGTCAGGAAGCCTCAGATGAAGTGGGAAACCTTAGGATTACACTGCAGTTTCTGTTGTTAAAAGCTAGACACACGCGCTTACATACATGCAGCACACACGCCCATGCCCCTGTGTTGACTACTGTTTAAACTGTTTTAGAAGCTTTATCACCAAGAAGAGCTCTCTCTCCCTCTTTCAGAAGACCAGCAGCGAGACCAGTCAGAGTGAGCCAAGTGTCTCCTTGTCAGAGTCCAAGAGTAAAAGCAGCCTGCACTCACTGGTCCATGAAACAAGAATTGCATCTTTCTTAAGCAACAGTACTGTAGATGCCAAAGACAAAAATGCTCTTTGTCCAGATGAAGACGATGTGGAAGGAGATTCTTTCTTTGATGATCCCATTCCTAAACCAGAAAAAACCTATGGTTGGTGAGTAGGCGCTCCTTCAGATTATATGACTCATGATTTAAAAACAAAATTTCACTTTATATTTTAAAACTGATAATCTGCTAGTAACTTTATAATTATTAGACCCACAAATCTGCTGTTCTGTTTATAAAGCCTGCATCAGAACCCTTCTATATAACAGGAGCTGTTTCAGGTTTCAGTTTGTTTCAGGGTGCAGCAATGAATTCTGACTCTTGCCTGGGAGTTTACCCTCAGAGGCAGTGAGGTAGTCAGCAAGACTCGTCTTCAGCAGAGATGCTGCATGGTGGGCAGTATCGGGATGCCGGGGACTCATCAGTTTCAGTAGCTGACCAAAGAGGGCTGTAGTCGGGGCCCTCTTGGCTTAGGTTCATCAGGAGGAAGAAGGACAGTGTGGTCACAGAGGAGAGGGTTATGTGAGTTGGAGGTAAATCACAAGAGTGTGACTTCTGGCTAAGATTGGAAACACTGAAGTCTTGACCCAGCCCACACAGATCCTCGCTGCTGAGCCAAGTCCATGCAAGGGTTTCCAGATAGCAGGCTGTCTGGATTCTTCAGGAGCAAAATGATGGAAAATAGGTGGTTTAGGGATGTTTTAAGGTCAATTGTAAAAGGATTTGCAGATAAGTACAAGAGAACCAGGTGATAAACAGGGTGGCTCTCGAGGATCTACACTTGAATACTCAGAAGGTTAAAACCCATAAACAGAAGTGGAAAAAATGGGAGAAGCTGGGTTAGATGGCACAGATGAGTGGCCTGAGAGTCCTGAGTATGACATGTTAGGATCTAGATGTTGGTGGGCAGGATGTACACTGGAGAGAGCAAGGGAGTCATTGGTACACAGAATACTGAAGCCACAGATTGGGAGATCACAAGAGTGGGCCAAGCACACTGGAGGTCAGAGAGATGAGCAGGCAGCATAAAGGAGACTGAGGAACCATGGCAGGAAGTGCAGGAGGCAACAGCTGCAGTGACATCTGAAAGTCACACCCACATGGAGGTTAGTGATGACTTTGACTGTCAGTTTTGTTGGACTGGAAATAGGACAGATAAAAGGGTTACAGTTGACCAGGAAGGAATGCAGGGAAAGGATTAAAATAAGACTTCCTAGTGAGTTATAAAAGGGTACAGAAAATAGAGGTGTGGGGACTTAGATGGAATATGAGTCCTGGTGCATGTGTGCATGTGGTTGTATTTGGGTACAAACACTCGTGTAAGAAAACGATACCTGGGGTTTAGTATAAGGGAGCAAAGAATTGCTGGAGTGCTTTTTGGTACTGGACTCCAGGAAGGAGTTGCCAGCAGGATGAAGAGCGTGTACAGTGTGGGCCTGGATCGCAGTACCTGGGGAATTAGGAGTGAGCTGAAGGGAAAGCGCAGACTAACACCCTCACCATCAGAGGCTCTGCCGTTCCTGACAGTGTGTACATGTGAGTTTGTTGACTCCTGTACTGTCTTGTTTCTGGAAAGTGGGGGAGGGCTTCCGAAGTGCAGACTTTAGAGAGTTCACAGACAGCCATAAATTCAGGGAGCTGGAGCTTCACTGACAAACTTAGCACACGAATCAGGGGTCCGTAACCACAGCGTGCTCTCAGTCTGCATTGCTCTGCAGGTTTGCTTTATGATTTACAACCTGTAAATTCTTTTCATTTCCAGCCATTGTACGCATATAAAACTTCTTTAAATTGCTTTTTTATGTTTACAGAATAAAAGACTATAGTGACAAGGTTTGAAATTGTGATTTACCTGTCAATTGCTTCCTGTTAGGAGAAGTGAACCTAGGAAGCAAGTGGGAGGTCTGGCTTCACTGTCTGACAAGCCCCACTTAAGGAGTGGTCTCAGCTCCCTGGCAGGAGCCCCCTCACTAACAGATGCTGAGAGTAAGTACTTGAATACTCTAGGTTTTGTTTTCTCCAGACAACCGTGGCGGTCATTGCTGTGCTGTGGTAAAATACCATGACCAAAAAGAAGCTGAGGAAGAAGGCGCCATTATTTCAGCTGACAATCATAGTTCCTCATGAAGAGAAGTGAGGGCAGGAACTGAAGCAGAGGCCATGGAGGAACAATGCTTACTGCTTTGCTCCCCATGGCTTACTCAGCTTCCTTTTTGATAGAACTAGCTAGGCCCACCTGTCCAGGGGCACTGCTCACTGCTCAGGGAAGCTGGGCCCTGCTACATCATTAGTCAAGATGTCCCCCAGACTAACTTTACAGGTCAGTCTGATGGAAGCAGTTCCTTAGTTGATTATTTAGTCTTCCTAGATGACTAGCTTATGTCAGGTTGACAGAAAACAAAAAAACTAGCTAATCACATGTGATAGGATTACTGTGGGTTTTTTTTTTTTTTGGTTTTTTTTTTTAGGTTTATTTATTTTATGTGTACACTGTAGCTGTCTTCAGACACACCAGAATAGGGTGTCAGATCCCATTACAGATGGTTGTGAGCCACCATGTGGTTGCTGGGAATTGAACTCAGGACCTCTGGAAGAGCAGTCAGTGCTCTTAACCTCTGAGCCATCTCTCCAGCCCGGGTTTTTTTTTGTTTTGTTTTTTTTTTTTATACACAATCCTAATTTTAATCAGTTGGACAATATTTTGTTATTTTCCCAGGCTAGCCTTGAACTCGTGATCCTCCTGCCTCTGCCTCCTTCAGCAAATCCTACCGGTGTACACCACCACAACCAGCTGTTATTTTCATTTCTTAATGTAGTCAGTAGATATCATTTTGTATTCTTTGGTATGCTAATTAAGATATTTGTTAACAAGCTGCCTTTTTAACTGGTTTAGACTATTGATAGATGTGTGTGTGTGTGTGTGTGTGTGTGTCTGTGTGTCTGTGTCTGTGTTTCAGCTTACAGCTTGACTTAAACTTTTTCAATTTTTACAGATGTGATACACATTCGATACTCTAAAATTTAGTCTTGATTTTTCTCTGGCTACAATGTGCATGTCCTTCCATGTTTTATCAACGTGTTAGTTAGCCACATGATCACTAGGGAAGGCAAATAGTGCCCTGCAGAGTGCTGATTGGTTTGTACTATTGGCCACTTAGGATGAGTATTATAGGCTGTCCCATTCCAAGCATGTTTCATGGACCTTTAAAATAACCTGATCTTTAAAGGAAGTTCTGGCATAGAGTGATTATCCCAGGACTCACTCTGCCCTCAGGAGCCTACATCCGGGTGCTATGAGAACGGGATCCAGGGGAGAGATTGCTGGCACCATGTAGGATAGCCAGCCTCTTGCACTATGCCATCCTATCATCCCATCCCTACCCCTGGGACAACACTGCTAAGTCTTTAAGAAAGCAGGTGTGGACTTCACCCCATCACAGTCAGTTCAGTTGTTTAATCAGCAGGTTAGCCGAAGTAGATCCACTTGGACTTCACAGGATTGGGTTTCATGTATTTTTATTTTGATGGTTATGTTCTAATAAAGAATAGTAAAATCTGATTTCTCTCCCGACATGAATCCTTTACCTTTTTTACCAATGATAAATACCCAGGGAATGATAGTATATGATTCCAGCCTCTGTTGATTATAATTTATGACTTCTAGGTTTTTCTGTATGCTTAGGGGTATAGATGTCCCATCCAAAAGAGAAGTTGCTGTGGCTTAGAGAATGTTGTTCTGAGTTCCTTTCATGCAAGTATTTTTTGCTGTGCACAGGTAAACGAGGAAGCACGGTCTTGAAGGATCTGAAATTGGTTGGTGAAAAAATTGGATCACTTGGGCTAGGTAAGTGGATTTCAGTCTTAGCATGGTTGTTGAGACCGTCCTTCAGAGTAAAGTCTATAGAGAGAGCCTTCCTGCTGCTGTTTGGCAGATATTGAGGAGCTATCATGTGTCGAGCTCAGCCCTGCTTGAGGAGATGACTACAGCAACAAGCTGGACAGACCTTTGTTTCGTGGTGTTCAGATGATAGTCAGGGAATGCCCTTGGCCTGGGCTTTCAGGGAAGACCTCCAGAAGAGGCTGATCTCGTCAGACTGTAGAACAGAAGGGTTTGGTTAAGAATGGGTTAAGTTGGTGCAGGGACAGGGCTGTCTCTGGGGGCTGTGAATACAAGATCCAGACCACAGGGAGTCAGTCTAGTGCAAGGCTCATACTTGTGAGAGGACAACTGTGGACTGCTGTGTTATTTGGAACAGGTATAAGTAAATGGAATTCTGTGAGAGTTAGAGGGCCAGTGTGCACAGAACTGAGTTGTGGGCACATTGTAGACTGGTGTAACACAGAGACCTCAAGAGACCCTTACTCTCTCACTGACCTGAAGGAAATGGTATAGCCAGGGCACTTAGCCATCTCCTGTCCTCTGTAGATTGATATAATGCTAAGTTGCTCTGTTGTGAGAGCACTGGACTCTAACGGGGTTAGAGCACTGCTTCTCAGGCAGGTTGGGGAGAAAGTACCACAAACTTGGGCAGTTTGTGAACTTAGGCATGTTGTGGGGCAATGCAGAGTTATCTCTCCTGTTTCTGGACAACCACTCTGTGGTTGAATAGTAGGTGAAAGATGGAGAGGTTTATGTAAAGATTCCAGCTATAGCCCAGACTTAGGGTAAACTGTACCTTTGTTTCTCCTCTGTTAAGTGGAACCAATAACATGCACCTCAGTTTAAAGACTACACAGGATGTTACCATGTCTACATGCACAACAGAACAGAGCCTGGCTCAGGGCCTTACATGCTGCTTTCCTTTGTCTTCCATTTGCAGGGTAGATGTTCTCTGAGCTGTCTTGACTCTTGTTCCTTACAGTGCCCTGGAGGCCTCCTGGGTAACTGCTGAGTGGCTGGCTGCCTGGCTGGCTTGGCTCTGTGGCCTGATCTCCTTCCTCTCCATTAGGTGTGATGGAGGAAAGCTCTTTATCCTAGCACCTCAGTGCATTTTTGCCCCTTTCTTTGACGTGACACCTCAGGTACTGCTCTGTCCCCTCATTCTGACATCATGTTTCACCTTGTGATGGTTCACCTGGTGCCAGGCCTTGGACTCCCCCTTTTCATCATTCTTGTTTTTTTTATCAAAGTGTAGTTCCCTGCTCTGCTGAAGACAGCTCTGAGTGTAGGCTGTTGGAGCGAATAAAGTGGCAGGTCACTTCCCCCTCTGCTGGCGTTGGCGCACACCTTGAGTTGAGATTGGCTGTTGTACCAATGTTGAGTGGCAGCATAGTAGGGCGTCATCAGACCCTATAGAAATAAGTAGTAGTTGTTTAGTGGCTGTCATTTGACCTCAGTTTCTGTTGTACTGTGCATGGCAAGGTTGTGCTCTTGGTGAGGAATATAGAGCTGTGGTGCTGGGTTCATGCAGGATAATGTCAGAGTGCAGCTCCCACCCTAGGAAAAAACTGCTTTTGTTATTCAGAGAAACAGCCTGTTTTGTTCTACAGACAGTGTGAGCTTCTCAGTGAGTGTAAGCTTCTAGAGTCTTGACTAAATTACTTAGAACCTTCAGGATTTCTCATGGGTTCTCCTTGGACATGATTTAAATATTGTTTCATGGGAATTGGATTTCACAGGAACAGTTTTAAAATAAAGCTTTTCAACCCAATCTATTTTACGTTAACAGATTAAAAGTAGGCAAATGGGGGTTGGGGATTTAGCTCAGTGGTAGAGCGCTTGCCTAGGAAGTGCAAGGCCCTGGGTTCGATCCCCAGCTCCGAAAAAAAGTAGGCAAATGAGCTGGGCTTGTGGCACACACCTTTGATATTAGCATTTGGGAGGCAGAGACAGAGACCTCTACCTAGACCTCTAAATAAGGCCAGCCAGGCTACATAATGAGACCAAGTTAGGTAGATGACCCCTTCTACAGATTAAAGTCTAGCACAGTGAGTACTGTTGGGATGGGACAGTGACTACCTGAAGTTTTCTAAGACTGTCAAGCTTGTTTGTACCAAAATATTAAAGCAAAAAATACATTAGCAAAAGTCACTGTTCATTTTACATTGTCTACGTTAAGACATGCTATACATTACATAAGTATATGTGATTTATAGTAAAGGTAAAAAGAAACACAACTTTACAGATGGCGTGTTTATAAACACACTTTCCTGTTTACAGCAAGAGTAGTCAACCACAACAAATCTCATAGAGTAGTAGGTCAGCTCAGCAAGCCCTGGGAATCCTCTGCAGCACATATCTTGTGGTATTTATTATTTTGGTTTTGTTTTAATACTTATTTATGGGCTGCTTAAACCGTGCTTAAAAGCACTGGCTGCTCTTTCAGAGGACCTGGGTTCAATTTCCAGCATTTACGTGGCAACTCACAACTGTCCATATCATAACTAATTCCAGGGGATCTGAGACCTTCCAAGGGCAGCAGCCAAACAGCCTGACACACCTGCAGGCAAAACACCCACACACATAAAATAAAGATTAATTTTTATTTTATTTTTTTTTATTTATTCATTTATTATTATATAAGTCCACTGTAGCTATCTTCAGACACACCAGAAGAGGGCATCAGATCCCATTACAGATGGTTGTGAGCCACCATGTGGTTGCTGGGAATTGAACTCAGGACCTCTGGAAGAGCAGTCGGCACTCTTAACCGCTGAGCCATCTCTCCAGCCCCCAAGATTAATTTTTAAAAGTTATACAAAATGTTTGTTTAGAAATATAAAAAACACTCTTAGCTCATAGGCTAATACTGGTCAGACGTAAGAATGAATGCAAAGGAAACAAGTGATAGGCAGGTGTCAGGGATAAAGACTGGGACAGAGCTCATGTACACAGAATAAAGAAAGTCACAGTCACTGGCTGTGAGCAGCATGTACCAGGCACATTTAATATGTGCTTTGTTAAATGTACTCATAACTTCAGAAACATGTAATAACCAGGAAAGCAGAGAGCCTCGTGTGTGGTAGCACACTAGTCATTAAATATCTTGAGTTTGAATTAACTACAAATGCCAGAAGGTAGAGAATTCACTTGGTTTAACTCAGATCCGCCCTGCTCTCCTGACTTGGTTTCCTCTATTGTATTGTGTTAATTCTTGGAGACAGCAGTCGGTCCTTAGAGGCTCCAGTATATTATCAGCTGTCACTCTTGTTTGTATAATGACACTTGTAGACTGGCCAAGGCTGGGGTTTGTTACCAGAACATTTTCCCTCCTCTCTTCCCATGAGGACCAGACACTGCCTGTGTTCTCTCAATCCCTTGCAGCCCCTTAACTTTTGTGTCTGGAGATAGAGACAACCTCCTTATTCCAGAGAAGAGCAACCCAGAAACTTGTCCCTGCTGTTAGTTCTCTTCAGGGACTCCAGTAAAGAGTCTCTGCTCCTCACCCCATGCCATGCCTTTCTCAGCTGGCACTGGAGCTCTCATCCCAGTCATCTCCAGCTTTGCCACCTACCCAGCTTTCTAACTGTCATTCTTGCCTCTCCTACACATGGTTCTCCTTGTGAAAAAAGACATCAGGTCATTCTTCTATGCTGCCAGCCCATCATGCTCCACAGTGGTTGTCTCAGCCGCAGTCTTCATTGTGTCAGGCTTTGCTTCTCTTCAGGAACACATTCTCCTGAAACTTGTCCCTCTCTGCCTTAGATTTCAGCTTAAGCTGCCTCAGTTCTTTCACCCTCCATGCTACCTTTTGCTTTGTTGTACAGTGGAGCCTCTCTCTGTGTTAACTGCTGTGCTGTGAGAGACCTCTGTCACTCCAGAGTGACAACTCCAGAATAGTCAACTACTGTAAGAGAGTGCTCTGCCCCCTCTAGGTCTTGAATTCTCCTCAGGTCTGGCCCCATGTTTTGGAGGACCCAGAACAGTATAGGCGGCAGCTCTGAGCAGTTCACTCTCCAGCCAGGGTTTGCCTGCCCTGCAGCCTCCTCTTGTCCCTCAGATACTTCCTGTGCACTTCCTAGCAGCCATTCTTTTCCATTGGGAGTGGTTGTCTTGTTTCTCCAGCATCTTTCCTTGACTGCTCTAAAAGGCATCGCAGTAACAGCCAATTTGCAGTTGTCACTGAGAGCTATAGGTTAGCGCCTCAGATTGAAGAAGCTTATGGTCCTTCTGCATTGATGGCAGCTCCTCTTCGTCTGGTGACTGCATTTGGAACCTCTTGTGCTCCAAACCCTATGAATTCAGAACTTTGTGGTTCGGGCCTGGTTGTGCTCAGACACAACCATGAAAGAACGCCAAGTGCCCTTTTGGGTGATAGGCCCACATGTGCCATTGCCTCTTCACGACTTCTGATTGCTTTTAGAATTTTCGATGAACTGTTGAGTTGAAGGTCATGGCAGTTGGAAACACTGTGGCTAGAGAAGTTGATGGTACCTTGCTGTTGTGTCTTTTTCTGTTTTTGTGATGATGAGGCTAGAGCCCAGGTCCAAAAACATGCCTGGAAAATGTTCTGCTATTGAGCTCCACCCTGAGCTTTGCTTCATTAGGTCCCGGGGCAGACAGCATCATGGTGAGCTCCTTGATTGAAACTAGAACACAGACAGGGTATTCACTACTTAGGATATGATGCAATGACTTGAACATTTTTTATTATTTGCCTTCATTTTATGTGATAAAAATACTATTCCTGGGGATGGAAAGATGGCTCAGTGGTTAAGAGTTAAGTGCTGCTCTTGCAGAGGACCAGGTTCATTTCCCAGCACCCACATGGCAGCTCACCACCACTGTAACCTTGGTTCCAGGGACGCCAATACTCTCTTCTCCTTGGGCACCAGACACGCACATGGCACACATACATACTCTACAAGCAGGCAAAATATTCATGCATATAAAATCTAAAAAACATTTAAATACTATTTTGATTCTCATGTTTTGATGAAGTAATATTATTCAACAATATATTGTTTTTACAGGAAACTGCTTATTTAAAATAAGTATTTAAATAATATATTTAACATGTTCCTTTTTTTAAAACTGATTGCCAGGGACTGGAGAAGATGAGGACTATGTTGATGATTTTAATAGGTAAGAAACACCTTGAGGTGAATATGTAAGTCTTTAAAAACCTTCTGAATACAGATATGGCAAAATTACATTGGGTTTACTTTTGTTTAATTCTCTTTTTTATATTGATTGAAAGTACAGAAAGATAGTTAATCCAGAGTTACGTTTTGGGGTGATTTTTCATCTTACAGTACAATCAGATGAGTATGTATGCGGTGTTGGAGGGGTTGGAAAGAATACAGAAGTGGCCGAGCTGTTGGCCTGTCCCTCAAAACCAAGTCACTGGCTGATCCTGAGGCACATTTTTGTCTTTGGGGATGGGACTCATCTGTGTTTTACTCTAAGCAAACCTGCATTCTTCAATGTGACATTACTTAACATTTTGTTTGAGGTAGCTTTCTTCTATGAATTGCCTACTAATGGGAAAATAATATTTGTTATAAATATGATTAGAAAAGTCAAATTGCATGCCTGGGTATTTTGACAATTTTCTTTTGATTAGAGATTTCTATTTATTACAATAATTTATTGTACCGTGTTTCGGAGATAGGAATAGCAGGTGGTGAGTGGCGTTTGAGAAATGCAGGTTTCCCGTGTTATTTGTCACTGCCGCCCTTGTCAGTTTTCTTAGATGATATATATATATATATCTTTATATATATAAAGTTGATGTTTAATGTTGCTTTTGTATGTTACTTAGAGGATTCAATTTCTCTGGAAATTTTGGCCAATGATAGTTGTTCTTCAGAGTTCTCTGTCGTTTTCTCCCTCTTCTAATTAGTGCTAGCCATCGCTCAGAAAAAAGTGAGCTAAGTATTGGTGAAGAAATTGAAGAAGACCTTTCCATGGGAGTAGAGGACGTGAACACCAGTGACAAAGTAAGGTGCCAGAGTCTGTGTGTGTCTGTCCACTCGATGACTTGTGTGAGACCTAGTAAATATATATAACTAGTAAAAAATGGTTGAAAATCACAAAAAATTTGTGACACCTATTCCAATCTGAAGCAAACCTTTACGGGTCGGTGGACTCAGCTGTCTGTCACCTGGTACCTGTGTTCTGACAGGCCTCAGGGCTTGCTTCTGGTTAAGAGTGGCCATAAGGGATCAGGACTAGAGTCAGATGTTGCCTCTCTAAGGGTCACAGGTGCGGTTCTGTCTCCAGGGGGTGGAGGGGTGGGGTGGTCTTGTGATCATCTCAGGCTACCCAAGGCAGGATACCAAAAGGGAAACAGCCTTGGTGTGAGGTTAAAGACAGGAATCCATTGTTAGAGTGAGCACTGGAGTTTTTTACCCAACAGAGATGAGCTGCAGCATCTCTGTTCATAACTTGGGTGGGTCTCCCTTCTCATGTCATGGGATAACTAGAAAATGCCTGAGGCCTTCAAAGAAAGGTGGGTATAGGAAGAGTTCTGATTATCACACAAAGAGAAGGCCTTCAAGAAAGGTGGTATTTTTAAAGGAGTAAGCAAAATGCGGTGTAGGCTGTTTTTATTGTATTGGGTTTCTTTGTTGTCTGGTTTGGCTATTTTGAGATAGGGTCCTGATCTAAGTCCCTCTCTCCTTCAGCTCACTATGTATCAAAGGCAGCCTCAACCTTGAACCAGGTCTCTTGCCTCCACCTTTCAGATGCTAGTTGTCTTAGATAAAAATGAGTCTTACATCTCAATTTCTTTTTGTTGGTGTGGTTTATTTTTTTCCATTGTTCTTGATTGTTTTTTAGTTTCTTGTTTGTTCTGGAGGTGTTTTTGTCTTTTGGTTTTTTTAGATTCAGTCTCTGACTGTTCTGAACTCACAGAGATCCGCCTGCCTTTTGCTTCCAAGTGCTGATATTAAAGGTGTGTGCCACTGTGCCCAGCTTTACCAGTTTCTTTTAAAATGTTAGCACTTAATGATAGCAGGTGAGACCATGTGTAGTTACTGCCCCAGTATATAAGCAAACAGATAGTTATCATCCATAAGAGTCAAAAACAGTTTGACTATACTGCGCTTTATTATTTTTGTTTAGCATTTGTAATGGAGTTCATGTTAGAGGTCAGCTGCCAACTCATCCTCTTGGTAATATCACAGATTTCAAAACAGATCAGCAGGCCAGCTCAGCAATGCGCACTTAGGTAGCCAGCTTAGGCTTGGGTTTGATCCCCAGCAGCCGCTAGCGCTAACTACTGTGTTTCAGGTTTCACAACACTCAACACTTTGATCACCCTGATTTAACACAGGGCAGGAGGTCCTAGCCAAAGCAGTCCGGCAAGAGAGAGAATAAGCATCCAAATAGGGAAGGAAGAAATCAAATTGACATTGTTCACAGCAAGCTTGATCAGAATACATAAACTACAGAGAAGTCCACCTTAAAGCTATTGAACTGATTAACAGACTGAGCATAGTACAGTATCATGCAAAGTCAGCAGCATTGCTGTGCTCCAGTAGCACATGTGAAAGAAACAAAACCCAAGCCTATTTGCTCTGTCCTCCTTGCTTTAACTAAGAACTAAAACCCCAGCAGACTGACATCTGCCATAGATTATGACAAATCATTTTTACCTATAGTTCCCCCACTTGTCTCCGAGAGTCTAAAACTAACATTAATACAGTATTCAGTTGTTTTGCAAATAAAATGGATTACCCTATTGAGTTCATTTTTTAATAACGATGTGTTAAAAATAATACAGATCCAAAGGATTTTGGATTTTGTAGTATGTGGGTTTTTACTTTTTTTAAAGAACTATAAACTTTAATTAAGGTTATATACAATAATTATAATTTTCTTTGTGACAGTTGTATACTAAGACTGCTGTTTGATCAAGGGAGAGGAGGAGGGTGATTTATTTGAAGAGATTTTGTTTTTAATATTTCCTGTATCCAAACAATGACAAAGAAAGATTCAAAATGAGCAGAGTTAAGAGAGTGTCACAAAGTTTGCAGAGAAGACTTGTTCTCACCCAGTGTCCCTGTCCCTTATAAGCCATCTCTAGTCCAGGGCTGGCCTCTCTAAACAGGCTACAGAAGACAAATTACAGTTTTATAAATTGTATATTTAAATTCTAACAATATGCAGATTGATTCCGACTTTGCTTATACTGATTTCTCTTTCTTCTGGACAACGAAGCTCGATGACCTCACACAGGACCTGACAGTTTCCCAGCTCAGTGATGTTGCTGACTATCTGGAAGATGTTGCATAGACAGGAAAAGGAAGTATTCTGATCAACAGAGGACGAACGACTCATTGGCTCCATTTTCCTCAGTCACTTTTGCTGGAATGTCCGCTCCTGCTGGTGCCTTGCATTTCAAAAAGACTGCAGATATTTTTCAAAGTTAACTTTTCAGTTTGGTAAACAAATACTTCCTATATGAGCGCACGTCTAGGAGATTTAACGTTCTTACCTTGGTTTAGCTGCACATCTCCAAGGACGTCATCTACGGTCAGGCTCATTACAGCAAGGGAGCCCTGAGCATCAGTGTTAAAGAGCAGAGAGAGGCTCAGGACAGCCATGCTTTGTGCACTGTGTGACTGTGGCTGCTCCAGGGTTGTCTGAAGCCTTAGCATTAGCCATGGAGAGCTCACCCACTTAGTATCAGGCGGGTTAGCCCAGAGTTGGTGAACTGACCTGGTAAATCCATGATGCTAAAGAGTATCAGTACAAGTTAAATCGGGTTTATAAACTTTATTTTGTATCTCCTTCCATTTGGAAGGTTTGTTAGACCATTAAGGTTATATTAAAGTACTCTGTACTTAGTTTTGCTTGTTTTAAACTAGAAATTGTTAGTACTCTTAATTCATAGACTTGTCAATAACAGTTACCAGTTAAGGTCACATTCTTCCTGCTGTCTATTAAGCAGCTGTAGTCACAGATTACTTCATTACAGTCTTAATTTATTATTTCTAAAAATGCCTTGAAACATTCAATACCAAAATGCATCTGAAACCATTAAGCTGTGCTTTCATTTCAGATCTGTAAGTTCATTATATTTAAATCCAAATTGGAGTGAAACAGTAGTAATGGCCTAAGACCATGTATATTCAGTTTGACAAACTTTGTATACTGTACATAATTGCATTGTAGTCCTTTAAAAATAAGGCCAATAATAGAATTTTTGGCAGATTTAATTTAAATCTGTATGTAGTGCTGTAGGGATATAGGCCATTGGCATCAATAATGCTGAATTATTTACAATGTGCAAATAGAAACTCAGCCCAATACATGCACAGTCATACCACTTAAAATTGGGAATGTATGAAATTAGATGTATTTTATTTCAATTATGACTATTAAAAGCTACCTTTATTACTAAAAAGAGAAATTAGAAACCATTGATCCGTGTTGAGTGAGTGAGCAGGCGCTGTGGTTTGTGTCAGCGCCACTTTCCACTCCGTAGTTGCCTAAGCACAGTGACATTCTTCAGGCTGTGAGTGCAGAGGAAATGAAAACGTAGTAAAGGTTCAGGCTCTCTGACATAGAGTCTGGCTCACCTAAGTGAAACTGAGCTGTAATCAAGAGGAAGTAGGACAGAAACAGCAGGCGGCCTGGAAAGCCCTGGAGTGCTTGTTCTCAGTCTGCCCCAACATGGCGCTGCCTGCTCTTCGTGCTTTACTCTTAGGAACAGCACTGGATGAAGACGCTGTCTGCTGTTAGAAACTGCACTGCCCTGTGTCATCTCTTCAGTAATGGGATGCCCTAGGGCCACTGAGCCTCTGCAGGCTGGATCGAATGTGTGGTTTAATATTTGGTGGGCACTGCAGTTAGTGAACTGACCTGCAAGCATGGCAGGATGTGGCTTTTTACATTTGAGGAAGACTTTCCAACAGTCAAATGTGAAATTCGTCACTTTCTATTACCCAGTGACTGACCTTTTGGTAAGTCTTGAGAGGGTGGAAAGAAAAAGCCAAAGTGCAACTTTGTGGTCACCACTCCATGCAGGTATTGAATACTTGTAAAAAATGTGAAATTCAACAGGGAAAAAGTGGTTTCTACAGTATTCCTTGCTTAGTCATTGTTGGCCTGTTAAACCTTAGCGTGTGAAATGACAGGGTCTGCATGTAACAAATGTCTCTTTGAAAAGTGAATTAAAGTGTTGGCTGGCAGTGATGTGTATTTTACAGTGTTTTATTTTTAGATGCTCGACAGGACTTTGCTCTTGTAAAATGCTGTTCATTTAGATGAGCCACTGACTTGCCCCTCATGTATTACCGCAGCTCATGTCGTCTGAAGTCTGTTCACTGTCCTAGACCTGTGTGCTGCAAGACCCTGCAGCTTCTGCACCCTGCAGCTCCTCAAGTGGCTTGTACTCACCTTTCCTTGTCTGAAATGGCTTCCTCACAGTCACACAGCTGGTTTTCAGTGAAGATGGCACACTAGACTAGGCGCCCCTCTCACACCTATTTTATCCTTGTGTTTGATTTATCTCTGTTGTGGGAGACATGAACAGAATATCATTCACCTAGATAGGATGGATACCCAAGAAACCAAGTCTAGTTTGGTGAACTTGTCAGTTTAGTGGGGCTAATTACAGAGCCCACACCAACTCACATGGCCTCTTACATCCCAGCATCCCTAGGACATCCAGACCAACTTGGAACAGCTCTGCTGAGGAGTGTCCTTGGCAACTGCACTGCGTATCTGACCTTGGGAGGGAGTTAACGCTAGGCTCGTGGCTTCCTAAACCTCCTGAGTTTACAAGTTTCCGCAGCATACGTGCCTGCCTACCTTTGCAGGAGGGAGTGGTGGGTTGGTGGGACGTAGCCAACAGCACTCATTCTGAAATGCTCCATGTCCCCGTATGTTGTCTGAAAGCTCCAGAAGAACAGGAGCTGTGCTAAAATCTAGTTTCCCTGAGAGCATTTGGACCCTAGTACGAACTTTATAAATGGGTTCTGCACGTATTGCAGAATGCAGGGACTGTTTAGTGGCCAAGCAGCCCTTCTCAAGCTTAGGGCTGCGTTTGGGATAGTGTCCCTGCCAGATTGGAGTCTTCACACGGGGTTGTTAGATGCAGGTCTCATTCTAGAAGTTGACAGTTCCTCAACTGAAGGCCAGGCAGACATTTCTGGCACATGGAGATGCCCGCTCATAGCCCTGGTGCCCTTGTTGACATAAAGGAGCAGCTGCCCTGGAGGAGGTGTGCGCTCTCTGCCCTGAGCACTGGACTAGGAGCGTGGTCCCCATGGTCCCTGCCTGTGCATATTAACAGGCCATGCTGCTAGCCCCTGGTGTAGATAAAGCCTTAGTGGACTCCTGATGGAGTCCAGAGGATAAAGTCACACCTGTCAAGCTACTTAGATTTGATGTCTTTTACCTAAAACACATTGTTGTGAACGGAAAATGATTGATTTTTAAATTTTTTCTTTATTTTTATTTTTAGCATATGGATACTTGGCCTGCATATTTATCTGTGTACTAGATGTGTGTAGTGCCCATAGGAGCCAGAAGGTGGCATTGGATCCTCTGGGACTAGAATTAAAGATGTGCCATCATGTAGGTGCTGAGACTTGAACCCAGGTCTTCTGGAAGAGCTCTTAACTGCTGAGCCATCCTGCCAGCCCTGTGGGTTTGGCTCCCCATCCCCACCCCCTTTTACATGGGTTCCTGGTGTGTTATTTGGGAGGATTCAATCACTATTGCCAGTCTTAAGTGTTTGGAGTTGCAAGCCCATACCACTGTGCCTGGTTCTCAAGTGAGTTTGAATTTGAAATCATTGAGCTGTATATTCAGGGCTGGAAGGTTTGAACTAACAAGATATATCACAACCTTACTCATGAGCTTACAGATGAATTCAAGGATTCTATTTACAAAAAAAGGCCAAGATAAGAATAGTTGGGAAACTTGGCCAAAGGCCAAGTAACTAATAGGGTCAGCACTGAGGTGGTCACATAGAAAACTATGGCTGGGTGGAGAACAGAATATCCCTGGGTAGGATCCTACAAAGGAGGTAGTGGTTCCCAGGAAGATGGTTTGTGGGTGTAGCTTAGATCTGTAAGACCATTTTTAAGACCGTAAAAAGTCTTGCTACCAGAAGGACATGGGACTCCGGGCCAGTAGGTTGAGCAGTCTTATCATCAAAAGTTCTACTGTAATCCTGTAGGACAGATTCTACCTGCAGACAAAGGTTCCCAGACAGCTTCTAGAAGGTTGTGCTGTGCATGTCTGCCTGCCCTGCCTGCCTGCCTGCCTGCCTGCCTGCCTGCCTGCCTGCCTGCCTGCCTGCCTGCCTGCCTGCCTGCCTGCCTGCCTGCCTGCCTGCCTGCCTGCCTGCACAGCAACTGTGTGGCTTAAGATTTGTTTCCTGCAAGCCTGCCCCACTTCCTGAGAAACAAGAACCAGAAAGAGGAAGATCCTTGTAGCTGTCAGTCCATGCTGGCATGAGGGTGGGTGGACAAGGGCACCCAAGTTGATCTGAGTTTGTGGTGTCTCAGCTGGGAGCATAGCTGACTTCAAGCAGCATATCCATCTTCCTCGGTGTTCTTGTTTTAACCCCTGATCTTCCACCCCCACCCAGCCTCTGTTCTCACTACAACATGCAAGCGACTTGGGCCCTTTTTCTCCTGCTCACTCTGAGGTTTCTAAAACCAGATAGCTCTCTCGAGGTGAAGATCAAGTAATACCCCTTAGCTCTCTCCTCCCCTCCTGTGTGGTCTAAGGCTTTCATCTGACCTAGGTTCGGAGCTTTGACAGGAGAGTCTCCTGCCTCTCCATCCAGCTGTGCTGGCTCCTGGACTGTGTGTGGTGCTGAGGTACTGCGGCTTTCTGGGTTGGCTGCACTGCTGTATTCTACCCGTAGGACCCTCCCCTCCCCATCTTACGTACACTTTCGCATTGCCAGTCTTCCCCCACTTCAAGGCTCAGGTTAGAGCCAGTTCTCTGCCACTGAGCGTGCCAAATTCTAGTGGTCCCCAGGTGTGGTCTGTGAATCACAGAACAATGTCATCTTCAGATGGGAAGGCAGTCATCAGCCTCCATTGGAAGCTCTCTATGAACCCTGAAGACCTAACCCCGCCGCCCATTATGCCAGCTCCTGTCAGGCCTTGACCCTATTCTATACCCTGTGCCTGAAACTCAGCCTCTGGGCTAGCTCAGTCTGTGATGGAGTGACATGGTGCAGTGTGCCACGTGCCACACTGTGAAGAAACTTGGCTGAGAGATGATGTCAGGCTGTGCATGGAGACAATCAGGGAAGAAGCAAACATCTACCAGGAAAGAGGCTTTTGGAGTGTGTGGCCTATGATTGACAGTGCTCCTTAGATCCCATGTTAAAAACAGAAGGCTACTCTATGGGGAAAATGTCCCTAGGAAGGAGCGTGGGTCAGCAGGGATGCAGGAAGTGGAGCGACACAGACAGCATGAATATAAGCAGTAGAGAGAATCCCTGTGCATGGACCCCTGATGGAGCAGTGTTGAGCAGGTCGTTCAGTACCAGCGCTCCAAGTTGCCATCCGTCAGAAGCAGCTAAAACCTGAGATTCACAATGTCGATCAGGCTGGCCTCAGATTTATGGCCCACAAGTGAATGCTGGGATTACAGACTTTTGCCACCCTGCCTGGCTGACTGCTTACATCCATCTTGTCTGGTGGCAGTGTAGCCATTCTTGCCCTAGTGCCTGTTGGCATGGGGTATCATTTCCTTTCATCCTTTGAATTCAAAGGATGTCAGAGACAGTTGTGTCTTTGGATTTTATGCTGTCTCCTGTAGATGCCCTGTGCTTGGGTTGGTTTGCTTGTCGTTACTCTTTAAGTATTTTTGGCTGGAATGTTTATAGTTGAATTTATGTGTGCAACATTAGATTTTTAATAAGGCTCAGATCTGTGTCTTTGTTATCCCATATTGTTTCCATGTGGCAAATATTTTCATACTTTCCAATGTAATTTCCTAAATATTTTAATCTTTTAAAATTTATTTTCGTTTATCTCTCTCAGTGACTGGTCCAGGTCCTACAGCCTACACGTCAGTTTATCACAGTTCTCCTCTAATAGGATGCAGGCCCAGTCTTCGATGCCTCTGCGCTTTGCCTTCATGGTGTCCCTAGCAGACCTGCCCCATGTATAACTGCCCCATAGCCCAACATCTGCTGGGACTCCTGCTTTCTACAACTATTTTTTTTTAAGTGCCCAAGATTACAAAGTGAACCAGGGGTGCTCCTAGCAACAGACTGAGGAAGGAAGATCAGAGTAAGTTCAGAGAGTATTTCAACTTGCCTCAGCGGGATCTGAGCTCCCAGACTGCACCCCTGGACAGTGAAACCTTTCTAATCTTGCTGGCCATCCCTGTTTCTGGGAGGACATTTTTCCCTGACTCAGTGCCAGGCTCCCGTCTTTCCAAAACACGCCTCCCATGACATACACTGTGGTTTCTCACAAGTGGGCCAGAGTCAGTTAACCGTAAAGTAGTTAGGGAAGAAGACTTTCATAGCTGTCTGTGAGCGTTTAAGGAACCATGGGCCCTGCTCCATGACAGGATGCAGATTCTGAGGATGGTGTGGTGTGTTCTACACAGCACTGCAGCAGCAGGAGGGAGTGGGCTGCTCGAGATGGTCTCTACCTCCACCTCTCAGTGCATTAGCTCCCTGATGGCTAGTGACTTCTAAAATGGGGCTCTCTGAAAGCTTGAGGAGTGTTGTCTCCTGTGTTCTCCTTGTCTGTCTGTGGAGGAGAGTGTTACATACTGAAGATGAATAACAGCAAAAGAATACTCAAACGGCCTCACTGACCCTCACGTTACCTTACAATGCTGCTTTCTGCACTACCTTTGTATGTGCATGCACGCTCGTGTGTGAGTGCCAGCGTGTGCATGCCAGGGCAGGAGTGTGGAGGTCAGAGGGCATCCTCAAATGCTCATCTTCACCTTCTACCTGCTTGGCACAGTCTCTCCTTCACTGTTGTGTGTACTGGGGTAGGTGACCCCACCCTTGAGTTTCTGGGTAGTCTGTCTCCAGCTCATAGAAACACTGGGATTGCAGATGGGCACAACTGTGCCCAGCTCTGCATGGGCTCCAGGGATCTGAACTCAGCCCCTCACACTGGCATGACAAGCACTTTAATCCACGGAGCCATCTCTCCAGCAACACATCCCTGAAAGTCAATACATTCCTTAGAAAGTAATACAGACATGCTAAACTTTAAACTGTTTATGTTAAACAGAGAGAGGAAGGGAGAGAGAGAGAGAGAGAGAGAGAGAGAGAGAGAGAGAGAGAGAGAGAGAAAGAGAGACTGACTTGTGGAAGTCAGAACTCTCCCCTCCTCCTACTGCAGGTTCTGCGGATCAAAATCATGTCAAGTTTGTACAGCAAGTACTGTATCCACTGAGCCATCCCTCCAGCCCCTCTTTTTTAAAAAAAAAAAAAGAAATGTTTTCCTACAATGTATCCTGATCAGTTTCCTGCCCTCGTCTCCACCCATATCTACCACCAAACCATTCAACTCCACACCTTCTTCTCTTTAGGAAACAAACAGGCAAAAGATAATAATTAAATAAAGCATTTGAAACAGATTCACACAAACCCATGAAAAACACAATAGACAAGGGTATGAAACCATAGCATGTAAGTAAACTGTCAGTAAGGTTATAAAAAAAAAAAGTTCAAAGCAATAAGAAACAAAAAACTCTCTATGGAGCCTGCCCTTAAATGTGGTTTATATACCTAGTGGGTCTCCATTAGAGCAAACTAACTTTTTCTTTGCAAGCAGTGCTCAGTTGGAGACAGTTGCTTAGGGGCGGGTCTCATGTCCACTTCCCCGTCTCAGCACTGGGACTCTGCCTAGCTTGGACCCTGCAAGCCCTGTGCCTGCTGCCTTGGTCTCTGTGGGTTTATATGTGTCAGTTCTGCTGCGTCTGAAGATTTTCCTTGGTGTCTTCCATCCCCTCTGGCCCTTACAATCTTTCGGCAATCTCTTCTGAGAGGTCCCCGCGTCCTGAAGGGAGGAGTTGGTAAAGACATACTATTTAGGACTGAGTGCTCCAAGGTCCCTCATTCTGCATATTGCCCAGTTATGGATGTCACTGTAGCTTCCATCTGCTACAGGAGAAAGCTTCTCTGGTGATGGCTGAATGGAACACGATCTATAGGCATAGCAGGATGTCATTAAGAGCCATGTCATTGCAAGCTCCTTTAGTAGTAGAACAATAGTATTTGGGTTTCCCCTACGTCTATGGCCTATCTAGTTTCAGTTTCTGGACACTCAAGCACCAGGCATGAGTTCCATTTCTGAGAATGGGCCTTAAATCCAATTAGAAAGTGGGTGGTTACTCCCACAATGTTTGTGACCTTATTGAACTGCACATCTTGCAAGCAGGTCACCACGGTAGCTCAAAGAGTTTTGTGATAGTTTGTATATGCTTGGTCCGGGGAGTGGCACTATTAGGAGTTGTGGCCTTGTTGAAGTAGGTTGTCACTGTGTCCATGGGCTTCAGATCCTCACCCTAGCTGCCTGGAAGTCAGTCTTCCACTAGCAGCCTTCAGATAAAGATGTAGAACTCTCAGCTCCTTCTGCATCATGCTTGCCTAGATGCTGCCCTGCTCCCACCTTGACATTGACAGACTAAACAGCCCAATTAAATGTTGTCCTGTATAAGACTTGCCTTTGTCATGGTGTTTGCTCACAGAAGTTGGTACCAGGAGTGGGGTATTTCTGAGATAGACCTGACCATGCTTTTGTTTGGAAGATCTGGAATGCAGTGGAATGCTTTAAATGGGGCTTAATGGGATATCCTGGTGTGAATATGGAAGACTTTTACTGAGAGTGATTTGAATTGTGCAGACCTGGCCCAAGAGGTTTCAGTGAAGAATTTCAATATGTGGCCTAGAGACTGCTTTTGTGGTATTTTGGTGAAGAATATGGCTACTATTTGCTCTTGTCTGTAGAGTCTACCTGAGACTAAGATGAGGAAATTCAGATTGATTGCATTGACAAAGGAAGTCTCAGAAATACCCATCATAGATTTTGTTCTCTGGTTAAGTCTCATGAAGAGCATTTTAAACAAGCATAGCAAGCTGAGAAAGGAAAAATATAAAATATATGGTTTGAGTATTAAAAGGGTACCAGGAAGTGAAATGGAGCCTAATTCTGTTTTCAAGGAGATAACAAATTAAGGGAGTGGGACTTTGGGGCAAGATCCTACCCAGCTAAATATAGATCCGGGCATGGCGGGTACACACCTTTAATCCCAGGAGATAAAAGCAAGCAGACCTCTGAGTTTGAGACCAGCCTGAGACAGAGCAAGTTCTAGGTGAAGAAAAGCTTGAGTCCAGACATGGTGGTACACACCTTTAATCCAAGGAGACAGGCATACAGATCTCTGAGTTCAAGAACAATCTACAGAGCAAGATCCAGGACAGCCAAGTTTACACAGTGAAAGAGTTGGAAAAAAAGGAAGCTAGTGATAATGTAAGAGAAAAGGCAAATAATCTAGCTCTTGTAAGTAGCAGAACTTAGCAGCTTCAGCCATGTGGCTCTGGCTTTATAGTCAAGAGGACAAGGAGACTACTGGGACAATTGATGCCAGTTAACTGGAGCTAAGAAATTAGTTGTGATTAAAAAGAGACCAGAATCACTGAGGTGAGATCTTCTGTGAAGTTTTTTTGAGAGCACAAAAGAGCTGTGTTCCAGAGATAACCACGGTTGTACCTCGTGCTGCAGCTGGACTTGGTAATGTGTAAGAGTCACCCAGGTGGTACTGATTTTGAAGGAATGAAGGGGTCAGGAAGAGCAGCTGAGGCTTGGCATTGTGAGAGGCCATGGAAGGCAATTGGTAAAAGTGCAGCCTCAGTTGCAGTTCAGAGCCCAGGACTAAAGGGGTCATGCAAAGGATTTAAGAATTGGCACCATGAAGAGAGCCTATGAGAGGCTATTGGTGAATCCTGGTTGTGATGGAAGACCCCAGTGTATTGGAGATACCAGACCATAGGATGATTATCAATAACAGCAGCAGCAGGGGAGTGGATCATCCTGAGCTCAGAGTGCTACAGAGAACAGAGCTGGAGAAGTGACACCAGCCCTTTGGTGGAGCCCAGAAGATTATGTGTGGATGCCAGACATTGAAACAAGAAGCTGTATCATTGAAGTTGCCTTGGAGACCCCAAAATGTTTAAGATACCAGAGCCATGAGCTATCTACTGAGGAAAGTTGCTGAGAGGGAGTGGAACCAGCCCAGGAAAAAGAAGTTTGCTGCAGTCAACAAAGATGAAGAAGGAATTGGAGATCTGAAGACCACGTTGACATCAGACACGGAGATGCAGAGTTTGGATTTTGTCCAGCTGTTTTCCTGTCTTGCTTTGGGTATTACAGTTAATTGTTTGGATGAATCTCAAAAGAGACATTGAACTTTGGACTTTTAACACTTGAGATTGCTATAGACTATAGAGACTTTGGAAGTTGAACTAAATGTATTTTGCATTATGGTATGTTTAGGTATGGCCTCCATAGACTCATGTGTTCAAAGAAGCCTATGGGACCAGGGAATAGAATATGAAGGTTTGTATATGCTTGGTCCAGGGAGCGGCATGATTGGGAGGTGAGACCTTGTTGGAGTAGGTTGTCACTGTGGGTGTGGGCTTTAAGACCCTCACCCTAGCTGCTTAGAAGTCAGTCTTCCACTAGCAGCCTTCAAATGAAGATGTAGAACTCTCAGCTCCTCCTGCGTCATGCCTGCCTAGATGCTGCCATGCTCCTACCTTGATGACGACAGACTGAACCTCTGAACCTATAATCAGCCCAATTAAATGTTGTCCTTTATAAGACTCACCTTGGTCATGGTGTCTGTTCATAGCAGTAAAACCCTAAGACCGGTTTATAGTTGGGTTGGTGTTTACCTTTCTCCTCTGGTAGTGTACAGAGAACCTTTGAATGCCACTAAAACGAGGCAGTAGGGGGTGAAGGTTCTAGCCAGGCACCGCCTCGACCTCTCAGTGTTCAATGAGAATATTGTCTTCAGCAACAGGACCTTTAGTATCAGCTTATGGAGAGCAACTGATGGCCTTGCAATAGCCTAAGTTGTTTGAGGAATTCCCTTCTTTACTCCCTCCCCACCTCCACTTAATCCTCCCTTTCCAGTCTCCACCCTGTGTCTAACTGTATATTGTATCTCTCCTTCCTTGGGCGATCCTCCCCTCACCCCTCGTCCCTTTCTCTATCCCTAACCGCTTTGGTTATATGGATTGATGCATACCTACTGAAGGATTAAAGGCTTACATCCACATAGAAGAGAACACATACCATATTTGTCTTCAAGGTCTTTGTTACCTCACTCAGTATGATTTTTGTTGCTCCATCCATCCAACTATCAATTTCATGATTTATAACAGCTCAGTAAAATCCCATTGTGTAAACAAACCACATTTTCATTACATATTGTCTGTTAATGAACATCTGGGCTGTTTCTGGACATCATGAATAGGGCAGCAATGAACATGGGTGCACAAATGTCCTGTAGTAGGAAGTAGAGTCCTTTGAGTATTTGCTCAAGAGCTGTAAGGCAGGCTCTTGAGGTAGATCTATTCACAGCTTCCTGAGGCACTGCCACACTGATTTCCAGAGTGGCTCTACAAGTTTTCGCTCCCACCATTAGCAGATGTGTATTTTCCTTTCCCACACCCCCATCAACATGAGTTGTCATTTGTCTTATTGATCTTGGTCACTCTGACTGGTTAGTCCGTAAGGTGGAAAGCTCAGAGTAGTCTTGATTTGTATTTCCCTGCTGACTAAGATGCTGAACCTCTCTTTAAGTGTTCTCTGGCATTTGTGTTTCATATTTTGAGAACTTTGGTTTTAGTTCTTTATTTTTTAATTTGGTTATTTGTTTTCTTGATGGCCAGGTATTTTTTTAAAAGTTCTTTATATATTTTAGATATCAACCTCTCTATTATATACGAAATTGATAGAGATCTTTTCCCATTCTATAGCCTGCTGCTTTGTCCAAGCTCTTGGTCCAGCCAGAAGCCTTTTGATTTCATGAGGTTCCTTTTATTTGGTGTTGTGCTGGGAGTATCCTATTTAGAAAGTCCTGGGCTGGTGAGTTCAAGACTAATCTCCCCCCCCCTTTTCTTTACCACATTCAGTTTATCTGTCTCTCCAACCTCATTTTAAGCTTTAAATATTAATCAAAATAGGTATTAAGGTGAGGCTGGGGTCGAATAATCAGTCTATATGTATGGAAGTACATGCCCCAGAGGAAGCAGCAAACAGACAGCAGATGAATGCCGACCCAAGGAGATTAGGATGGACCACTCTCTGCAGTCAGTGTATGGCCCTACAGTGCTCTTCATAGCCTGCTGCTGGTAGGGTGAGAGCTGAGATCTTCCTCACAGCTGTACCCTAGCTCTCAGGGTACCTGTAGACTGTGGAGCCAGGAAAGAGGTACTCTCCTCCCTAAGGCATAAGAGAAAACTTTTCCCTAAATGACTGCTTGGACTCCTGAGACTTCTGAAATGACTAATTACTGCCAGGCAGGTCAACTCTCAGACCTCAACTGGGACGATGGGCAGCTGGAACAGGTGTCACGGTAGCTGGAACAGGTGTCAGGGCACCTGAGACAGGTGGTAGGGGCCAGCTGGGATGGGTGGCAGGGCAGCTGGGATAGGCATCAAGGCAGCTGGGACTGGCTGAAGAACAGTGAGACTTCACAAAGAAGTCAACAGACCTTCCAAGTTACCAAGGAAACACACCGAGAAACCATCAGTCCCAGGCTCGGGATGAAGACAGGTTGGCCTCTGAGGTCTAGGAAAACAGTGTTCAAAGTAAGTGAAAGGAAGAACCAACTGTCCTAAAAGCATCCCTCCAGAGATTAGTCAAAAACAACTTCATGGTTTTGTTTGTCTAAGCAAAATTGCCTACATCAAATGCCCCATAGTGAGGACAAAGGAACTAGGTCATCTACCGTGTGCACGCTTTCATGCTGCTGGGCCCTGGGGGTGGCTTATCTCAAGGGATTTTTCACTTCTTTGAAAAAGAAAAACAAAAATCACCACGGACTTTAAAAAATCTGGCAGTGAGCCCTAAGAAACAGTGGCTTCTTTACGTTTTTGTTCCCTCCTGAATGTAAGCTGGGGGCTCTGAAAGATTGGAGGAGTTGACTTTTCTCAGCTAGGACTATAGCTTAGTAATGAAAGTAATGCCTGGCAGGGTCCTGGGTTCAAGCCCTAGTCTACCAAACAAAACTGAAAATAAAGATAAAGGCAAATGAAAACAAAGGCCAGGAGATGGAAACTGAACTCATTTGAGCAGTTTTAAATGACCAGATAAGAATTCACCTGGTTCACTGTGGCGGGTATGGATGAGAGGGGAAGTGGATGTGGACCAGAGGAGGGACTGCTGGGACAGAAGCAGGCAGGCAGGAGAGGCTAGAGGTGCAAGCATGAAGACCTGCGTTTGGATTCTCAACACCCGCATTAAACTCAGTGTGGCAGCGGACATCTCTAATACCAGTTCCAGTGAGACAGAAACAGGAGGAGCCTTTGAACGTCCCAATCAACCCCACAAATGGTAGGTTCCATATTTAGTGAGAACTTCTGTCTCAAAAAGGAATGTGGAAAGGGAGTGGGATGGGCTCAGCAGGTCGAAAAGCCTGCTGGTCAGAGCTTAACCCCCAGAGCCCCTTGTGGAAGAGAGAACCAACTCTCCACGATTGTCCTCTAAGCCCCACTGTGCGTGCTGGTCTGTGTGTGCTCACCAACACCCCCAAAAAGTACCATCACACACACAAAAATTATTCACACATGCATACATGGGTGGGTACACACACACACACACACACACACAGAGAGAGAGAGAGAGAGAGAGAGAGAGAGAGAGAGAGAGAGAGAGAGAGAATATAGGCCACAATAAATTCTCGCCCAAATAGGAAGGCTTGCAGAAGATTTATCTTGCTGTTACTTTCCAGATAAGCTGAATTTTCCACTGCGGTTTGACTTGTGTGGTTTTAGAAGTAATGTACCTGCTGAGAGTAAGTCCTGTCATACAACAGGGGTGAGCTTAGTTCTCATTCCCCAGACCCAGTCTCCCTCCTAGTACATCCTAGTACCACTCAGTGATGGGTGATCTTTTTCACCAACTCAACTTCCTCTTTAAATGAAGGCTTTGCAAACTTTAACATTAATAATGTGCTTAGGAATGCAATTCAATTGTTCGATAAGTGGTTGTTTAATGACTTCTTGTCTGCATCCAAAGCCACCCTCCTTAATGTCATTCTCCATTTACCCATGGTGTCCAGTCTCACCTTTAAAACTATGAGCCAACAATAACCCTCTCCTCTGTTTAAGTTGTTTCTATCTGGTATTTTGTCACAGGGACAAACAGTCAATAAGCACAGTGATGCATAGGTTTTTATGTAGAATGTTTCATTTCAGCTGGATTTGGTTTTCTGAATTACTTGGGGGAGTACACATTACAGGAGAATAAAAGTAAACACGAATGTGTCAGGATTGTGTCACAACAATTATGTTGTCCAACCCTTCCTATTTTGACAGAAGTTCTTGTATGCCAAAATACAATAGCTATATTAAGAACCTAACATTTCTTTTGTTATTAAACTATAAAAAGGAGAAAGATATAAAGTTGATGAGCTCTAAAAGTCAGTGAAACCAGACACGAAAAACTTTATAGAATCCAATGACACCAAAAATCCATCCTACAAAATAGTACAGTTCTGTCCATTCTAACAAGTAAAAGGAAAGGGAGTAAGTAGCTCACAGTGAGTGAAGCTCTGCATCTCGGTGCACACCCACAGTGAGTGAGCATAGCTCTGGGTCTCCATGCCCACCCACAGAATTCCACAAACAACTCTGCCCTCAAGAAGGGACAGCTTAAAATGTACCAAATCTTTTTTTTAAGATTTATTTATTTTTACATATGTAACTACATTGTTACTCTCTTCAGACACACTAGAAGAGGGCATAGGATCAAATTACACATGGTTGTGAGCCACCATATGGTTGCTGGGAATGGAACTCAGGACCCCTGGAAGAGCAGCCAGTGCTCTTAACCACTGAGCCATCTCTCCAGCCCAAGTGTACCAAATCTTTGATGGACATGAAACTCTCAAAACTGGCAAAAGAAGGGCCAATCATAGTGGTCCATGCCTGTAATCCCAAGACTCAGAAGGTCTAAGTCAGGAGGATTGGCAAAGCTGGAAGACAGATTGGTCTGGTCTACATAGTAGGCTCCAGGCCATCCATCCAGGTCCTGCCTCAAATACTATTACAACAAGATTTTCTACTAAGATGATAGATAGATAGATAGATAGATAGATAGATAGATAGATAGATAGATAGATAGGAGAGAGCAAGAAAAGAAAGAAAGGAAAGAAAGAAGGAAGGAAGAAAGATCTCAACAGAGAAAATAAGGACGACAAATACTTGACCTAAGGGTCCATCTAGAGACCCTGAACTGAATCCAAGACCTTCCAACAAAGAAATTGTGGGTGCTACATGATATCACTGATCACACCCTCAGAACACTTGAAGAACAGAGCAAGCCATACAGGGTGAACAGATCTTTGCTCATTTGTAATGAGAGTGATTCGGTGATGCCACAACAGCTAAACCAGAAGCAAAGGTGCCACACAATGTCTTTCACAAACAAAACGATAGATATAGAAAATACCATCAACCCAAATCCCACTGCAGAGGAAGTTATATGGTAACCCTGGGCCCATTTGTTGTTTTCAATATTGAAAAGCAACGTGATCTGATACACTGATAGCCTAAAAACAATGCATGATTTGACCAATTTGAGATGATAGAAAAATCTTTCCTTAGATAAAATTCAATACACAGTTACAATTTAAAAATCTCAAACTAGAGGCTGCAGAGACGGTTCAGCATTAATAGCACACAGTGCTCTCGCAGAGGATCTGAGTCCCAAAGCACGTCATGTCACGTCACGCCATGTCATGTTACATCACGTCATGTCAGGAGGCTTCCAACCACTGTAACTCCAGCTCCCAGGCATCTGGTACTCTCTTCTGACCTTCCTGGGTATCCATACGCATGTCACACACACACACACACACACACACACACACACACACACACACACACACACTAACTTTCCTAAGGAGAAAGTGAATTGGAGACTAGCTTTCATGACCAGCCCTCTCACACTCTTGCCACCAAGCCATCCCCATCATGATGGACTCTACCCTCACACTGCGAGGCAAAATAAATCCTCTTTCCCCGACTTGCCTTTGTCAGGTAGTTTGTCATAGCAATGAGCAAAGTTAATACAGGCACTTCTCAGTTTCTTCATCTCAAAATCAGAAATGGCCATAACCCACTTAATCAGCTTCTGACTTTAGAAATATATTGGGTTTTTTTTTTTCTATTAGAGAAAGGAGAGGGAGCTTCTTTTTTCTTTTTGTGCACTCAGTGCTTTAGACAGGAAGGAAGACTCCAGCACCTGCTTTCTGGGATCAGTTCCTTTGCTGCTGTGCTCATAGTATTCAGAAAAGCAGGAGTGCATGACCGTACCATTATTACGATTTCTGTACTATTACTAGAACAAGTGATTTGCATGAAGCCACATCCAGGATGAAGAATAGAGATGGGCCCTAACCTGTCATGACCTCTTGGGTGCCCCATCTTCCAGCTCCACATGGTGAGACCAGGAAGCTCCTGTCATTTGAGCTTCCACGAAGGCTTCACCACACAGGCATGACTGAAGATGGACGATTGTGTCAAGCTGATGGAGTAGATGGGTGTGAAGGGGTGCTGTCAGACTGTGGGGAAAGCCCAGCAGTGCCTGTCCAACCTCAGCATGCCTTCCTCCGGGATATGAGCCAGGGCTCCTTTATAGCGATGAGAGTCTCATGGCTTCCTATTGGACAGGGTAGGTTGGAGAATTATATGTTTGAGTACCAGCGTTTATGTGGAGATCTGAAGACGACTTTCCGCTGTGGGTCCAAGGCTTGAACTCAGGTTGTCAGGCTTGCGTCTTTACCCACTGGCTATCTCACCATAGGTCAGAGACATTTCCATTTGAGACTCTGCAGGCAGGAGGTGAGGGGAATGGGAGTTCCTATGACCCAACTTGGAGAGGTCTGGATGAGCCTGGATCCATGGACAAGGTCCATAGCAGAGGTTATCCCTCAAAACCACAGACTAACTCTGACGCTCTGTATCTATGGCACTGAAATGTCAGATGGCCAATACATTCTGATTTTCAGAAAATTCAAAACAACATCATTTATAGCCTAGAATAATAAACCAAATAAAGATAGGACTGGTGAAAGGCTGGAGAGACGGCTTGGTGGTTAAGGGCGTATATACGGATATGACTCTTGCAGAGAACCCAGGCTTGATTCCCAGCACCCATGTCACGTAGCACACAACGACCCGTAATTCCAGCTCTGTAGGCATCTATGTGGGTGTGCACATTGCCACATATAGACTATCATAATTAAGAACAATAGAAATACATCCTTAGAGGCTGGAGAGACGGCTTGGTGGTGAAGAACACTGACTGCTCTTCCAGAGAACCTGGGTTTGGTTCCCTTTCCAGCAACTTGAGTTTGAGGGGATTAGATGCCCCCTTTCAGTCTCTGATGACACCTGCACAGTCGGTAGACATAAGCAAATGCACATGAATAACAAATAAATCTTAAAAAAAAAAATAAAAGAGTGAATGCTATGAACTTGAAGCCTGAAGAAAACTCTTCCCCGAGGAGCCCAGGTGCGGCTGCTCCTGACAGTGGGGGTTGAGTTTTGTTCGCTGCAGAAATGTTGCTATAGAGCATGTCGGGAAAGGACATCAGGCTCCTGTGGACCAGATATCCACAGTACCAACAGCAGGGCTTTGAATGGACCTGTGTTTAAGACCACGAGAGTCCTGAGCTAGGACATGGTCTTTGCCCTAGCTTCCCTAGGCGCACACTTTCTGAGGAAGAGCCTTTGGCATCTCAGGTGCTGCACATGACATGGGCCCATGAAAGGGACAGTCCCTGCTAGAACTTCACACACAGGCAGGACTCCAGGGGCCCAGGGATAACGGGAATGACCAGAATCAGCCCAGTAGCTGGAAGAGTAAATTCCAAGGATTGGGGCTGGAGAGGGAGCTCAACAGCTCTGGCTGCTCTTCCAGAGGACCCAGGTTCTATTCCCAGCATCCACATGGCAGCTCACAACAGTCTGTGTAACTCAAGTTCCAAGGAATCTGAGGCTCTCATAAAGACATGCATGCAGGCAAAACACCGATAGCTGGATGGATGGATAGATGGATGGATGGATGGATGGATGGATGGATGGATGGATGGATGGATAAATGGATCTTTTTTAATTCCAAGGATCAGGAGAGGGCTAGAAAGTGCATATTGAGTAAAATGCAGTTTGGCTGGATGTTGAGCCTTCTCCATTTCCCCACATGTATAGCATGTTCATAGAAGAGAGCCAAGTGGACAGAGAGCTTGGGGCTGTGGTACTAGCAATGCTCAGCTCTGCCTGGCTGCTCTCAGAGCCTGATGTGCACTGTGCTTGTCCCATGCTCTGAGGCACACTCCTGATGTGCACTGCGCTTGTCCCACCCTCTGAGCACACTCCTGATGTATACTGGGCTTGTCCCACCCTCTGAGCACACTCCTGATGTGTACTAAGCTTGTCCCACCCTCTGAGCACATACTTCTTGTCTGTCTGCCACCGTGGGAAAGCCCCACTTGTTCCAGTAGGCCTGTTACACCTATCTCAGTTTCAGGTCTCCAGACTGAGCACCCTTCAGTGTGTGCTGCCTCTGAGAGCAGCCTGGCTTCCTGATCGGGCCTGAGGTGGGAGAGAACAGGGTCTTTGTTTTCCTCTCCACTTTGATTCTCATGGGATAAGTCAGGTCTTCTGATCCTGGTAACCCAGGAACATGCTTTCAGCTTCCAGATCCCCGAGGATGCGCCTGGACCCAACATCTCTGCCCTTCCTTGGATCTTAACACCTGCAGGGGGCGGGGGGTCTCTGTTTTCTGGATTTCTTTCCAGTGTCTTCCGTTCCCAGAACTATCCCATGTGCCTGCTAAACTGTAGTACCTTTACTCATCAGATCAACCTTCCTGAACTTGGCAGCCCGAGTGTGGGAAGTGAGACAGATCCTCCAGACGGAAGAGGCTTACATGAGAGGACATGTTTGTTATGACACCTGGAGGCTCACACACGCTCAGCGTTAGCTATGAACGCAGGCTTCTGCTTCCTCTTACACTGTAGGAAGTAGCAAACAGCCTTGCTCCTTCTAACAAGAAGTGGGGGCAAGGGGCTGCAGCCCTATAACTTCTCTTGCATGCCCTCTTGCAGAGGGTGGGTGAGAGAGCAGAATCCTGGGGAGAATACAGAGGGAGCAGTGGGGCGACAGGGAAGGAAGAGCCTGCTGGGGCTGAGATGTCTGACTGGTTCCAGATTTGACAGCACCGGGGACAACAGATAGATGACGGCTGCACTGGGTAGGAACGCAGCAACCATGGCACAAAGACTTCTGGGAAGCTGAACACAGGTTGTACCTGCTTCCAACTTGGAGGCTGGGACACGGAGCCCTCCCATGCTCCCAAGGAACACTCTCACAGAGCCCTCTAGGGTCTGCAGGAAGGACTTGGAACTAGGCTTCTTCTATGGCATACACTTGCTTGTGGGTGGTAACTGGTGTCCCAGATATAAATGTTGCCCTTTCCTGAGAGAAGAGGAATTCAGTCTCTGCGGCAGCCCGATGACAGGGAAGGCAACTTTCTCCCATTCAACATGGACACAAGGAAGGGGAGACTTGGGTATGCCATAAAAGACTCTTTCAAAATTTGCCAAAGATGTGGGACAGCAGAAATGGCTCCTTCCAAAACTATAGGCTTGTCTGTGAGTAACATAGAAGGCAGCTGCCACCAGGCCTGGGAAACTGCAGTGTCAGTAGAGAGCTGCTGTCTGGCCAAAATGAGCCTGGAATTTACCTGAGCAAAGACAGCAGGCAGGAGGGAAATTCCTGCAGCTCAGCCACTTGTGGGCAGAAGCAATCTCTCCCCAAGGGGCTAGAAAGACAATGCATTGAAGGTATAATTGACAAACACCCCCAAATCTAACTCCACCTATGTCTCCATTCATCCATACAGAAACTATACTAAGGTATGTCTAATGCCATAGTTTGGTCCCCTGAGTGGCACTCATAGGAGGGGGTGAAACCTCTAGGAGCTGAGATATAGTGGAGAACTGCTTTACTATAGGCCTAAGTCATCACATTCTATAGACGGAAATACATAAAAATAATTGCACAGAAGTTGTGGGGAGGGAGGAGCTGGAAGTACAAATGAGAATGAACTGCTATGGTGGGATCATGCTTTAAGGCATAAAGTGGTTGTTTCAGATCTGGTGGAGGCTATCAGTGTGCTCCCAGCATCTTAAATACATTATACACTAATTGTATAAGTAGGCCAGTGGTCAAACTGAGACTTCATTTTTTGAGGGAAGAAAAAACAATGTAAGTTGAGCTAACATCAGAATCAAATGGGAGAACTTGTTTGAAAATTAAGAATCCTGGACTTTCTAGGTCCTGTTCTTGAAAGATCTGGGGTGTGGGCTTCTAAGAGAGGCCCCTGTGTTGAAGGAGCAGCCTCACTGTGGAGGGCTTTGCTAACAGGAAGTTGACCTCAATTTCAGTGACTCCTGGAGAAGAAACAGGAGAAGACTCATGGCCCCAGACTTGTGAGAGATTGCTGCCGTTTCCAAGAGGTGCTCATTTCGCTGGGTAGGAGCAGACACGCCAGAGCCACAGAGCGGTAAGTTGGACTCAAACCAGGAGACACTGGAACCTTGACAGAAGCCTACAAAGACCCTTTCTGTTAAGAAACTGTTTTATTGGGATGATCCTCATGAAGAAGCAAGCATCTCTGGGAACTTTGGTGTCCTGGGTCCACACCAGATTTTAGTGATCTTCATTAAGAGGAAGAGGAACTCTAGGGTCCTCTGTGGCCAGAGTGGTCGCTGTAGAGTCTCTGTGGGACTCTACAATGGGAGTATAGGATCTCCTACGGAGAGAATGGGAGTTGTAGGGTCCCTTTTGGATATAATGAGTGTGGTTCATTGGTCAATATAAGACCTACTGGCCTCTTTTCTAGAGGCCACAGAGCAGCAATTTTCTGAGGAACCCAGGTTGGACTTTTGCCACAACTCTTACATCCTCCATTTTGTAACACTGAGTAGAAGAAGGTGGCCCTTGGTCCACTGCAGCAGTGGTCTGGAGGTGAGTCTTGCATAAGATGCAGGCTCTGGTGAACACACGGATGAGGTTGGAGGTGGAGAGCGTGGCATCTGTGTAGATGGACGAAGTGAGTACTGACTCCCTGGAGGGACTCAGAGGAAGGCAATGGATGGCTTCATCTTCCCTTCACCAAGCAATGGATGAAGGACCTCCCTCATTTCTCTTAGAGCAGAGCCAAGTAACCAAAGGGAATATTGAAGTCTGCTGTCTCAGCCACTTTGCCTCCAGAGACGTTTTGTTCTTTCCTTCTCTTTTCGGTTCTCTATAGCCCACATCGTCTACTTCGGGAATTTTGTGTGCCAAGCAAAGTGTAAAAGTTCAAAGAGATACACCCACAGACCTTATGCCTGAATTCATATATTTTCCCCATCAACTTTCAGGAGAGAGAGCTTCCAGAACACACCATCAAGTCAATGCTACAGTCTGGAATGGCCAGAACTGTAGCTGGCTAGGAAGATCATTTAGCACTATTCTGACATGTGTGTTTGTGAAAGTGTTTCCAGAGAAATTCAACTGAGAAGACTTACCCTGGATGTCAGTGGCTCTGCCCATGGGCTGGGATCCAAGGCCAAATAAAAGGTAAAAATGAGAAAGCACAGGGAACAGCAGGGCCCTCCACTCTCTGCTTCTGGATCTGAGATGTGAGCAAGGTCCTATGGCCACAACCACAGTCACCCCTGTCATCAAACCACAGCCACTCCTGTCATCAATCACATCTTCCCTCTAGGATGGACCACACCTTCAATCCCTCACTCAAAGAAGTTCTTTTCTTTCAGGTTGTTTCTTGTCAGTTATTTGGTCCCACAAATAAGAAAAGTAACTGATCCAGCACTCCATAATAGTGCAGTGAGAGGGGGGATGTCCACTTTGAAAGGAACTTGTGAAGTGATAGTGTTAGGATGTGACCCAGGATATTCTCAGATAGATAAACCTAAGGGCTGAGATGGCCTTGTGGATTTTGCCAAGCTGGGAAGCTGTGATTAACAGGACGTTTGCAGTATCCGCAGGATCCATACTAGGACAAATGAGCTGGACCTCCAGCAAGGAGAAGCTGGAAAGGAAGGAGCCTCCTCTCAGAAGCTCTGTGCCTCTTCTATGGCTTTTTGTTTTCGAGTTGAAACCTCTTCCCTTTTGAAGATGACAAATCAAAAAACTGGTTTGCCCCAGATTGACATCTATCTCTATATCGACTCAAGATCGACACAAGATCCGGTCTACAGATTGTTGCAGACATGAGATTAGCGTTGTGACTACCCACACTCTAGTTTATCACATCAACCGCCACACCACGTATTTCGGTCTGAACAAATCTGTTAGCACTTGCTTGGCCCTGACCCAAACAAGAGAGGAACAGCAGGAGACAAAACAGATCCTGGCCCTTCTGGGCTAGACCTTGTGCAATGAGACAGATAGGAGGTGAGAACAAATGTTGCAGAGGAATCCCTGGGAACCCAAACTCTTGTGAGAAGGGCAGTCAGAAACAGCCAAGGAAAGGGAGGAACCAGCAGAGCATCTGAAGTGGTGGTGGTGGTGGTTGTGGTGATGGTGGTGGGGCAGATGGAGAAGCACATCCAAGGGATAGCATGGTTGCCAAGGCAACTGGCAGAAACAACAAAGAAGGAAGAAACTTTGAGGAAGTAGATCTGTGAGCATGGCCAATCCCTTATGAGCCCTGTGAGTCCTGGTGACCATGCTGGGTTTTATTCTGAAGCATTTGGGTGGTCCTGGGTGGTCTAGAACAGAATGTAAACATGCTCCAAATATCATTAAAACTGTCTTCCTTCTCTGAGGGACAGAGACTGAGTATGGAGGACAGAAGTTGGGGTTGGGGGGACTTGTATAGATGGTACAGAAGAAAGAGAAAAGGTTTGGGATGGAAGGTCTGTATTAGGATGAGTGGAAGCTTGCAGGACTTGGTGCTGTATCTGATGTAAAGAGAAGAATCCAAGGAAGACTCGGAAGTGTCTGTCTAGACCAGCATTTCTCAATGCTGACCCCCTTGAGGGTAGAATGATCCTTTCCCAGGGAAACCATCAGGAAACACATATTTATATTACAATCATAACTACCAAAATTGCGGCTAGGATGTAGCAATGAAAATAATCTTATGGTTGGGGGTCACTGCAATGTGAGGAGCTGTGTAAAACTGCATTAGGAGGCTTGAGAGCCACCGATCTAGATAGTCAGGGGTCACCTATGGCTGAGTTAGATGCACCTCGCTTTTCAGGAACTCACCTAGGTAGAAAGCCGCGAGTTCGTTTTTCAGGTCTCTGGGATTCATTTGAACGCTCAGAGTGGGTCTTGGCTGTTCAGAGAACCAGAGAAAATCTAGGCTGTATGTGCAGCTGACAGTGTCATTAGATGGCGATGTCTCCCCATAATGGCCACCTGGACCCTCAGAAAAAACTTTTGGGATGTGTGGTTAGCTACGGATTCAAGTGCAGCGAGACAGCCTTCCAGAAGCAAACCTACAGGCAAACATCCAGAGACAGCAGAGGCCGGCGTGATGCTTTTCCACCACCTCAGAGGAGCAGAGCTGGCCTCCATCCTGGACTCCTTCCCAGGAGCTGCTCGGGAACAATAGATGCCGCGTCTTAATCCTTGGGTGTCTACCTTATGACCTCCTTGCCTGAGAGATTCCACCTGTGTTGTGAGCCCTGGTATGGGCATTCGGTTAAGGGAATCCACTTAATGGGTTCTCGTGCTTCTCTGATGAAGCGCTGCCAGCCTGGGTCCTAAGTGCTGGTATTTAGGGCTGGAAGGTAAGAAGACAGTGGTGCACCTCGACAAGACTCTTCTCTCCCATAATTCCATGGGAGTTAGGTGAGTAGTGAGGACAGACAGGAACCTCTGTAGCTTTCCTAATGGAGGCCCTCCCTGGCCTCAGAACCAGACTCATGCTCACTGTCTTCACTCTGGGGGGGAGGCCATACATTTTAATGTCGGATCTCCTGACATCATTTATATACGGCTAAATGCATTCATTTTGGGACTGGTTTCAGTACCCTTTTAACAAGTCCAGGCCAACAGAACCAAAACAATCAAGAAAGAGTATTTAAATCCTGGCCCCTGCCTCCAGCCTACCATCTACCTGTGTCCTCCCATCTCACAGACACTGCACCTTTCTGCCCCTTTCCAACAGTCACACAGACCTTGCACCTTCCTGTCCCCTGTCCCAGCGTCTCACAGACCCTGCTCCTTCCTGTCCCTCCCACTTTAAGTAGCAGCTGACCTATTTGCAGGTATTGTCTTCTGGATGTTGTCCCAGAATATCACGTCAGGTGTATCCTCAGAGCGTGCTCTCTGAACATGGAGTCTTCCTCTCCTAGGTTGTCAGTCCCTAGGTGGTGGTCTTGAATCCATCCAGCGGGGGAGGAGTCCCATCACAGTAACATCATGCTAAGTGCCTGAGATAGTCCTTGGTGGGTTACTTAACCCACAGAAATGGGCAAGTACTGTTGCTTGGTGCTCTTTTCCCCTAAAGAGCCAGTGAGCTTAGCGTTTAGTCCATCCTGGTGTCTCTCCTAATATTCAGAGTGACTTCCTGGTCAGTCTTCTGCCACAGATGGTCACTGTTTCCTGCCCTGCCCATACCCACTCTTCCACACACGCTCAGATCCCTGTAAGTGGGACCCTGAGTCTTGTCCTGTCAACTGAAGCTTGGATATGTAGACAGGAGACACCAGTCCATCCCCTCGCTTGACTGTGAGGGCAGGAGGTAGGGGATGGTAGTCAGGCTATTTTTCCATTGCTACTGTTTTGTGTCCCTGAGAACAGGCATGGCAGAGGAACTCTCCGTGGGAATCTCGTACCATCATATTTTTTCAGATATACTGGGTAAGTAGATCTGCTCCCAAGGGGCTCAGGCTGGGTGACATGAGTCCTCTGAGCAGTCTCTGCAGGGAACCTGAACCTCACCTAACTCCCCAAGGCCTCTGAGTCCTGCCGCCTCTCCGCTCCCTCTGGCTTAGTTCCTCCATCGGCTTTCAGGAATTGATAAAGTTCCCTCAAAAGGTGCTCCATGATTGGGGCAGAATTTCCTGCCTTCCCCTGAGAGGTTGAAGGTTTTGCAAAATCAAAGTCAAGCAGAAGGCAGCTCTGACCAGACCACCTCCAAAGGCCTCCTGACAACTGGCTTTCCTCACTGGCTTATGAGGACAATTTTTACATTTCTTCTGACAGCCATCATCTATTCTAAGGTTCCTTCTGATTGATCAGATGGTCCTCGGCATCGAAGGATGGCTTCTTTATCTGGACACTCTCCTGTCTCTATCACTACACCATTTTGCTGAGTTCAGGGAGTTCCTAGAGTCTGGTAGATTTCTTCAGGGCTGGGTTTCTGCTCTTTCCATACAACCCAACATCTTACAGGCTGACTTCTAATCCTGGTTCTCTGAAGGGTTTGTTTTTATAGTAACTGTCTTAGTCACGGTTTGTGTTCCTGTACAAAACATCATGACCGAAAAGCAAGTTGGGGAGGAAAGGGTTTATTCAGCTTACACTTCCACATTGCTGTTCCTCACCAAGGGAAGTCAGGACTGGAACTCACACAGTGCAGGAACTTGGATGCAGGAGCTGATGTAGAGGCCATGGATGGCGCTGCTTACTGAATTGCTTGCTCTGCCTGCTCTCTTATAGATCCCAGGGGTGGCACCACTCACAGTGGGCTGGGACCTCCCCTCACTCCTTGATCACTAATTGAGAAAATATCTTACAGCTGGATCTCACCGAGGCATTTCCTCACGGAAGCTCTTTCTCTGTGAAAACTCCAAGTTGTGGCAAGTTGACACACAAAACCAGCCAGTACAGTAACCAAAAGTCAAGTCATTTCTTTCTGTGAAGGAAACACTTAGCAGCATACACTCAGTGGATGTACTGGAATTGAGGGCACACTGCCGTCTTCTCAGGGCTTGTGGTCTGACAGCAATGAGAACTCTGTGATCTGCATGGAGTAGCACCCCACAACCTCTTTCACTTCCAGTCTGCACCAGTGTCTCATGTGATCTTGGGCTATTTAGACACTGTGTACTTTTCCACGCCGCAACATAACAGGACAATTTGCTAAGCACCTAGAAACCTGAGAGTGATTTTTTTTTTTTTTAGATATCTCTGACTTGAGGTTTTGTGTGGTGCTGGGAATAGAACCCAAAACCTTGCATATGTGAGTCAAACTCTGTGTGATGCCCCTCCAGCCACATACCTCTCACTAAAGCTCTCCATAACTCATGTTTGTAACATGACATTCGGTGTCCTGCAAACAGTGATCACAATGGGGACACGAGGGATCCTTGTCCTTGTGTTCTGCCAAAGCACTTTCAGGTTCAGCTATCCCACGACAGTGAATATGAGACACTAGCGATCAGTTCCATTCACTGGACCACTCCCCCTATCTAAATAAAGTTGTATCTACTAAAAGAAAAACCTGCCTCTCCTCTGTGTGCCTCATGCCCAGCTCAGTTCCTGGTATACAACCCTTAGACATACGAGGGGAAGTGAGAGCAGGCTGTTTTCTTCCCCCAAAACAACTCTACAAACCTCATCACAGCTTCCAGGATGCCCCCACCTTTCTAGTTTGGAGACCGAGTGTACTCATTTCAGACCAAAGGACTGAGCATTCAGACCGCCCTCTGAGGCAGCCCTGGTCTATGCTAGCCCAGGGCCAGTTTATTTTCTCATCAGTAAAGAAATCAGTAGATGCTCACTCCCCAGGTCTGGCCCTCCCCAGTCTTGGTGATGATGATGAATAGGGTCCAGCATCCCTGTGCTTTGGGAGTGAGGCTTCACAGTTTTTCCTATGGCAGCCCCAAGGAGTCCAGCCTAGCCTGACGTGTGTTCTGATTGAGGCGTGGTATAAAGAATGAGACCCAGGTTCCCAGCCTCAGCCTCCCCCGAGTACGAGAGCTGGTATCAGTGTGAGAGAGCTTAATCAGCACCAAAGACCCTCCCTCATGAGAGCTACCATTCTGCCCAAGAGGGGTGTGTGTGTGTGTGTGTGTGTGTGTGTGTGTGTGTGTGTGTGTAGCCAGTGTCTTTCCTAACCATTTTCCACTTTATTTTTTTGAGACAGAGTCTCTCACTGAACCTGTATATTAACAATTGTCTTGGCTGGCCGGCTGGCCAAGTTGCTCCTAGAATGTATCTCTGTGCTCACTCCAACTCCAATTCCAGGCTGCTGCACCCAGCATTTACGTAGGTTTCTACCTAGTGTTTATATGGGTGTGGGGTGCCAAACTCAGGTACTAATGCTTGTGTGGAAGGCTTGTTACCGAATAAGACATCTTCCTGGCCCTACCCAGAGGCTATTAAGTGAATCTGAAGTGGTCCACCAAAATCAAGATGTGCTTCTTGGCAACAGAGCTGTGCGCTGACCACATTATCTCCGTTGCACTCGGGCTCAGAGCTACCCAGGAAGGAAGCCAGCTGCTCGGTGACTCAAAAAGGTGAGTCCCTACCTTTGCTACAAGCCCACAGAGTCTGCAGTGTGCACTAAAACCTTTCTAGGCACTGAGTCAGAACCGCCCATGCATTTCCTCATCGTGTTCTGTTTGGGACCTAGGGACCTTTGGGTCTAGCTCCGAGTCCCTCCCATCCCCAGTTGTCCTGTGGGAGCCTGAACCCTGTGTGTGACTGACTCATGGGAGCAAATGGGAGGTCCTCAAGGGAACACTGTCCTGCAGGGAACTCCATAGAGCCATCCTGATGCTGAAACAGATGTGAAACTACACTCTGGAAGTGTCTTGGTTATTATTAAATTTTTTTTTGGCAGGGAAAAAATCTGAACTGGGTATCACATGCCTATAATCTGAGCACTTAGAGGACAAGGCAGGAGTTCAGTGTCATCCTCAGGTACATAGCAAGTTTGAGTCCGGCTTGGGCTACATAAGACCCGCCTCAAAAAGAAAAATGGAGCAAAAGGGAAGGAAGGAAGGAAGGGTAGAGAGGGAAGGGAGGGTAGGGTAGGTAGGGTAGGGCAGGGTAGGAGAGGGAGGAAGGAAGGGAAGGAAGGGAAGGGAAGGGAAGGGAAGGGAAGGGAAGTTGGAAAGGGAAGGGAAGGGAAGGAAGGGAAGGGAAGGAAAGAATTGATTCCAGGCTTGAGTTTGGTGTGACTCAGTGACACTCCATTAGTTTTGCCCAAGATTTATCATGAGGGGAACTTAAGCTACCCTTAGCCTTTTTGTACTTTATATGTTTGCACTGAGTGTCCCACAGATGACAGACAATTTAAAGTGATTAAGACAGAGTCAAATGAGTCCCTCTGGCAGATGGGAGAAGAGAAGGTTTCTGACCCAGAGTTCAGAGCTCCCTTGTGGAAGGCTGGGGAGGAGATGCCCCCTGTGCAGAGCTGGCAGGGTCAGCGATCTTCTGGGGCTCTCTGTGGCCTTAAAGGGCTGCAGAGAGACAAGCCATGGAGGCTGACCCTGAGTGGTTTATTTTAGACATATTTAAGCAGCACAATTTGGTGAAAACTCTTCTCCTTGAGGAACACAGCAAGCTAAATACAGATCAGGTGTGGCGACATTGAAACTCAGTAAAGTCCATAGACATGGCTTCTACAGATTGACTGGGGGTGGGGGTACTTATAAGGGTCTGGGGAAGGGTCTGGTGCTAGAAAAGTCTCTGGCCACAGAAATGGTGCAAAGATCACCAGGCTAGACATGCTTGCCCCTGCCTTCTGAGTGAATAACAAGTATCATCCTTTAAGGAATGTTTGTGCTGAACACTCCAGGCTCCCCTAGTACCCACCATGTAGCACAAAACTTCCGTGTCTCCTACAAGAACTCAACAACTATCTAAGTGTGCCTGGAGTGGCTTGTGGAAGTGTGAGGAGGAAAGAGACAGCCTCATCATTCCAATGCTTTTCTCTATAAAATATTTGTTATTACCATGAAGCGTGGCAGACACTGAACCTTTATCAAGTGATCATGTTCAATGCAAGCCATGGTGCCTCACCTAAAAGAACAAGCAATCGCCCCACCATGATGTCTCCTGAAGAGGTGAAGACCGGGGGTAAAATAATCAAGAAACTTTCCTGCTTTGTGGTCTTCACAGCTGGACAGAGAGAGACAGAAAATCAGAGTGGGGTGGGGGTGGAGACGGAGTTACCTTTTGTCTCTGACTCTGGTAGGAAGCGTCTTCCAATGGGGATCCAATGAGGCAGGTGTTGACACACCTGACAGTCACTGGGATCAGATTGTGAAGGGGGCCAACACTCTCAGAACCTGCCATAATGCAGATGAGTTCAACCGTGAGCGCTTTCAGGCTAGGACGTACTAGTTTCCCAAAGAGAGCTTGTATGTCCCATCTATTTGGACTTGTAAGACACGCTGGTGAGAAAGAAAACAGGGAAAGACGTCCATCAAAAAGGAGGAACAGAAAGCAGACTTATAGGAAACCATCACATAGAGAAGAAGAAATGAAACCGACATGTTTAGGGATTCAAGAGTGTGCCAGGAGAATCATTATTTTATTTTGTTATTGTTGTCCTTATAACCTTGGATATTTGGAGCCTCGATCAACCCCCCACTGGTTAGTATTTACTAGGTTTCCATTCTATTTGAATTTATAGGGTTGTTTTTTCCTTCCTGGAGCATACCAAAGACTGGCTCAGAGGACCTTTTATCTGAACGGCTTAAGGTAAGGGTGGTTCAAAAACTTAATTCTGAAAAAGAATGGGATTTCGTCTGGGGACAGAAATGGCGGCATCCAGCTCAAGGAGTTTAAGTCTTTAATCTACGCCTTTTGTTAGCAGACAGAAGAAAGAGTGGATGGACGGTAAAACCTTTCTATTCTGATCATTAGAACTGCTTTTTGTTAGGAAGTCACTGTTGTTTCATAAACAGAAGTCCCAACCATTTGATTTGACCAATTGAAGACTCAGGGCCAGACGCTGTGGTGAAAGCCTGCTAGCTCAGAGAGGCAGAGAAAGCACCCAGCTGACCTTCTTACTCCACTGACATCCCAGAGGAAATAAAACTTTTCCTCCTCCACGCTGTCTTAAACACCCTTCAACGCAGTGTTTACTTATGTTCACTCCCTGTTGGCTGGGACTTGCTCCGCCTCTTGACCTAGGGTTAACTTTATTTAGCTCTTAGATTAAAAATGTATGCTAGGGCTGAGCTACACCACAAAAAAAGTTCCTTCTGGTGGAAACTTTGGTTCTTTCTGGCGATACTTTGTTCCTTCTAAACCTATGAATTTCTCTAGCAAGCAGGAAGGAATTGGACTCTCAACTGCTGCTCATTCCAGCAAATCAAAGCAAATGTTCATTGTAGACCCTTGCTATACGCATTTTTAGTGTATGTATTAGGACAATAAAAAGGAACGACGCTACCCCAGGATGAAACAGTGTTTACAGATCTCTGACATTTTGTCTTGGTTACAGGTTGCCTAGAAGCAGCTCCTGGCATTGGACAGCAAGATCCTTACTGGGCAGGTATTGAGGGATCAGGGAGGAGATCAGGGAAGTGTGTGACTCTTTAAGAGTGCCATCCAGCAAGGCTCACTAGCTAGTCCAGGGAACCCAGCCAAGTTTTGGAACCACAAATGGAGAGAGAAGAGGGATTTATGCCAGTGCCCATCAAGCACCCAGAGGGGATGCTCTGTGGTCTCCAGCACAGCCCACCATAGCACTGGGCAGCAGGCTCCTGTGCCATGGTCCTGGAGATGGGAGACAGGATGACTGAGGTCAGAAGCTGGCTGCCTGGATGAGCATCTCAATGGCATAGGGGGAGTGAAGGGGCCATTTTCAGCGTCTGTTTGAAAGTTCAGGGAAACGAAGAAGGCAATAGAAAGAACCTTTTGCTCTCTAGGTTCCCCCTCTTGTCACTGGTCAGTGCAGGACACCTGGTGGGAACCGTCTTTATTCTTCCACCAAGTGGGTACCGTGACTGAATTCTCTGCTGTGGGTCTCTGCGACACCTTTTAGCATCCTTACCGACAGCAAACCTTCTCAGAAACTGTTAAAATAAGCTTTTAATCTATAATCGTACGACCATGAAAAAAACACTTTTATATCTCCCCAGAAGGAGAATCTATGCACTACACAAATTCAAACTTTTCAGGGATGGGGATTCCAGGGCAAATGATCTGGTTTTTTATGTTTGCCATTTCCTTAATAATAAAATGTGAATTGCACTGTCATATCTCCACTCTGTTGTAAAGCATGGTTGGGGCAGGTCCCCCTCTCATTTACCCTCAAAGGCTCTACCTCCATCCAAGTACCTCAGTACAACACTGTTGGTTTGAATTTTCTGACACACAGATCTTTAAAGAATGCGTTCAAACAGCAGGCACTATTACACTGTCCTCATCCATGCTGTAGATTTCCCACACCATTAGCTGACACCAGAGATGTGGAAGTTTCTCATTTTTTGGAAAGTTAGTTATGTCAAATGATGGCTTGCTGGGGCACACAGGTGAAAGGATGTCTTGCTAAAGCAAACAAGGGGAAAGGATGTTTGGATGCAGCACACATGTGAAAGGACCCTTGATGAAGGAGTATAAATATGACCCCACGGACAGTGGGAGACGAGCACTGAGCATTGGTTTGGTTTGCTCCGCTTCGCCGTTCTTCACTACAGATGCACATGTATTGGTTCGCCTTACATAGCATTGTTGAGCTCAACTTGTGATAACACTGCCATGGAGAGAAGAAACTCCCCAAGAACTGCTTGGGAGGTTCCTGCGGCCGCTTGCTGCTTCAACAGCCTTGCCTCAGGCTGGTTGGCCAGCCCAGAGATTTCTTCAGGATTGAACTACATATAGTTGCTGGTTTGTGCCTGGTGTCTGCCTGCCTAGAGGCTGCTGAATCGTGTTTGGTGTTTGCTCCAGGACTGAACTAACTGCTGCCCAAGAAGATAAAGCTCGCTCCCAAAGAACTATTGCTGAACAGGTCCAGTCCCCTCTTATCCTAATGACCTCTGCTGGGTGGCAGTGAGCTAGAGAAGAGGTTGAACCCTTATTAAATATAAGTTGCAGAAAGTTTATGCCTACACACCAGTGTGCGAAAGCGTTCCTGGGACAAAGAATTGAGGATGTACAATGTTCCCTTAAAGGCACAGCAGGTGTCGGGAGGGATGTGACGTCTGATGGTAGTCTGTGCAGGTGGTGATGACACCATATTGCTTGGACTGTGAACAATGACCTTGGGAGGTGTGTGCATGGAGCTCTATGTACCAGAAGTAGTTAGGGTTGCTCAACTCTTAGCGGCTGAAGCTGCCTTTCTCCTCCTCTGTCCAGAGCCCACCTACATCGAAGGACAGAGGCCCCTCTCAGTTCTTTGATGAGGAGTAAGGGACATTCACACACTTGGAGTCGCTGGCCCCATGCCAGCAGCTTGGGCAGGCAGGGCAGGATGTCACTACGGTTCTGTAGTTGCCGACAAGTTTCTGTTCCTCTGGCCCTCAGTCAACGTGTTGGGAGGAGGCAGGTCAGGGGCTTTTTTGCCTGTTGGGAGGCTAAACCTTCATCCTCATGCCGTACGAAACTGCCACACAAATGCTATGGTTTTACTAGTCGTGTCCCCCAAACTCAGGTATTGAAGTCCTCACCCCCAAGGCTTAGGAAGTTACTCACATGAGGTGTGACTAAATAAAAAAAGTAGGGCCTCACGAAAGGGGTAAGTTCCTATTAAAGGGGGGGCCCAGAAATTTCCTTATAACCTTATACTGTGTAAGGACAATACGCAGCAACATGCCACCATCTTTGTTTTCGATTTATGAGTATGAGTGTTTTACGCGCATGTGTATCTGTGCACTGTGTATGTCCATGGTGCCTGTGGAGGCCAGAAGAGGACGTACTGATCTCTTGGAACTGGAGTTACAAGCAATCGTGAGCCCCTATGTGGGTGCTGAGAATAGAACCCAGGTCGTCTGGAAGACCTGTGGAGCTGTTCTCAACCACTGAGCCAGCTCTCCAGCCACCTCCTCCTCTTCGTTGTTCTTCCTTTAACATTTATTTATTGGGCACAGCCATACCAGGGCATATGTTGGCTGTCAGAAAATCGCATCTGAGTATCAGAGCAGACTGTCATGTCTGTCGAGCAACCGCCTTCATCGGCTGTGCTGCCACCTCAGAGCTACCACTGCCTTTCTAACAAGGACACCAGTCCAGTGGGTCAGGACCAGTAATGTCAACGTTGTCTAATCGTCTAAAGAGACACTCTCTGTCAGGTGTCCGGCAAGCTAACGAGCAGTGCCGCAGTGGACCCCTCAAGCTTCTACTCTCGATCCCCACAGTTCTGTTTGTGGAGAGCAAGTCCTGCAGCCCACAGCTATCCTGTGTGTGAGTAGGCTGGGCTGCCTCTGTGAGCCCCTGAGATAGAAACCGGCATGTCCGGCTGGTGAAACCACTGCCATTTTCTAGCCGGCTCTGCAGCGGCTGCTTGCACCGAGTTGGTGCACTGTGGGACCGGCGACTCCCGCTTTGCTGGGCTCCCTCTTCTCACACTGAGTTGGGTTTCTCGGTAAGTGAGAGACGGTCAAGCTGACAGAACTCTGGATGAAAACAGCAGGGAGAAAACCAACAGAGAAACAGAAGTCATAAGCTAGTCTCTTCGCGTCTGAACCCAGATCTAAGTGGCTGCGTCTGGGATTTCCCAAGCCACTATACCACATGGGGCTCAGGTATGACAAACTGGGCGGAAATGTTAACCAACCTCCATACTGAGATGTCTGTGTTGTTGAGCCCAAGACCACCTTATCCTTTCTTTTACATCGAGTCACTGGCCTTTGTGGGGCTGATGGGACGGGCTGGCCACCCCTAGAGCAGGTACTTCAGTCTAGCTGACTGCTCGGGGCTTCCTGAAGGGTGCTACTGAACACTAGGGTTCCTGTGGCCTACAAGGTCACTCTTGTCCATCATCCCTGAGCAGTCCTTGCTCTGAGGTCCTTCCCTGACGGTGGGCCATGTCACCTTAGCTGACTCCGTGCCCGTGTTCTACCTTAGATGCTCTTGGATTGCTAAAGTTGCTTCCGGTTCTGCCGGTACGGTGCTACTCGTGTGATACGCCATAGCCTTCCCACCATGTCCATCGCCCCCAGGAACTTCCCTGAAACTGTGAGCTGGGGTTGAGCTAGAGGAAAACACGCTAGATGTAAGAGTCATACCGTGGGTGACTTACTGATGCTTCCAAACCAGCCTGAGCAGGCCGCTTTTAATGAATGAGGAAGTGGTGTTGGGTGTGGCAACCCTGAGACCCCATGGTTATGTGGTAACAAGGTGTGTTTAATGGGGTTCAGGTTCACAGTTGTTGATCGTCAGTGGACAGGCTATAAATATCAGCAAAAGCTCGACCCCAACATCTGTAGACCTGGACTGTGATTTCCTGACCGGGGCCTTTGAGAGGCCCTGAAAACAGGAGGTTCATGGAGCCCCAGGTAGCTTGCCATTGAGCCTCAGAGACAAGCTGTGCAAGCTTGAACTTAGACAACTATGGAAAGTCTTATTTATTTTGTGTCAGTCACTCAAGGCTGGCCTCTTATCAGGCTCTCCCTAAGCCAATGTGAATGAGACTATAAGATGTAAGCCAGTGGGAATGAGACCATCGGATATAAGCCAATAGGAATGAGACCATCAGATATAAGCCAATGGGAATGAGACCATCGGATATAAGCCAATGGGAATGAGACCATCAGATATAAGCCAATGGGAATGAGGCCATCAGATATAAGCCAATGGGAATGAGACCATTGGATATAAACCAATGGGAATGAGGCCATCAGATATAAGCCAATGGGAATGAGACCATCAGATATAAGCCAATGGGAATGAGGGCATCAGATATGCCATGTCGAAATCAGAGGTGGTTAAGGTCAGTCTTCTTCATGATGATGAATCAATTCCAGATGTGGGATCTGGGATCATCTAGAACTCAGGCCAACCTGAGGCTGTATCATTTATTCCTTCCTCTGAGCCATGTGGATCAGAAGGCAAGAGTGACTTCTGTAGTCCTATAAGCAGTGAGGAGCCAGGGTTGTCTGCGTGATGCCAGGGACATCCCACCTCGGCCAGTTCAGTTCATTTCCATGTACCCAGATGATGAAGTATCCCAGATGATAGAAACTCAAGCAAGCCGGCATAATGAGAACCGAAAGTCTCCCCCAGCTGCATGTGAATTCGAGGTGCTTCAAAAGCAGCGTGAACCCACGGTTCCTTTCTAGGGAAGGGCAGTCTCCTGCATCTGTGTAGAGATGGGAAGTGTCCAGGGCCCCGTTCCTGCTACTGCCTTGCTTCTGTCCCAGCTTTCTAACATCACTCTAGGCTCCAAGGCCAGAGTTCTCTTTCAGAGCCCCCATCCTGAAAACCACTTCCTTCTTCTCCATCAGAGACCCTCTCACATATGGTTACTGTATATAACACAGTCCATTAGCTAGCTACATCACAGCCAAGGCCGCCATACTGGGCAAACTTGATTTCACCATGCTAGCCATCCTTTGATCAGCATGTAAATCCTTCAAGGTCAAGGACTTTGTTTGTTTGGTTCCTGCTCTCTCTCTCTCTCTCTCTCTCTCTCTCTCTCTCTCTCTCTCTCTCTCTCTCTCCCCCCTCCTCCTCTCTCTCTCTCCTCTCCCTGGGCCCTGAATGAATGTCTGGTGATGGGAGAAATGGATTCAGCTCCATAGAAAAAGTCCTCAGCAGCCTTACTAACCGAATCCACCACTCCAGATGACTCAACACGCGATAGAGCTGGTTCTTCCACACCTGAGAAACAAGGGTAATAATATCCATTTTTAAAAAGATTATCTGTCGGGAGTAAATGGAAAGTGGCCTTGCTTTGTGCCACACAATCATTGGTGGCCTTTTACGATGTTGCTGAGACAAGGACAGGAGAGGCATGGGTGCCAGAGCCCTGGGTTGTCACTCACCTTGCTTACCAGAAATCACTGGTGTTTTCCACCAAGGGCCAAACAAAGACTGTCCTGGGGGCGCTGAGGTTTTCATACTTCCTTCCTCCAGTAGCAAAAATGTAGGTAGCTGACTAAAGTCCACTAGGTGGACAGGACCCCCTTTCAAAGAACATTGCAATTATCTAGATGATATGTAATTTCCAAGAATCAAGAAGTATTCCACAGACTAATAATTCTGAGACAAAAAAAATTTGCATGTCACAGTGAAATCATTGACCTAGTTACATAAGGTGCCTTCCTGCCTTCACCTTGGCTAGCTTCACATGGTCTGCAGTGTGTTGAAGACAGAACACTTGTGGTAAGACACCCACCCCCGGGAGGGCGAAGAACAAGCCACACGCTGCTTTGAAGAGTCCAGCCCCAAGCAGAACTGCAAGGGCAGACCCTGTTCTGGCCACCTGCAGTTTGAAGTCATCACTTTCAATCCCCCTGTGACTAGGGCCAGGGTCTTCACACCTGCGAGAGGAAGCAAAGATCTAAGCGATCTGAATTTTAAGAGAGAAACTGCAGCTGTCGGTTTGTGGGCCGGAACATTATTGGTAAGTTTTGTTTCATCTTGGACTCTGGGAAACACTAGGTTTCTGCTGTTGTTGTAAATGGTAGGCTTTGAAGGCAGGAGAATATTGTGGTGGTCACATTACCAAGTCCTGGGTGCTTATGAACTTGGGTTCCTTCAGTCCTGTTGAGATGAAAGACAGGTGCTCGCTTGGGTGCCGTGAGTACTCTATGGAGCTTAGAACGTCAAATGTTACTCCAACCACGTCTAGGGTTGGGAAGGAGCCATGCCCTTGGATGCTGCAGGAAAGGAGTCTGAGTCTCAGCTGTCCAGGTGTTAGGGTCTCTGCCCTTTCTACCCCACAAGGAGATAGAATAGGATGCATTTTTGTTTGGTTAGATTTTTAGACAAGGTCTCAAATATCCCAGGCTGGCCTTGACCTTGCAATGTAGCCAAGGATAACCCTGATCCTCCGCCACTATCTCCTAAATGCTGAGGTTACCAGCATGTACCCTGTACCAGGTTTTCTGAGCTGCTGGAAACTGAACCACTAGGCAAGAGCTCTACCCTGCCTCTGCCTCCCTCTCCTCTCCTCTCCTCTCCTCTCCTCCCTCTCCTCTCCTCTCCTCACCTCTCCTCTCCTCTCCTCTCCCTCCTTCTCTCCCTTGCCTCCTTCCTTCCATTCTTCCTTTCTTCCTTTCTTCCTTTCTTTCTTTCTTTCTTCCTTTCTTCCTTCCTTTCTTTCTTTCTTTCTTTCCCTTCTTTCTTCATTTTCAAGACAGGGTTTCTTCGTATAGCTCTGGCTGTCCAGGAGTTAGTTCTGCCTCTGCCTCCCAAGCACTGGGATTAAAGACGTGAACCACCACTGCCTGGCCTGACTTCAGTTTCTTACCGTCGACTAGTGAGCTCTGGATAACTTATTGGGAGCTTGCTGTACTGCCCTCAGCCTGGATGCCTCTCCAAGGGAGATGCTCAAGTCTGCCTTCATCTATACTGACTGTTAGTTTAGGCACAGTTCTGATAAACAGGGCTGTCTGATTTCTCAGCCTGGAACTTCTAGAAGCAAGAAGTCCATGGGAATGCCAACCAATGAGGCAAGAGAGACTCTGAGTTCCTGGGAAAGGCTGACAGAAACTGCTAACACAGGCACGCCTAGAATACAGCATCGAGTCACCACAGCCCTACTGTAAGGCAGTCAGCACTTGGCCAAGAAGCATGGGAACACTTGCAATTCGAGAGACCCCTCTGGAGAAGCACTGTCTGTAACAAGGACAGGAAGTGCAGATTCCACAAACGCAAACTCTGGGGTCCTTGTTACCCAGGGCTGTACTGGGCAGCAGGGTGAGCCGCAGGGTGGTCCCCGAAAGTGGATGAAGCTCAGTAGAGGAAATGGACCCAGAAGAGTAGGGAAGGGTTGAGGCAGAGGGGCAAAGCCAGGACAGAGGAGAAGCCTCTGTCTCAGGCCGACAGAAAAAGCAGCTGGTGAGCCTGGAGCCCACCAAATAGAATGCACAAATCCACCGAACACTTCTGCGCAACTCTCAGGAGAAGTCAGGATGGCGCGATTGGTCAGAAGACATTCTTCCGATAACGTCGACTTCCAAGTGAAAGTGACAAACTTGTGGGTTTCTTGGTGCTCTGGGTTAGTGTCATTTAAAGATGGTGTTGTGCTGTGGCCATGACAGCATCGGATGTCCCTGCTGAGGCCTCCTGAGCCCTGGCTTACCTGGAGACCTCCTACCTAATAATATCTTCTAAGTCAGTCCCAGAAAGAGGAAATGAGCAGAAAAAGAGAGATCGTAGCCAAAATAGATACCGCAAGCTCCTGCCCTCAGCCCGGGCGCATCTCCCAGGGGACATGCACCTTCATCTATACTGACTTATTTTAGGCACAGTTCTGATAAATAGGACTGTCCAATGTCTCATCTTGGAACTTCAAGAAATAAAGAGTTCATGGGAATGCCAAGTAATGAGGCAAGAGAGACCCTGAGTTACTGGCAAAGGCTGACAGAAACCTGCTAACACAGGCACGCCAACTCCATACACTCACACAGGGCCACTGCGTCAGACTCACAGTCCTGGGAGCTTGAAACTTCTTCAAAGCCGCAGAAAAGATGCTCACCTGTCCTTGGCCTGTGAGCGAAGGCCAAGGAAGGCAAGACAAGGCTAGAAGGAACTGAGTCGGGTGTTACGTTACAGCATGGTTTTCCCTTGTGGGGCTTCACGGCCAGTGTGTAAGATGCTCAAATGGGTAGCCTTCACTGACAGTGAGGTAGGAACCGATGTCTGCAGGGACCAGCAGTCATCACTGGTGTTGCCAAATACAATGCAGCAAACTCCCAGCGAGTGGTTCAGAGCTCAGTGGTCATGGTAAGAAGCTGAGTTCAGGCCAGGTAGTGGTGGTTCGCGCCTTTAATCCCAGCACTTGAGAAGTAGAGGCAGAGTTAGCTCCAGGATGGACAGAGCTACACAAAGAAACCCTGTCTTGAAAAGCAAAGACAGACAGACAGACAGATAGAGGGAGGGAGGGATGGAGGGAGGGAAGGAAGAGAGAGGGAAAGGGAGAGATTGAATTCAGAATCTAAGGAAGGGCGGGGCAGAGGCCCTGGGTTTGGTCCCCAGCACTGTACGAAACTGGATTTGATAGCACACACCTGTAATGCTAGCACTCCAGAAGCGAAGACCAGAGGATCAGGAAAAGGGTCACCCTCAGCTACACAGCCGGCTGGAGATTAGGCTAGACCACAAGAGACGAAATGTAAAGAACACTCCACGGCCAAGGAATGAATCTCACCAACCATACATTTCCTCTTACTTGTTAAAAATGTTTCTATATGACAAGCAGTAAAAACCCTACAGAGGACCAAGCAGAGAGGGGAAACCGAGAAGAAAAACGAAAGGCAGGTAGAAGAAGAGATGTCTACCTTAAAAGCCAAGGAGAAATCTAGGGGTGGTGTTCTAAGACATTCATGGGTAGGACAGGATAGCCATCCAGGACCAGGGTAGGGCTGGGCAAACTCACCACAGCAAACAGCCACACTGCTAAAAATGGCTCCCCACAGCCCTGGGGACAAGGGGACCTAGTATTTAGTGTGGGCTGCCCTGTGGCCACGTCTGTATTTCCTTTCAGCTCCTTCTCTTCCATGGGGCACAGCAACAGAACTCACATTTGCTCTGCTCCCTGCGCCTGACTCTGAGGCCCTAGGCCAGGAGCTCTGTCTTTAGGAGTTAGTAGGACATTTGATAACTGCGACCTTGTGCTTCAGTAGGGCTTACCACTTAGCCCAACAGGGCTAGAGGGAGTAAGGATGGCAGGGCAGGGGTGGACCGTTCCCGCCTCTCTCCAGGCCTCCTAGCCCAGCATGTACATTTAGGTGTCATCACCACAGAAATGCATCCATGGGCGCATCTGGGTAGCCAGCCCTCGCTGGAGCGAGTGTCTCAGTCCACAGGGTCTGTGATGCTTGGCAGCTGCTATGACATTTTTGCCCTTCGACGCTGAAGTGGGGGCCACCCATCTCTGTAAGTCAGGGTGGCTTTTTCCGGCAAGCAGAATGGAGTTGAAGGCCCTAAATCTGGGTCAGGGAGCCCTGCAGTAAACCACTGGAAGACCCAGACCCTTTGCTCAGCTAACTTTTCTAAGTGGGGAGGTTTCCTACGTGAGTACTGTTTCCAGCAGTGGGTGTTGGTGTACAAAAACCTAGGCGTTTCACAGTTCTGACAGCTGGCTCACTGTGTGACTGATAGTCTCATCCAGGGACATCCAGGAAGTAGAGATGTAGACACCAAGCTGCTCTTAAGGACCTAGACTACCCCAAAATCTCTCATCATGGTCCTGTGCGCTTACTCCTGGCGGATGTCCATCTGGGTGTGGCTTATCAGTTCCTACATTTACTTGTAGACTTAAGTGAGAATTAAGCTGTATGTTTGACACTCCAGCCAGAGTAGTTTAATTTCAGGACGTCGAAAAACTGTTTTCAAAGGCTTTGGTAATTTTACATGATCAAATCAAAATGTCCTATTCAATAAAGAGCAACCAACTATTGGTTTGATGGAGATCATGCTTGGGAAACAGTGACCAGATAGGGTCTACCCAGTCCAGGTCCCACCCAGTGCAGGACAATAGCCATAAGCATGGTGTCTCTCTAAGTTTTAGAACAGCTCCACAAAAGGGAAGCTCCTGTGATCAGAAGAAAGGATGCCAAACCTGCTCTGTCTCTCAAGGAACACCTGCACTGCAGCACCACAGACAGCCCCGACCCCGCCCCAAGGCAGATAGCCCCTCCCCCACCGACAGACCCTCCCCTAAGACAGCCCCGCCCCAAGGCAGCCCCCCCCACAGACAGCCCCTCTCCCACAGACAGCCCCGCCCCAAGGCAGCCCCTCCCCCACAGACAGCCCCTCTCCCACACAGTCCCTCCCCCACAGACAGCCCCTCTCCCACAGTCCCTCCCCACAGACAGCCCCTCTCCCACAGATAGCCCCTCCCACACAGACAGCCCCTCCCACACAGACAGCCCCTCCCACACAGACAGCCCCTCCCACCCAGCTCCAGCACTTTAATTTTCAGGTCTATTTTACCATCCCTCGGAACACAGGTCCACAGGGCCTTCCTCTCCAGCTGTTGAGTGGTGGCAGTTGACAGGAGAAAGAGGTGCCTTCCGTTTCTGAGTGTCAGGTGATGTGTCTTTTCCCATCTGAAGGCACTGGCCCATGTTTTCCCAAGGTGCAGTGGGGAGCTGGATTATCCTCCACATACAGGACAGTTGCACTCCTCCATGGTCACTACCCCCTGCCATGGAGTCTGACTTCCTTCTCCTGCTCCCTCACTCCACTGAGTGTATCCTCACCTGCAGAGGAGCAGACTGCCTGAGTCCCAGTCCTCAATACTAACATCACTGTGAGGTGGAAGGGACCCCCTTTCCAGCTTGGCTTTAACACTGAGCTTTACATATCCCAGGAAGTTCTAGGAAACCCAGAGGGCGTTAGTCACTCGAGGCCAGCTTCCAGAAAGGGAAGAACCAGAGGGGAAGTGATCAGGAATTGCTGCACCGTTCTTACTGGTTAAGGGTTGCATCCTATTGGATGACAGATGTTCATCAGGGGATAGTAAGTCCTTTAGCTGTCCCCATGGACTCTATGTGTTCATTCTCCAAGGTCTCTTCAGCTCCTCTCCCCACTGTCTCTCTATCACCATCCCCATGGTCTCCTTGCCTTTGTTCCCTGCAATCTTCTCCCCAGTCTGTGTGCCCCTATCCCCCAGGGTCTCATGAGCTCTACACACACACACACACACACACACACACACACACACACACACACACACACACCATGAGCTCTGCATCTCTGTTCCCTGTGTCTCTCTCTGTGTGTCTTTCTTTCCTGGACAGTCTCTACATCCCTGTCCTCTGCAGCTGAGACTGAAGCCAGAACGGATTGGGAGACCGTATGAAAAGTGAGAGGCCATACAAAGCATGAGATGGCATTAGCATGAGATGGCATTGCAGGGTGACACTGAAGAGTGAGTGTACAAATCTCTTGTGGCAGTCTCCTGTTGGAGTCCCTGCCGGCCTTTCCATTCACTCCTTCCCTGAAGTAGAGCTTCCTCACGCACATTCATAGCAAGAGGAGATTCTCCCGCTGCTGGGCCCGAGCTATTAGACACACAGTTGCCTTTCATGAGCAGCTCCACCCTACAGATGTTCCTTTAATCGCTTTTCTCTCCTGCCTTTCCCAGCCCCCACCCCCATCCCAGGAACCTGGACTTCTGGATAGTACTTTGGTTCCTTTCCCTTGCTTTGATTTGCCCTTTGACCTTAGTTGGTACCTCTTTGGCCCTCACGCTCTCTCTGTGTCTCTGTCTCTGTCTCTGTCTCTCTGTCTCTGTCTCTCTGTCTCTCTGTCTCTCTGTCTCTCTCTCTCTCTCTCTCTCTCTCTCACACACACACACACACACACACACACACCCCTCTCTTCCCGTAGCCCCTCATGGGACTCAGTTATAACTGCAAAGCTGTGTCACGTCACCGGAGTCCCTCTGAGTCTTTACTGATGCCAGCCTTATTTTACCCATGCAGAGGCAGACCTAAGACACAACCAGTGTCTGGCTTTGGGAGCCTAGTTGGGTCAGGAGTGCCCAAGAGTCTGCAGGCCCACATTCTTTGATGTCCTCCACCTGAGAACCTTAGATGACACTCAATTCCTGTCCTGCTTACTGGAAGATGGAAGCTTAAACACATTTCCTAGCAACCCATCAATCCCCCCAGCTGTCTCTGGACTTTGTGCCAAATGAAAGGTTCACGTTGACAGCATCCCGTAGGGAATGGAAAGTGCTGCTGTACATTGCACTGTTGCCGACAGAGGGACTTACTGTCTATGCACCTTAGAGTATCTGCGCAGAGGTGCTGTGGCATTTCCCATCTGTGGGTGGAGCTTGTCGTGGGGCATTCCCAGATAAAAACAAACACACTTGACAGTTCTCAGGGTGATGTATAGTGTGGGTTTTTCTTTGCGATGTGGAAGAACTACTGAGCCAGAGAACACACAAAACACCGTAGAGCTCGAGAGACAGACCACAGCTCTACACCGTCTACAGAAGCCAGGGAGCAGAGGCCATTTGAACAGAAGCCATCTGGTGTGGGTTGAGAGCCCTAGAAAGCTGGGTGAGGGTGGGGAAGTAGGAGCTGGGGGAGGGGCAGCATTCTGTGGTTCACTTTACTCTCTTGGAGAAGGGAGGTCAGAAAAGTCCCCCTTTTCAGGGAAAGAAGATAGGCTTCCGTGGTGGTTTTACCACATTACTTTGGCCCCCCAAATGAAGGATTTCTCTTAATATTTTTTCTTTTTGGTCCTTAGCAAAGTTACATCTGTTTTATTGATTTTTATTTCTTTCAGGCAAGCCTATTCAGCCAGGTATAGGGTGCACACCTTTGCTCCTAGCACTCAGGAGGCAGACACGGGCAGATCTCTGCTCTACACAGTGAATTCCAGGACAGTCAAGGCTACAGGGTGAGATCCTGTCTCACCTCCATGACAAGCAAGGTCATGAAAAGAATGGGGAGGACTGGGAGGAAAGACAGGCCAGGTTCACACATCCCCAAGAATCCTAGGAGCCTGGCTTCTTCCTCCGTGCAGCCCGTGAATTCCCTGAGGGGTAATGAGACCTGCTTCTACTCCAGAAAGAAGCAGATGTCCCAGGGGTGCCGGAGCTGGGGGAAGAATGAGGGCAGAGGGAGGGGCTTTTAGCTTTCCTTCCTATGGGGGGAGGGGTGTATAATAGTTCAAGGTATGGAAGGACACAGGCACAGCACAGGCCTCCTACAGGCAAGAGGCCCAGGCCACTTGGAATACTCCGTGGCTTTGCCAGAGGACAGGAAATCAGAAAAGAGGGTGTCTGTCCAAAGAACAGGGGACAGCTGTGGTCACAAGGTCTGCAGACCCTTCACCTCCCATGGAGAGCCAAGGGCAGGCAAGCAGACTTTCCTGTAGGCAAAGGCAAGGCTTCCATGAAGTCTTCAGTGGAAAAGCTTGGCAGTGCTGGCAGTGAGCAGGACGCTGGGTGGGCAAAGATCCCATGGTGACAGCCAGTTCCGTGGAGGAGTGGAGCAGGGCAGAGCAAGGTTCTAGTTTTCCTCTCACATTCAAGCTGAGTTCAGGGTTCTGTGGTGCAGAAAGGTGTAAAATGAAGTGTATCCAGACTGAGCCAGTCGGGCCATGGGTGGCGAGGCCACGTGGTCAGCCTCTCTAGGAAGTGAGAGTAGGGGTCAGCCAGCCCTGCTCAGAACTGACCGCTGTGTCTCCCCTGTGCTATGTTCAGCGTTTCCTGGGACTTGCTTCCTGGCCACTGAGGTGTGAACAACTTCACAGTTCTGTGAGTCTGTGCTTCTCTTGTATTTAAACTACTGGAGATGAGAAGAAAAATCTCTTTACCCTGTGGAGCTGGAGAGATGGCTTAGTGGTTAAAAGCACTTGTTCTTGCAGAGGACCCCTGGGATTTGATCCCCGGTGCCCACATGGCAGCTCACCTCTGTCCATATCTTCAGTTCCAAGGGGTCTGCAGATGCCCTCTTCTGACCTCTTTGAGCGCCAGATGCACATGCGGTATGTAGACACACATGCAAGCAGAGTACTCACATACACATAAAAACAAGCTTTTTAAAAGAAGGGCTATGTGGCTCAAAGATAACTGTACCCAGGACCTCCCTTGAGGCATGGATGGCCTTGGAGTTCCCAGCCAGGAGTGTCCTCCCTCCAGCAATTGTCACTCTGCACATAACCTTGGAGAGGGTTCTTATGAATCCTGTAAATTTCAGGAATTTCCTCAACTGTAAACTTTGTCTACTTTTGAATCTTTTGATCCTCCCTCTCCCCTCCAGGAGGGAGTGCCTCAATTCAGAGGATCTAGCTCCACGGCAAACACACCTGAAAGTGAGTTTCCTAAGGTGAGCCCTCACCTGTTGCTTCCCAAGATCTGGCTAAGGACAGGGCAGTCATGGGAACCCTCACCAGGCATTTCATGCAGACAGGAGGCTCTGCTTTAGGGATCCCGATTTTCAATCTCACTGCACGACTGTTCCTCCATCTCTCTGTGCAAACCCTTCTACCACTCTCTTCAGTGCTTGAGGTAGGCGCCACTGTGGGAGCTGGCTGTAGCGTGAAGCACCATCTTTCTTGTGGCTGCAGGACTGCTGGGGGCACAGCAGGACACAACCCAGGCTCTAAACCCTATCTTCAGCCTCTGAACATTGCAAATGCTTACACTGCCTCCAGGCGGCCCCAGCATCCTCAGTCCCAGGAGACTTTGATAGGGACTCCAACACCTCAGGTGGAAAACAGCACAAAGGCTCTCTTCCATTGCGAAACCACAAAACCAAATTCTTCTCTCCTCTTTTTCCGCCCTGGTTTGACAACTCCTGGTCAGGTGATGGTGATGGTGATGGTAACGGTGATGGTATTTAATAATTCTTTTCCAACTTACAGGCTACACATGGTTAACCATTTGCATTCAGGCAGATAGGCGTTGCTTTTAAATAGGAAGTGGTGAGTTGGTGACTTTCTTCTGGCAATTCTAGCATCTCACTACCCGTCTCTCAATGAGCACCGCTGGTTGTGCCTGTCAACAGAATAGTCCTCCCACACTTAGGACTGGACAAGCACTGAGGCGGGGGTCCCTGGCCAGCCCACTTCGGAGCTCAGCGTTTCCTTGGGTGAGCATGCATCCCTTCCCAACGTTTTGCAGACATGTCTTAGCTTCTCAGACGTTCTCACCAATGGCAAGGATGCTTTCCTACGGGATGTGGGCACACCAAGCTTCTGTCCCTATGGTTCTGTTGGGTGGTTTTAGGAGAGGAGTATGTTTTCCAGAAACTGGCTCTTTCCATATGGCTTGCTGGGAAGTTTACTGTCACTGCCTCACACCAGAGCTTTGGAGATGGTATGGTTACTGCTGGTTTCTTTAGGAAGTATCCGAGAGACATTAGCCTGGAGAGAAGGGTGTGTAGGTGTGTGGCATGTGATATGTGTGGTGTGTGCGTGTGTATGTGGTGTGTGTGTGTGTGTGTTTGTGTGTGGTGTATACATGTGTGTATACATGGTGTGTGTATGGTGTATGTTTGGTGTGTGGTGTATATGTGTATGATGTGTGTGGTGTGTGTGTGTATGTGGTTTGTGTATGGTGTGTGTGTATGTGGTATGTGTGGTGTGTGTGGTGTATATATGTGAGTACATGGTGTGTGTATGGTGTATGTTTTATGTATGTTCAGTGTATGTTTGGTGTGTGATATGTGTGGTGTGTGTATATGCATATGTCGTGTATGTGTGTATATATGGTATGTATATGTATATGTGTATGTGGTATGGTGTGGTGTGTGTGTGGTATATGCATGTGTGTGCATGTATGTGAGTGTGTGTCTGTGTCTGTGTGTTACTAGGAATGGGATCTAGGGTATTGTGCATGCCAGACATGTATTCCACCAGTGAGCTATATTCCTAGATATAGTTTTGCTTTATTTTGAGACAGGGTCTCACTAGGGTGTATTGCCTGACTTCAAATTCACATTGTAGCCCAGGCTATTCTCCTGCCTTACCCTCCTGAGGACCTAGGATCACAGCAAAGCGCCACCAGGAACAGCTTATTGTTTTTGTCATGCTGGGAGTGAAGCACGGGCCTCAGGAAGATTAGACAACGGCCCTACCCTAGCTGCACTTTGTCCCAGCAATGTAATGTTTTCCTTATGACTTGTTATTTATTTTTTGTTATGTGTGTATGTGGGCGGGGACATGACTGCATTTGTGTGTGTCCATGGAAGCCAAAGGCAGCAGATCCCACAGGAGATGGAATTACAGGTTGTCAAGATCTGCCAAACCTGTGCTGGGGATGGACTCTAGTCCTCTGGAGGAGCAGTACTTGCTCTTAGTAATGAAGTCATCTCTCTAGGCCCCTAAGAATGCAATTCTTTACTTAATTCAGTACACAGAGAGATTTGAGATCAAACCCTAAGACACAGAGGCAGTGGGAGCTTTAGGCAATGCAAGTCTGTGTATCACGGGGCACTGTGGAGACCACAACCCCCTAAATATAAAACAGACACAAAACCTACATTCCAGCGATTCTTGAAGCAGTTAAAGATTTAAATCCTGCAAATAAATAAAGGCATTATTAGCTGTGCATATAACATCAGTCTGTACTCCCAGAATTCAGGAAACAAAGACAAAGAATTGTGGGTATAACTCCATCTTGTGTCAAACAGTGAGACTTTACCTCAAAAGACAAAGCAAACAAAATGTAGAGTATAAAGGTAGCTGCCAGACAAGGAAGCAAATCATTGGAAAATACCTTCTGGGTTCCTCCTAACCAGCTCGAAAGCAGAAGAAAGCAGTGTAGAGTGCGAGCTGCACTGAGGTGTAGAGAAGAGAAGCCAGCATGCTGGTGATTCCAGTGAACTTTCAATGCACACACCAAATACCCAGCATTGTAGTAAGAAAACTTATGACGGAACGAAGCTCTTGTAGGAATTGCATGGCAAAGTGACCCAGATGGTAGGTGACAGGGTGATGGGGGTAGGGGTGGGGGTTGGGGTTAAACACAGCTCATAGTCTCAGATGGGCCATGACCTATCTACTGTGACACTAACACGCTACTGGCCTGAAAGAGTAAGGTTGCAGCAGTAACAGACAGAAAGCAGTGATCTCGATGCCCCACATATGACTTGAATTTGGTTTGCAGCCTGTGCACAGCTGTACACACACACACACACACACACACACACACACACACACACACACACACACACCTTGTCTATGCATACTCTTTGGCACACTTCTGCATAGGTACTCATTCATACAGTCCTAGGTCAGTATAGTACATGTGTGCATATATATTCATATGTACAGACATGCACCTATCCATACACACCATTAGAAATGCTCATGTATAGACATCACATACAGGCCTATAGACACATGCATGAAGATTCGTGCATGCATGTACAAAAATCCATGCCTACATACCTGTACACATGAACATCAATGCATCTACACATATGCACATATACACATAAACAGACATGCACACACATACAGATCTGGGCACATGCAACACACTCTTTCCCTCCACCCCCTTCTCCCTGTCCCTCTCCCTTCCTCTCCCTCTCCCTCTTCCTCACCCTCTTTCTGGACTGCCTTTTTCTGTCCCATCTCAAAGCCAGTTGTAACCATTCTCCCAGGATTATCATTCCATTCTCAGGTGCCAGCTGAGGCTCTAATGGCCCTGACAGTGGGATGCAAGTCACCTTTAGAAAGTTTCTTTGCAGAGAATCCATGATGAAAACAGTTCTAGGGAACCATGTGTATGTTAAAGATTAGTTTTACACTGTGTTGAAAGTATTACTGGTGTTCAATTTTCCCTCGAGTAGCAGTTTCTTTTTCTATGAGGTTAAAAATTTACCTCTGTGGTGTTAAAACCCAGAGCAGAAGCAGGGTTGGCCCAGGCCATAAGCACAAATTCCACTCTGGCACTGTTTCTTCCATCAGAAAGGGGAAGAGGTGTTCCTGTGTGGTTTCAAACCTTAAATGCGAAAGCCATGAGCTAACCTAGTCATTTGGGTGCTGGGAGGAGAGAGAGAAGGCAGAGAGAAGAAAGAGGGAGGAGAGAAAAGAGAGAGCAGAGAGAAGGTGAACAGAAAGAGGGGAGAAGGTGCCTCTGAAAGAGCTGAAAAGCCATTCAAAGCCGTGCTGTCCCCAGGGGCTGGCTTCTGATTCTAGAGCCAATCCATAGAAGCTGGTCAAGAGAGTGAACACAGCTTGAGGAGAAGTTGATTTTTCCAGTTCAGAGAAGCACACACAGGGTGTAACAGGGGCCGGTATGTCAAAGAGAGGTAGTCACTGTGACTTGTGAAGCTTTCCTTTCCAAATCAGGTGGAACTGAAAGAGATGGGAAAGTCACTGCAGTCCATAGCCCAGGGACAGGCTCTAAGGAGCCTCTGTGTCTGCCTTTTGAGGTCAGTATTTTCTAAGATTCCTCCAGAGAACACTGACTGAAAAGGTCCCATAGGCAGTAGGTTGGTCAGCGGTGAGGGAACAGAGATACAGCTCCATAGTGTCACCCTTGGCAGTCCAAGGAATGCATGTAATCTTTTAGGGACCTCCACAGATGCCAAATCAAGTTTTATGAGTTTGACACAGAAAAGAACTTCAGGCATAGCTAATCTGACACAGATATGGAGATTTTATTAAAGTTATCTTAGGAAGTAAGATACATGGGAGGTCTGGGTGGGAGATTCTCTATGGATCACAGAGAGTAAGACAGCCAAGGATGCATGCATAAGTATCTGGGCATTAGTCATATGTGCCATTTGGTATCTCAATGTATCTCCTAAAATACTGTTGAGACACCTCCCCCTACCTCTTCTTTTGATATGTGAGATTATGGGGTGACGCTGATGATGTCTTGGATGGAGTTATCATATGAAGTTAAGCCAGGGCTGTACAGAGTTGAGCATGTGTCCTTCTCATGTGAATGGATTTCTGGTGGAGATGCCTAGAAAATTAAGGCCTTGCAGCTTGAAAGGGAAAAAAAATAACATGCAGAGGATGCACGGTCCTCACACGAGAGCAGGCTTTCCAGTAACCTACAGGCATGAGTGGGCACTTAACAAAGGAAGAAGTTCTTTCCCAGAGCAGGGCCAACCCCCTCTAATACCACCCCTACCCCACACAGATGATGGGGAATGAACGGAGTTCATGAAATGAAAAGGAACCCATGTTATCCCCACTCCTCACCAGATAGATGCCCCTGTAACTACCTTCCGTCTCCATGAGACCTCGCTCAGATCACCCATAAACTCCAGACATGTATGCAATAAGAAGTCTAGGCTCATGGGTCTCTGCTGATAAGCATCTGTAGACAGGACTCCTGGGTCTCTCGGGACCTTTAGCTCTAACTCATGCTCACCCATCTCCTACAGTCTCTGTTCTCTCGGGCTCTTGGTCCAAGAGTTCCAGCCCATCCTGTGTTCAACTTACCCCCTCAAACTGGGGGTCACCATGTCTCAAGGGGCCTGTGTTGCTGCAGTTGAACTGTCTGAAATTCTTCGTGTCACTCACATTATCTCTAATCCCAGGTAGAGTCCTGCTTTAGCATGGAGTAGAAGCCCCTCTTTCAAGTCACCATCTCTTGAGCCATGACGGATGCCCTCTCTAGCTGACCCTCCACTTCTGACGCTGAACAACACGTTATCAGGCTTGCTCAATCACCAAGGATCCCACACTCCTCCCTCAACCTCTAATCACGGTGGAAATCTGGCCAGAGAGCCAGGTGCAGATCTGGTACCGACCTCATTCTGAGCCTGGTGGTTTCAGTGGTTTTTTTGCCTAAAAGCTAAACAAACATTTATTTTGCTGAGCTAGGAGTCTCCTATCACTGCCACCAAGTTGGCAGTTCATGGTGGCCAAGCTCCCTTTCAGTTCTGTAGCCAGGGATCTGATACCAACCTCAGTTGTGGGGCAGATGGGCATATTCTCTTCTGGGCTTCTAATGCAGGATCTGCGCCTCTGACCCATTCTGTTGTGGGCAGGCCTCAGTTCCTGTGGCAGGACCCAGACTCCTATTTTCACAACAGCTGTGGGAGAGGGAGGGCCCTTGCTAGCCTCTCCAGGAAACCCGCTTGGCTTGTGGCTTTACTTCTGCCTTCAACATAAGCAGCACAGATGCTTCCTACCCCAAGCTTCCCTGTCTTCCGTCTCAGGCGAGAGAATCTTGAGGGCCAAGTACCCGCAGTTCTATCTGTCCCGTTCGGATATTCACGCAGGCTTGCTTATTCGCGTCTGCAGAGTCCCTTTGCCAGGTAAACTGATGTGCTCACAGGTTCCAGAGACTGAGGAGTAGACTCTTCCGATCTGTGAGCACAGCATTACTGGTGAGTCCGAGCACTGCCTCTGAGCAGCTGGTGTTAAGTGTGGAGGCTGAGTGGCCGAAGTGCAGGGAGACAATGTAGTGCAACCAATTTAAGCACATGCCTGCCTACCTTACAAGTGAATGAGAGTCAGACTATGGTTATTTTTCTTGGCTTTGACAATTACTGGGGAGTAATCCCTAATCTACCTTTTTTTAACTGCTGGCCTGGCTACCTACCTCCCCAGCAGTGTACCCCAGATACTTGCTGTTTCTCCTGGCCGTGTACTCATGGTTCCTCTCCTCTCATGGTGCCTTCTCCCCTCCCTCTCCCTCTTCTCCCCTCCCCCTTCCTCTCCCCCTCCCCCTCCCCTTCCTCTTCCTCCTCCTCCTCCTTCCTGTCACACCCAACCAGGTAACTCAAAAACCCACCCACCTCTAATCCCTCCATTAATTGACTGTAACCATGTTTATTTAACCAATAGCTTTACATTAAGGAACGAGGTTTACACAACAAAAATTCGGTGGTCCATCCCACTACCCAGCTGGTGGCCCATCCACTTGCACTTCCGGTATAGAATGTAGCATTAAAATACACAGCAGCAGAACAAACCTCATCAGGACATAGAGGATGTGGCTGTGCTCGTCAGCCGTGCCTGCTGGGATGGGCTTGGTGGGCTTCCTATCAAATAAACGCTAATGTCCTGCTCTGTCGAAACTCAGATTTTTTCAGAGCTGTTCGCTGTTTAAATGTTAATGCAGGAGGGCAGCAGAGACGGCTTAGTTGCAGAGTCTTCTCTGCTTCTTCCACAACTGAATCGTGCACTTTAGATCCAACGAAGGCACTGTTTGATTCGGCCCACATTAGCTGTACGTTGATTTCGGTCGTCCGCCTTATTATGTTTTTAGATTCTGGACGTTTTCAGACACAGTGAATGCGCTTCCTCTCTTTGTTCTTACACTTGATGTGAGGGATGAGAAGCTCTCGGCTGACGGCCTCGATGTCAGCCAGGGTCTGCCCCTGGGAACAGGTTCCCCGGGGATCCTCACCGCACTCACAGAGCAGCGGCCCATCCCACTGCCCAGCTGGTGGCCCATCCATCTCTTTGTGCCATCACAACAGACTACGCTTCCTTCTCTTGATAGCTTTCAAATCTCAGGTTTAGTCATAGATTTGCAAAGTCTGTCACACTTCCCTTTATCTGTCGTCTTGTGACCACGACTACCCCAGGCTTGGGACCAGCTTGATGGTTACAAGTCAGCAGACATGTGGTGTGGTGACCATGAAGCCTGGCGCCTGAGACTCCGTCATGATAGGCTTGCATGAGTCCTGACTCCATGCTCAGTGGTGACTCTTACCTTGTCTGTGTCTTCAGATAAATTGGAAAGCTTTTATCCTACTTTTTCACATGTGTGGAGCAGGTACGTATGTGTAGTCACGTGTGCGGGCACATGTGTGTGCAGGCCCAAGCCTGATGTCATGAATCTTCTTCAGCTGCTATTCCATCTTCTCCTTAAGGCAGAGTCTCTCAAACTTGGAGCCTGGTTAGTCTCACTAGCCAGTCGCTCTGGGGATCCGATCTCTCCCCTGGAGGCTGAAGTTACAGTAAGCCACCATACCTACCTGGCATTTATAAGGGATTTGGAGATCCAAACTCTCGTCCTCTTGCTTCATGGTGAAGCCATCTCTTTTTTTTTTTTTTTTTTCGGAGCTGGGGATCGAACCCAGGGCCTTGCGCTTGCTAGCAAGCACTCTACCACTGAGCTAAATCCCCAACCCCGAAGCCATCTCTTAAGCCTTGACTTTTGAAGCTTTTGACAGCAATTGAGCCTTCCCTGACATCTCACAGAGTGGGCAGCCTAAGAAAAATGTTCTCTGAGTGTCTGTGAGACAATTTTAAAGAGCAGACCAGAAGAAAATGCAATCTGAGAAACTTTCCCTCGTGTTTTGAAGATATAATAAACTTCGAGGAGACTTGGTGATGAGGAAGAATCTTTGGGGTGTTAAAGCACTTTGATATTTTCACTGGCACACATTGTAGGGGCCACACTGTGTCCCACGAAGGACCCCAGTGGCCTGGAGTGGGGAAAGGCCAAGAAGAGGCAGGCAGAGTGTGGTAAACAGTGACACTTTACTCAAGGTGGCTGACAGCGGGCAAAGTGCTGTGACTTTTAACAGTACTCTCACTGAAAAAAACCCCAAGGTTTCTCTCCAAAAGATAACATGGGGCAGTTTTTCATAGATTCCTTTAATAACGATTTGTTCTTTAGACTCTTTCTATACATACTTGTTTGAGAACTGCTGGCTTAGGAACATTTAAACACCAAGGACAACCACAGCACATGTTGCGAATCGGATGTCATACGTATAGTTTGCATGTGGTAAGACCCCGTGAGTGGATGTGTGAAAGAGGACGCTCTGAGCCTGAGAAACAACCCAGAGAGGTATTGCTGTGGGCAGCCTGACTACTGTTGTTTATAGGTTCACAGAAGAATAGGCTGAAGGATCTGGGCTTCCAGCAGCTCTCTTCTTGCTATCTTGACAGTCTGTTTTGCTCTCAATTCTCTAAAGGACAGAAAGAAACATTGAGTTAAGAATTCACCAACATCTTTTCATCCTCAAACACCAAGTCCCCTAACAGAAAAGGGAGGACCGTCTCCAGCGAACGCAGTACTGCTCAGATCAAGGTATGGGGGTGGATTGTAATCTGGACTCTACATGCTGTGGTGGCCCAGATACCAATCCGCAACCAGTGCAATTTCCTAGCAACAGCATGCACCATTCTTGTGGTAACCGTAGTGGTTGGTTTGACAGACTGATTCATTTCCAGGTACTGTGAGAGTCTGGCATTCAAGTAAACATGACAGTTATCTTTCTCTCCAAGAGTGCTGATTGCCAACCCAGCAGTGCTGAGATCAGCGTTATTCGGCGTTCCAGGGTGCTGGCCCAGCACACTCATCGCGTTGAGCCGAGATGGGGGCAAACTTACAAATCCTGGGTCTGTTGGACTTGTTTTGCCTTTCTAATCAGTAAAAGCAAGTTAAGACACCCTCTCTTGAATATAATGTGCATCTGAACAATTGTCTTCCTCTGTTACTGATGCCCTTGGGCCTGGCTTGGGAACCAGCCATAGACCCAGATCCTCCTGACCATGAGGAACTGCCATGGCCGTCACTGGCCATCCCTTCAGCAGGAGCTGTCAGGAGCTAGCTGTACAGGCCTGAGTGACACTGTGGTGGTTGCCATTGCCTGGTACCTTCTTGACTGCCTTCAGACTCATCTTTACTCTATGTCGTGGGTCAGTGCCTAGCCTCAGGAGACTTTTTAAAGCTTCCATTCTCCAACTGGTTATACTTGAATTCAGAAAGTGTGACTTCTCATAGTGCAGGTAAATATTTTCCTTACATGCAGAGGCTAGCTAGGCATGATACACAGTGTGGTTGGCTGACCTTCATAGTCTTTCACTCCAACAGTTTTCCCCACCAACACAAAGTACATGGGGAGAAATCACCATACTCCGTCTCTACCCAAACCCTTCCAACTAAGGAGCCAACCTGACCACTCCCCTGTTTTGGTCTCACTAACTCTCGCCAACAGTACTGCCCCATAACCACCTCTGCACTACCCTGAACCATCAAGCCTCCTATAGTGCTTCCTACTACCTGTAGCCCCCTACCCTCCCAAAATCTATACCAATCCCACCCTTCAGGGCCACCTCCATCCTATTGGCCCATACACTTTCTGTAGCTGTCCTTTGAGCTTCTCTACCACGACCTGTCGGTGAGAGGACATTTGTGTAAAAGAACACCCGATTGTTTTCAAAGTACCGTTACTTGGGCATAATGACACACAGTTGTTGAAGCAGACCGTTCTACTGTGTGGGAACACATGAGTCACTCAGGTTCCCCTCGACCTTTAGGTTCTTCCCAGTTTAGAGCTATTAGAAGGACCTTCTCTAAAAAGTCAAGTTAGTTAGCATTTTCACCTCTTGCCTGGGTGAATGCTAGGAGCCAGTCGTGCAGCCAATGCACAGCCAGTGTTACATGAGATGAACTCTTTGGTCCATATGTTTGTGTGACCTCGCGTGCCCCTAAACGCAGTCAGGATGATATCTGCAGCTGCTCCATGTCTTTGCAGACACCCTTGCCTTCTATGGCCATCTTTGTGAGCATCCATTCAGTGGTATGTCAGGGGGTTGTGACTTGGTATTCCCCAATAATGAATATAGCCAACGTCTTGTGTGTAGATTGACCATCCCATATTGTCTCTAGTGTCTTTCATGTGTGGAGTAGTTGGGATTCTTCATAAAGATGTGACCAGATATTGGCTTGCAAATGCTATTTTCCAATTCAACTATTTCAAGTATTTTGCAAAGAGCAGATTAAGTACAAAGTATTATCATTACTTTACAATACATGCTCTCCCCACTTTTTTTTTTCTTTTCTTTTTTTCAGAGCTGGGGACCGAACCCAGGGCCTTGCGCTTGCTAGGCAAACGCTCTACCACTGAGCCAAATCCCCAACCCCTCTCCCCACTTTTTAAAATAATTTATTTTTATGTCATGTGCATTGGTGTTTTGCCTGCATGTAAGTCTGTGTGAGGATGTCTGATCCTCTGGAACTGGGGTTACAGACAGTTGTGAGCTGCTGTGTGGATGCTGGGAATTGAACTCAGTTCCTCTGGAAGAGTAACCAGTGCTCTTAACCACTGAGCCGTCTCTTCAGACCCCGCTTTTCATAATTTATGTGAGAAGATTCTTCTGTTCCTCAGGTCACAAAGGTTTTCTTATGTTTTCCTCTAGATGTTGTCTGTCTCTGCTCTTGCATTTAGCTACAACCAGTTTGAGTTTACTTTTCTTGTGGTGGGAGGGGTGGGGTGAGACACAGCTTCTTCACAGAATATCCAGCTATACCAGTACTGTTATTTCAAGGTAGTTTTTCCACCATGGACTTACCTTGGTACTTCGTTCAAAACCAGCTGACTGTTTATATATAGCTCATGTATGGGCTTTGTGTTTGTCCCATGGATTCTGGCTCCTGCCTTCTCCTTCGTCAACATCCCCTGACCCTGACACTGAGACAGCCTAAGTTTTATAAGGAGGCCGTGTGAATCCTCCAACTCTTGAATTGTTTTCTCTCTTGAATTCGCCATAGAATCAGATCAGTTTGCCAGCTGCTCTATGTAAAAACCTCCAGAGCTTTGACAGTTTGTGTTGCGCTTACATACTCACTTGTGAAGAAATGCATTGGAATAGAGAGCCATTCAGTCCAATGCTAGACATCTCTCTCTTAAATCTGTGCACTCTTCTCTCAGCTATTAAAATTTCCAACATATAAATCTTGTTCGTGAATATTCTGGGGTTCTTTGTAATCCCTTCCTCCATCCTTCCCTCCCTCTTCCTGCCTTCCCCTCCTTTCTCTCCTGTCCTCCCTCCCTCTCCTTCCCCTTCCTGCTTTCCTTCCCCTTTGCCCTCCTTTCCTCCCTCCTGACCTCCCTCCTTTCCTCCCTCCCACCTACTCTCTCTCCATCCTTTCCGCTCTCTTCTTCTCCCTCTGGATCTTAATTTATCTTTTGCTATTTGTTTTGGTTTGTCCAGACAGTCTCACTGTATTCCAGACTGGTTCTGAACTCACTATCCTCCTGCCTTAGCCTCCTGAGTGCTAAGGTTACAGTCATGCATCACCACATTGGCTTCCAGCTTTCAGTTTCTAAATCTTCTTGCTAGGGCAGAATCCTAATGGCTTGATCCACAAGGCCTGTGTCTACTCAGGATGTCCATCCTAGTAAGCTTATGCCACATGCATGCAGATTCCTTCAGAGGCCAGAAGAGGGCACCATGTCTCCTAGAACTGGAGTTATTACTATGAGCCCCTGACAGGGTACTATGTGGTTGGGTGCTGGGAATCAAACCCAGGTCCTCCAGAAGAGCAGCAGGTGTTCTTAACCACTGAGCCATCTCTCTAGTCTTCAAATCACGAGCTTCTATTCACATCTAGATAACTATAGTTTTTGTTCTGTGACAGTTTCTTGTATACAATTAACTGGAATTTTGGGTGAAGACTTTTATGCAGATCAATTTTTTTTCCTATTATGACTTTTCTTAAGCCAAAGATTATAGACTGGCAATTCACAGTCTATAGCTAACCAATTCCGGTCAGGCTCATTCATTTGCGTGTTCTTTATGGCTGTTTCTGAACCACCAAAGCTGGCCCGAGTCACTGAGACAGAGCCCACAGTGTTTTCTCTCAGGCTTTTCCCAGTAAGGACCGGGAAAGCCTGTCAAGTGGATGTTTTCGCATCAAGCAACGTCCATTGCGGTGTGTTCTGATGGGGTAGAATGTTCCAGAACACAGCATGACTGCACACCTTGACTTTCCTCCTCCCTAGCTTCACCTCTGCTCTCCTAACATCTGTGCTAGCGAGCTTGAGGCTGAACTGCCCGCTTCACTTTCCACATCAGAGCTGGCTCTCCCGCCCACTCAGAGAACCATTCCTACCTGGAGCGAGCATCTACTTTATTTTGGCAGGGACCACGAGCTTGGCTAGGTATGGTTGCTTGGAAATGTGCTGTCACGATTTCTATTGCCTTCCAGGAAACAATGAATTTCACCGAGGCCAACTACGGAATGGAAGATTATACCGGCTCAGATTACTCCATGTATCCAGAGACCGAGCCATGCTATCTGCAAGAGGTCAGAGACTTCACCAAGGTGTTCGTGCCAATCGCCTACTCCTTAATCTGTGTCTTTGGCCTCCTTGGCAATATTATGGTGGTGATAACCTTTGCCTTCTACAAGAAAGCCAGGTCCATGACTGACGTCTACCTATTGAACATGGCCATCACAGACATACTCTTTGTCCTCACCCTACCATTCTGGGCAGTTACTCATGCCACTGACACTTGGATCTTTGGCAACACGATGTGTAAACTGATGAAAGGCACGTATGCGGTCAACTTTAACTGTGGGATGCTGCTCCTGGCCTGTATCAGCATGGACCGGTACATTGCCATCGTCCAGGCGACCAAATCTTTCCGGGTACGCTCCAGAACACTGACGCACAGTAAGGTCATCTGTCTGACGGTGTGGTTCGTTTCCATCATCATCTCAAGCCCCACATTCTTCTTCAACAAGCAGTACAAGCTGCAGGGCCGTGAGGTCTGCGAGCCTCAGTACAAGCTCGTCTCGGAGCCCATCACGTGGAAACTGCTGGGCATGGGACTCGAGCTGCTCTTTGGCTTCTTCATCCCTTTGCTGTTTATGGTGTTCTGTTACCTGTTCATCATCAAGACCTTGGTGCAGGCCCAGAATTCCAAGAGGCACAGAGCCATCCGAGTCGTGATCGCTGTGGTTCTCGTGTTCCTGGCTTGTCAGATCCCTCACAACATGGTCCTCCTCGTGACTGCAGCCAACACGGGCAAAATGGGCCGCAGCTGCAGCGCCGAGAAAGCCCTGGCCTACGCCAGGAACGTGGCTGAGGTCCTGGCTTTCCTGCACTGCTGTCTCAACCCCGTGTTGTATGCCTTCATTGGACAGAAATTCAGAAGCTACTTCATGAAGATCATGAAGGATGTGTGGTGTATGAGGAGGAAGAGCAAGGTGCCTACCTTCTTCTGTGCCCGGGTTTACTCAGAAAGCTACATCTCCAGGCAGACCAGTGAGACTGTAGAAAATGACAACGCATCGTCCTTTACCATGTAACACGAGAGCACAAAACAGCATGCCCCGAAAGCCTTTGTGAAAGTTGCTATTACATGTGAAAAAATAAAAAAAGAGAGAGAAAAAGAGAGAGAAAAAAAAAGAAAGTAAAAGAAACCATATCCAAATATATACAGTAACTATGGAAATGCAGCAAAGACTTCCTGCAAGATCAGAACCGGTCCCGTGGCGCTGTCAGTCAAGTTCTCCCAGGTGTGGTTGACAAGAAACATTGTAGCTCCCCAGGGTTGGCATTTCACAAAATAAGACGTGGGAACTGCTGGATTACTGCCAAGCGTTTATGAACGGAAACATACTCCAAAAGGTTCATGAAGGGGATCACAGACCCAGTGACCCCTAGTGCCCCTAATACAAAACAAGGATGTTCCTTGGGAAATCAACAAAAGTCCCCCCCCACCCCGACCCCACCCCCCACCCTGTAACTCATATCAGGCAGATGGCAAGTCAAAGATCCCGTACCCAGTTCCCTTTTATCTTCTCAGCAAGCACTAGGCTGTGGAGGAGGAGGGGTGGGGGGACAAACATCCACAAACTGGAACATCAACCTGGGTGGGGGGGCACGAACCAAGGAGGAAGTGGGGTGCCTGGGCTTGCTACTGGCACGTGAGCTTGCTTCTACAAATGGAAGCAGTTCTCTGTGGTTCCCCTTTCCCCTCTGAGGTGGGCGGAGTCTGGGGATGCAAGCGAGTATACTGCTCAGGGCTGGGCTCTGGGTTTAGCAGACTCTCGCACAGTTTACCATTCATCCCATGGGATGGGAGGTTGGGGGGAGTAAACCTGGCTTGTCTGTAGTTGAAAGTGCTTTTCTTCCGGTTCTGAGATGGAAGTGAAGATCCTGGTCACCGAGAGCTTCAAGTTACTCCAAGCTTCAAGAACAGCAGGAAGCATGCTGGCCTCCGAGACCGAGTGGATTTTTTTTTTTTTTTTGTTATGTAAATTGGAAATGAACCTAGGGTTTCACATAATGTTCTGCAATTGTGCTACCACTGTGCCATACTCCAGTGCCTTTTTGCATCTTTTGTTTAGAGAGAGATAGGGACCCGCTAAGGTGTCCAGGCAGGTCTTGAACTTGGCCATCCCAGAGCCTCAGCTCTTCAAATAGCTAGGATTACAGGCCTGTGCCACTATGCCTGGCTCTCAGACTGGTCTTAAGGCAACTCTACCCGAAGTCATAGTGAGTCATAAAACCAGGTGTCCTGGTACTCTCGTTCTTAAAGGGATGTGTGAGCAGATGGCCAATATGACTGGAGATGCGGAAACACAAATCTCATCACAAAAGAGGCTGCTGTGAGTGCCAGGACACTGACGTGATCTATTCTGATGCACGGTTCGGAAGCTGGATGGTTAGTGAACTGTCGGAACGCCTCCGTTGCCATCTACAGTGAGTGAGTGAGTGAGTGAGTGAGTGTATGCACGTGTGTGAGCGTGCGTGCGTGCGTGCGTGTGTGTGTGTGTGTGTGTGTGTGTGTGTGTGTGTGTGTGTGTAGCTAGACTGGCAGGTCAGGGGAGCCTGGTCCACTTACCGTTGCTAGCATTGGGATTAAAAGGATGCACCACCACCATCGGTTTTTCTTTCTCTGTTGTTACGTAGATTCTAGGCATCGAGCTGGTCTTTGTGCTCGCAAGCCAAGTGCTTTGCTGCCTCAACCATCTCCCCAGCCGGCATTGGAAACATAACTCGTTAGTGTACTCTCGCCTTTTCCCACATTAAAATATAAACTTATGTACAAGCCTTAATAACTCTGAGTCTTTTTATTTGTCTTGCTTTAAGAACCATTAAGAAAATGGGGAACAGACTGTGCCCCCCAACCCCAGTTGTCATGGTGTCCTGGTTTAATTTCTGTTGCTGTAGTAAAACACCCAGAGGGACCAAGGGCAACTTTGGGAAGAAGAGATCGTTTCAGTTTGCAGTCTTAGGTCCCCGCCCGTTATTGTGGCAGGGAAGTCAGGGAAGGAGAACCAGAGCCTCTGCCCATTCATGAAATGCTGCCACCCACATTCAGGATGGGTCTTCACACTTAACTAACCACACACACACACACACACACACACACACACACACACACACACCCTCAGGCCAACCCCATCTAGATAACTCTTCACTAATGCTCTGCCTGGGTGATCCTAGGTTCTGTTGGGACAACAGTTCAAACTGATAGACACACATGGTGTCCCTGAAGCAATATTTGTATTTTTCTCAATGGAAAGTGCTTTGTTTCAAGGCTGAAATGACTATGAAATCATTTTGGTTTTAGGTATTAATTATTTTGTTTCTCATTAGATAACTAGAAAAGGAAGTGGATCACCCTTGGGTGACAGAGTCCACCATCCTTAAATCCTCCGATGACCTCCTGGGCATGGATTCCTCTGTCAGTTGCCCACAGCATTCAGCTCTGGTTTTGTTGTTGTTGTTTGTTTGTTTTACTTCAAGTCTAAGTGTTCACGAAGGTGGAGAAGGACAGATTTCCTTGCTGAGGCACTTAGTGGAAAGCAGAGGGAGCTGCTGGGTATTGGGGGAGCTGAGGACCCAGGGCCCAAACCACACCCTGGTCCTGCTCTTCCAACAGCTAACTCAGCACCGTTATCCTCTTATCTACCTGCCTCCTTCATGACTAGAAACCACGATCTAAGATTAGAAAGAAAGAAAGAAAGAAAGACAGAGAGAGAAAAACAGAGACAGAGAGAAAATGAGACAGAGAGAGACAGAGAGAGAGAGAGAAGAAGAAGAAGAAGAAGAAGAAGAAGAAGAAGAAGAAGAAGAAGAAGAAGAAGAAGAAGAAGAAGAAGAAGAAGAAGAAGAAGAAGAAGAAAGGAGCATACTAGCACTGCCTGTAGTCCCAGCAACTTGTAAACCTGAGGCAGGAGAATCACCAGTAGTTCCAAGTCAACCTATGCTACACAGTAAGACTCTATATCAAAACATAACAGCAAATGATAAAACTAAAAAATACTCATCGCTCTTCTGCTCTGACCCTAAGACCGTCACGGACTGTGATGAGGTCAGCAATGTGTTCTCTAGTGCCCCCTGGAAGGCTGCATAGACCCACTGCCATGGAGGGGTCTGCACAGCCACATCACCAGGGATTGGTGCTGTACTGTGGGGCCCTATACTCCACAAACCAGCACCCCAACTCTTCATCTTCCCCCTTCTCCTATTGCAGGGCTGGGTACAAAACTGGGCCTCGTGTGCACAGGAGACACACTCTGCCCCTCAGCTGCATCTGCAACCTCTGACTCCCCAGGAAGGGACTAACCACAGTGAGGTACCCTGGGCTTCTTTGACGTCCATTCGCAGACTCAGTCTCTGACTGAATTCCAGACTTGTTCTTTACTGTCAACAAGTCTCTCAGGAAAGTCACACGGAGAGTGGCAGCCTCTGTCTGTGGCACTTGAGTGTCTGTGTGCTGAGTCTGCATTTTTCTCACCTCCAGCATCTCCTTCCCCTCACTAGCAGCCATCCCCACACACTTAATGTCCCCCATCTTCCTCCATCTGCTGCTAAGGTGGGCCATCCTCAGCGCTCTGCCAGTCCTCAATACCTTCATGCCATGGGGACCAGGGACGCCTACCAGATTCTCCTGTGGGCTGCCAGTGGTCACACTTGTCCATGGGAGTGTTTCCTCTTTCAGTCAGAGACCACTCGGTAGTCAGTTTTCGTTGTCCCGAGGAAGGCTGTTTCAGAACCTACAGCATTGGCTTCATGTCTGTTAGGGTCCTTTGGGTAAGAGAGAGCACTACAAAGTACAGTGGCTGAGGTACGCAGGCCTGCAAGCAGCAGAAAGCCTAAAACAGGAGCGCTGGATAGTTTCCATCTCTCTGTTGGGAAGGACAACAGCAAGGCTGGGGTGGTACTGCCCTCTGGGGTTCCGGGTGACCTCTGTCTCAGACACCACCCCATCTCTGGTAGGACACATCCTCAGGGTCCCATCCCAGATACCACAGCATTCTGGGAAATTGGCTGAGTAAAGGGATGGAGACAGAGGAAAGGGCACGGAGTAACTAATGTTAACAGCAGGTCCCTTGAGTTTTCCTGCAGAACAGGGGCAAATTCTGCCTCTCCCATAGACCGCCAGCTCTCACCCTCCATCAGTGGCTGCAAGCGGGTAACCTGCGGTCTTTGCTCTGGCACCCGTGTGCTCCGTGTGGTGAGAGAAAGGCAGGGCAGCTGTGGAACAGTGCACATTCTGTGCCAGACAGTGCTGGCGCTGGCGGAGCGCTGGGGAGAGGCACCTTGCATAGAGGGAGGTTAAGTCTGTGAGAATGGCTGCTTGTGAGGAGAGTGAGAAGGGATTGAGAAAATGAGGACTCCATGCAGACATTCCACCTGGAACACACGGGTGGCCTGCTGAACCGTCAGACAGACAGAGAGCAGCAGGGGCATTGAACAGGGGCTCTTGTCCTGCCCTTCCTGTTAGCTCACAGGCCCACTTAACTCAAGCTCCCCTCGCTCAAAACTCAAGGCACACAAATGAGTGAGTAAACCCTGCTGCTCTATGCTCCGTTGAAGTCTCTCCACCTCCCTTCTGGCCTCCCTGCCTACTGCCCAAACACGAGTCAGTCCAGAGTCATATCAGCCCTTACTAGTGGCTTCCTGACAGCAAGCATGTAGGCTTGGTCTTGTGGTACAGATCGTATCTTCTGCAACAGAACATTCTTTAAAAGCAGGCGACCTGCTTTGTTCCCTGATGGTGATGGGTCTCCTAATGCCCTTTAGGATCTGAACCTGTAATTCTCCTTGATAACCCAGAACTAAAGGGATTTGAGGGCTCTCTGACTTGAGGACCGCCTTCACACTATTCACAGTGTCTGTTTCTCCTAACAGTCTTCAACGTCACAGCCTCCTGTGGCATGAGCCTAAAACTCCCCCAATAAAAGAAACCTCCCGAAAGGCAATTCATCTCAGCTTCCCTTTTCCATGAACTTTATTGTCTCAGGTTTGCAAAAATGACTCAGTCATGTGATCACAGTCACACCAACTCATGAGATGGTGGAGAATTAGCTCCCACAGGACTATAGGGCAGGGCATCCAAGAGGATGATGGGAAAAGCTTCGGAGGTCTACTGGGACCTGGAGTCAGGCCAAGGAGCAGTTTGGAGATTTGAGCTGCTCTGTGACGTCTTCCTGCAGCTGCCCCTTCAATGCACAGGAGTACCCTCTCCTCAACATCGCCCAGATGGCCGTGACTCAGGCTGAGAATGTACCTCATCAACCGTCGCATGTGTGTCTTCTCTGCCTCTCAACAGTTAACTGAGAGAAGCAACAGACAGATGGAAAGACATCATCAACGTGGGTGCTAATGACACCCAACACAGTTAACCAGAGGACAGAGACAGAGAGGAAACAGGTGACATCATCGAGTCGGAAACTTACAGGCACTCGCAGAAACCGCCTGCGAGGTTGAGGCTTGGCTGGTGCTCCCACTTGAGGTCTTTCTCTCTGCTTCTTGTCCCCTCTGCAAGCATTTTCTTTTAAAGATTTATTTATTTTATGGATGTGAGTCCACTGTTGCTATCTTCACACACACCAGAAAAGAGCACTGGATCCCATTACAGATGGTTGTGAGCCACCATGTGGTTGTGGGGGAATTGAACTCAGGACCTCTAGAAGAGGCGTCACTGCTCTTAACCGCTGAGTTATCTCTCCAGCCCCCTGTGGGCATTTTTAAAAGCTTGTTTTATTTTAGTGACTGATCCACGTGAAGCCATAGCCAGGCTACTATGCACAAACATGAGGGAAGTTTTATGTCTTGGTCTCTTCCTTCTTGGCCTGGAGGCGCTCCTCCTGATGCTTTCGTGCTTCCTTGGTCTTAGACCTGCGAGCCTCAGCCTGGTCAGCCAGTCGCTTCTGTGGGCCTCGTTTGCCTTCAGTTTGTGGGTCTGCTCCATGAGAATCTGCTTGTTTTTGAATACATTCCCTTTGACCTTCAGGTATAGGCTGAGATACATATGGCGGTCAATCAATCTCCTTAGATTCCCGGTATCTCCTGAGAAGCCGGCGCAGGATCCTCATCCTCCTCATCCTCCTCATCCAGGTCACCTTCTCGGGTATCCGAGCATTGCGGTACCCTTCCGCTTCCCTATGCCTATATGCCCGCCCTTCCATCCAGTCAAGGTGTTTTTCTGGCAGCGAGCCTGTGAATGGCCAATCACAGGCTTCCGAATGATCAGCCCATCTTTGATCAGCTTCCTGATCTGCTGACGGAAGTTGGCATTGGGAATTTCCTTGGTCTCATTGGGGTCCAACCAGATCTTCGTTTTAGCACAGCAGAGGACACTAGAAGCAAGCCTCCTCTGTAGCCTGAGCATACCCAGGGCTGCAGACCCGCAATGAAAGAAAAGACACCACGGTAATTTCCGTGCTCACCTGTGGCCTTTACGGTTTCCTGGGAGATCTGTTTTCATACCTCAAACCCCACTCTAAGAGGAAATGCCTTCCCCAAATCCTGTTCCTGAAAAGCTAGCAGGAAGCACTCTGTGCCTTAATGACAAAGTGCTTCCTTTTCCTTTTCCTTTTCCTTTCTGAGCCATGCTGTGTCTTGTGGCTGATGCCCTCAGGGACTGTCCAGTTGAAGCCTGCATGAGACTCATTTGCTAAAGCAACAAAGTAACCTTTATTGATTGATATTTCAAACCCTTAAACAAACTACCAGGTGTGGGATGTGACTTGCTTAAAAAGCAAAAGGAAAATTAATTCCCCAGATCCGTGATTTTTATACATGTCATCAGCTTATAGAAACGTGACCAGCATTACGCAGAAGAATTAAAATGTCCGTGTGTAGCCTCTCTGCAGCTACAGGTTCCCAGAGAAATGGCAACTGTCAGTTTGTGTCAGGGTAACTTCATTTGACCTGATTAAGGATGACAGAATCCGGCAGGGGTGTAGCTCAGTTGATAGAGTGTTGGCCTAGAAGGCACTAGGTCCTGGGTTCAACCTCTAGCACTACATAAGCCCAAACAAGCACAGGGCCATGTGTTTATAATCCCAGCACTCAGAGCGTGGAGGCAGGAGGATTTGGAGTTTAACATCATCCTTTGGCCTTGAATGTAGTGAATTCAAAGCCAGCTTGGGGTCCAGGTGTTAGCATATTTATTTCTTTAGCTATTTTATTGAGTTCTATTATCGGTCCACCTTAATCCCTTCCAACCCCTGGACACTAGGTAGGAGAGAAAGAAGGTTAGAGGAGAGAGGGGGCATAGACCTCTTTAGACTACGTCCTGCTGGTTAGGGGCATTGAGTTCCTCAGGGATGGTCCAATCATCATCATCAGGATATCTCCCACTTCTCTCCTGTGGGGCTGCCTGCCCGCCTCACCACTGGCAATGCTGGCGCAAAGCTGGCACGCTGCTCAGGGAAGGCAGAATGCAGTCCAAGGTAGGGGGTCCCAGCCAGTGTTTCCCCCAGTGAGAAACAGCGGGGGCTGGGAAGGATGCTGTGGTTCTCAATCTCCAGATGCTGCTGGGAACCAGAGGAGTTGAGAACCGTGGTCTGAGGCTCTGCCCTTCCCCTTCCTGCCAGGCAGGAAATGGGTGGCTGATTCCCGGACAGGGCAGTATCCAGTTCCAGTTTGGTTTGGAGTGAGTTCTGAGAATACTGAGGGGCTGAAAGAGAGAAGCCTTCTCTGGGAGATTTGGGTGCAGTTCTTTACAACGAACTGTCCCTGACCTACCCCAGGCAATCCTCGATGAAGGAGATGGTCCTTGCTTGTCTGAACTGCTTTATTTTTATGTGGGATATGAATGCTATGTATGTGACCCAGGGACTAAGTACCTTTTATGGGAAGGGCTGCTCGGGAAGGGAGGCTCATTGCCTGAACACTTGGGGCTCTCTAGATACCTCATTAGCATGGAGAGCTCTAGGTTTTTGTGCAACATGATTGTCATGGTCGTCCCAGTGGTGTGTCATGGCTGTATGTTCCAGGACAGGCAGCACATGTCCCAGGTCCCCTGGGAGCTGGTTCTAGTGCCTGCTGTTCTCAACTATGAGATTTCCTGGGGTTTTTGAACCTGTTTCAGCCATACCAGTTCCTCTGCCTGGTGGCACAGTCCACTTGCCCACACCCTTCTCTCTGCTCATGACCCCTTGACAAACTCCAACAGCAGGGGGCAGGAACAGGGGGAGCAGAAGCTGCCTCAGGGCTTACCCCAGGCCCTCTCGGGGCTCTGGCTCTTATACCCTCTGAAGAGTCCCCAGAATTCAAAATGTCAGCTATCTGCAGGTGGCAAAAATCACACTCCTCCCAGAGCACAAGACAATCATAGTCAGCGTCTGTGGACAAACTGAAGCAGCCCCACACCAGGAATTAAAACAAAAATATATTCACATAGCGCAATTAGGTTTTTTAAGGAAACCAAAGTTCTCACTATACCCAGGCTCAAACAAATAGCAAAAAGAACAATAGGTCTTGCCTTTCAGAGTTTGGTCAATTAACGTGTACTTATGTATCCGGGGCTGGACTCAGAGAGGAAAACGATGCTGCCATTGCTCTTCGAGAGTTTATTGACTTGAAAACCTGATGAAAAAGGAACCAGAGTGAGCCTGCTTCTGCAGCCAACACCCCAGCCTCGACAGTGGCCGGCAGACCACCAGTCTGGCTAAAATATGCAGCCCCAGGTCCTACTAACCCACTGTCAACAAAGGGCTCAAGATCCCAGCTCAAGTCAGGGAACTCACAGAAAGTTAGAAGGGTTCTAAAACCTCTTTACATCCCAGAGGTACAATAGGGACATGGCTGCCAAGGTTCAAAGACATGTCTGTGCTTTGCCCAGTTTCTCTTCCTTTCCACATGCCTCCTCCACTGAGAAAACCTTGACTTTCTGGGCTCTTGCTGCTCTCTCATTTAGCACACATTTCTCTTAACATGGGTGGTCTGTACTAATTTAACACCCGAATGAGTCACGGGCTGTGTGCGGTTTTCTGAACTGCTGGACTAGTGATCCTGTACATCTATGAATCCAAGCTGTTGCATTTCCTCAGCTGGCCTTCAGATGGTGTCCTTCCCATTGTTTTCTCTTTGTATCTTCCTACACTCCGCACAGTCATCTGATGTAGGCATTTTATAGCATGGTAAACCCTGCAGGAAAAAGCCTGTGTCCTAAATGGTCTCAAGGACTCAGTGTCTCCCATGCTCTTTGCTGCTTGCCGGTTTTCCCTCTCCCAGGCAGCCTGGCTCGGGACAGGAGGGGTTGGTTATAGGGACAAAAGTCCACTTTCAACAACTTTCAATAGCTTATGATAGTTTACCAATACAATTTACATTACAGCAGCAAGATTGACCGAGTGACAAGGTAGCTGGTGGTCTTTGTCCTTGGTCATCGTAGGAACCCACATGTTCATGTTTCCTACAGAAACTCACAGGAGTTTTACTCACAGGAGTATAGGGTTCCACCTCAGACAACACAGTACACGATGCTTGTACCTGTGCTGTTTAACTTCATAAAATCCTGGATGTCCTAAATTCTAGAATACAGAGGCATCCAACAAGATCTATAATGGTACAGCTATAACTCCACCGTGTGTGTGTGTGTGTGTGTGTGTGTGTGTGTGTGTGTGTGTGTCCTTGTCTGTCTGGCTCTCTGTCTGGCTCTCTGTCTGTGCCTGTCTGTCCATCTGTCCGTCCATCCATCTCACCTTCCCTCCCTCCCTCCCTTTGTCATTATTTCAGTAGGAGGAACCTGGAAACTTCCCGGTTGTGGGAATGGTGATTGGAATTCAATCTGGGCACCAGAGCCCACATGTGTACATGAGAGACATGGAGTGGGTGTCTCCCATTGACCTCCTGTCCCTGACCATTAGCTACACAAGTTCTAAGTGGGACTTTGATGTTTTCAGGCGCATAAAGTGACCTTCTTGGACTTTGTCTGGTGGATCTCTTTCTGGAACTTGACCATGCCTCTGTGTGTTTGCAATTTAAATCTGCCACTTGAGGGCGCTAAGTCCACGTCCACAGAGCAGCGCTTGCCTGCTCAGACCGGCTGGTATTTATATAGCCTTCCGGAGCCTTTAATAGCTCTCTTGGAAGAAGGGCATTGTGCCAGACAGAGCCCCCAGGGACACTGCCAGCCAGCGTTTGCTTCTGGTTCCTTCTACAGCCTGGACAGGCTACTGCTGGCCCTGAGATCTGAACAGAACATGGACTTTGTACTCTGATGGTCCGTACTGGGGGAAGCTGAGAATCATAGATCGCTTGATAGACCTGCGCAGGTGAAAAACGTTGAGATGATCAATGTGTGGTGGTGGCATCGTTGGAACCCAAGGCATTAACACTGCTTGTGCCTTGAGTGAGACGGTTTAGATGCCTTCTTTAACAGGCAAGCTGCTGTATAAGGACTTCAGGGAAGCGTGAGAGGAGAGGTGTTTTATTCTGTTTCTTGTTTTTTGTTGAAACAGGATCTCCTTCACCGAGTAACACGGGCTAGCCTTGAACTTCTGCCGCAGCCTCCTGAGAACTGGATTAGAGGCATTTTCCAAGCCCTGTAATAAATATGTTTGATTTTAAACCAAAGGAGCGTGTGTGTGTGTGTGTGTGTGTGTGTGTGTGTGTGTGTGTGTGTGCACGCGCACAAGGTCAGCCAGTTCTCCTTCTTCAGCCTTGTTTTTGAGGCAGGATCTATCTTGTTTCTGCTGCAATTCAGCTTATGTGACTCTGGCAGCTTCTCCTGTCTCCACCTTTCACCTTGGCAGGCAGGCCAGGATTTCAAATAGGTGCTACCACATACAGATTTTCACGTGGGTTCCTGGGATCACAGCAGGTCCCCAGGCTTGACTGCTGAGCCATCTCCCCTCCCTTGGTCTCAACACCCACCAAGGGCTGGTCATTTGTGAGGGCGTTGGCTCACCTGGAACTGGAATTACAGGCAAGTGTGAGCTGCCATGTGGTTGCTGGGAATTGAACCCAGGACCTCTGGAAGAGCAGCCGGTGCTCTTAACCGCTGAGCCATCTCTCCAGTCCCTGAACACAATTTTTTTTTTTTTTTTTTTTTTTTTGGAGAGATTGAAAAATTTTGGTTTCTGCTAGCCTTTTTGGAACTCAACCACCAAGACACAGTAGTGTCTGTCAGTCCTGAGATACCCTTCTCCCCTTTGTTTGTTTGCTTGCTTTTTAAACAAAAAACAATTAAGTCAAGATCACTCAGATTGGCAGCCACAATCCATCCTTGAACAGGTCTCCTCCTCCCTTCTTGGGTACCCTTGGTCTGTGACAAGAATGGCCCCTTACTCAATAGCAGGGGCACTCTGTTGTGGGTCAAGACACCTTGATTTGCTTTAAGGTGTCCTGGTATCTCCTGACCTGGGTCACTGGGTCATGCCTCTGCCCTACCACCCCTGCCTGTGTGTGTTGCCAGCAGCCTTACCTGGGTCTCCTCAAACTTACTCCATAACCAACTCAGCATTCCACTTCATTCTGCCCAGCCCTCAACGGCTCTCATCCTGGACAAGGTCCAGGCTCCTGGTCTACCTGTGGCCTTGTCCAGTCCTCACTAAGGCTGTCCACTGCGACTGTGCGCTTCAGTGCTCATGTTTGGCAGCCCACACAGTCCCCGTGTGCCACCTGTGGATGTTGACATCGAAATTTCTTAAATGCGATTCCAATTTTATTTTCATGGCTACCCAGACACATTCCAATGTTTATTCACCTCAGGCCTGTGGCCACTGTTGTAGACAGCATGGATGGTGAGAGTTCAGTCCCCGCCCCCAGGGTGGCAGGTGGCGCATGCGCTGTCCATCTTCTGTTCAGGGTTTACAGGGCAGGAACGGCTCCAGCTGTTCTCAGAAGAGGAACAATGAAAGACTACAAGTAGCTTGTAAAACTTTCAGAAGGCAGGAAATCTGGCCCGGGGCCGTGTGGCTGTAAAGAACTAGTGTTACTTGAGGCTCAGCCTATAGGACTCTGCACTCTGTGAATCGCTCAGTTCCCGCGTGGCCTCAGCGGTCATATCTGCTTCAGTACTCTGACAGAACCGTGGTCTCTATCCAGTGTGAGCTGATGACATCCCCACATGTGGCTACTGCCCACTTCAGTCCGGGCCTCTCAGAACAGTAAAGGCACCCACACCTGCATGCACAAGTGCACATACACACATACAAATAAATATAAATATTAAATAAATACATATCTAAAGATTGTTTTTAGAGGAAGTCTGGATACAGAGACAGCTTATACAGATACGTTTATACAATTTATGCTGTGTAGAGTAGCAAAGACAAGGAAGGAGCTTTGGAGGACCCAACCCTGCTGCTCTTAATGGTTTGACTCTGAAATGTCCTTCACGGCTTCCTGCTTTGTTCCCAGTTGGCAATGCTGTCTGGTTAAAGCAGGTGACATGAGGCAGGACTTTGGTGACACCTATTCTGGGATCTGGCCTGTCTCGCTCTTTCCGAGTCTGATGTGACATGAGTCATCTCACTCCATTCTCCTGTCTCTGTGATCGAGCCCCTCAGGCTGAACCATGAGCTAAAATAAGCTGTCCCTCTTTGTTTCTCTTAGGTATCATGAATGAGTTGATGAGAGAAGTAAGTAATATTCCAGCTGACATCTTGACTGTAGACTTCCAGCCTCCCCGACTGTGAGAAATGTGTCTGTCTATTTAAGCCATCCACTCGTGGGAGTTTGTTGTAACGTCCTAGAAATCTCTCATACAGCTCCATACATGGTCCTCATCCCCTAAATAGGGCCCAGGGCCCACTGGTATTCCCAGTTGAACAGTGTCGTGTCCTGTGTTCCTTTTCCCACCTGTCACTTGACCTGTTTGGGAGTTGTGTTAGCATCCCGTGACTATGATAAAATAACAGAAACCGACATATTAAAGACAGGAAATGTCAGGCAGTGGTGGCACATGCCTTTAGCCCCAGCAGAGGCAGGAAGATCTCTGTGAGTTCGAGGCCAGCCTGGTCTACAGAGCACGTTCCAAGAAGGGCTGTGAATCTCATAACCTTTTTCAGAGCATGCCTCCAATAACCTCCCATCTCCACCCCACTTCCTAAACCCTCCGTAGCCTCCCCAGAGCTCCAAAGTAAGGACTAAAAGCCTTTATTGTGTGCCAGTCTTTGGGGGGAATTCCAGATCCCTAAGATAGCAGAGACTTTCCGTGTGATTTTCCGGTTCCTGTGCATGGCATTGTAGATGTCTCTGATGGTAAGTTACTACCAGGAAGGCAGGTCAGGGAGAGTCCTCTCCCCTTTTCCACTGTGGAGGAGCCCAGGAGCCCACAGGTCAGCACCTTGGGATGCTCGCTATGCAGAGCTGGCTACAGACCCAGCTTCCTTGTCAGAGCATGTGCTCACCTCCTGAGGCCTCAGGGAAAGGCCTGTAGGCAGCTTCCCCAGGGCGCAGGCTGTTTCTCACATCAGGAAGCTCTGCTTGGAGACTTGGTCAGCTGGAAGCCAAGATATCCACACCCCAGTCAAGAGGCACCCCTGCCGGGCACATGCAAACCCAAGTGCACTTGCTGCATTTTGTCAACTGTCAGGCCGGGTCTAAAAGCACAACCACTGTGCTTCCAGAGTCATCCGGGACCTGGGAAAAATCCAGAAGCTAGTTCTCAAAAACAGAAAGGGGAAAGAGTAGGGAGCCATGGAAGGAATCTACATAATGTACAATATAGATCTGTAGAAAAATGGCCTTTATGTAATAGCACTGTGTATAACAGGATACACCATTATTTTACTTGCTGAAGGGAACATGGTGTTTTCTGAAGCTTTGGGGCTGATTGACCCAAAGAGAGACTTGTAGCAGCGCTGTCCTGTAGGTACCAGAGCTCCTGCCAGCTTGCTCTGTGCTTGCTTGTCCTGCATCCCTGATGGAGCCCTCATAGCATGTCCCTCCCCGCAGTGAGATGCCTGTCCCTGTGGCCCCATGGCTCTGCCAGTTACTTAACACCACTTCCCATGACTCTGAGCACTGTTCCTCAAGGTTTGAGCCTCACGTCCTCAAAGAAGCGTGCTGATTGTCCTGTCTACCTCCCATGAGTCTCTTTTCCGTCATTCCTCATCCCCGGTGTACAGCAGAGCCTGGGGTGGATGCACCCCTCCCCCTTCAGCTTCTCTGTTTCTGTTGGGATGTGAGCACTGAAGAACCCTTATCTATGTGTTGGCTGCAAAGCCACCTGGCACCAGCCTTTGATGTCTGATGACACTTATAGGCAGAGGGAGGATTAAACGTGAATGGGGGAGATAAAAAATCAGACAAGGATCTGCCATATATGGGTCTGATCTGAAGTTAATGTGTTAGGAAAGACTCCCCTGCCTTCTGCTCCTGTCTCAGTCCCCGCAGAGTCCCCGAGAAACCTAACATGGGCACCTGGCATCAGTCGTGTGGGGGGAAAACGTGTGTGCTTGGGCTGGTATCTCAGGCTAAAGCGGCAGCCCTAAGCCTTTGTGGGGATGAAATCCTGTCCCAGGTGCTTTTGGGAGGAGGGCTGTGACATGCAGTCACAAGGCTCTCTCAGAGCTAAGGGGTCCAGGGGACAGGGGAGGGCATGGGCAGCACTCTTCACTAGTGGGATGTTGGAATGTGGCTGCCGTCTGTCGGCTCCCCTTCGGACAACTGATGAGCACACAGCAAATATTAGCTTGCAGATAAGCCGCTCTGGTCATCAGGGCTGCCTTCCACGTGGAAGTGCCTTTGAAGTTGAGTAAGCTCAGCTAACCCAGTCAGACTTCGACCTGTTTTTGGAGAACAGGTGAGACCGCCACGCTCCCAAGTATGTGGCTCACTGTGGATGGTGCTGCGCTCCTCTAGGTTCAGCCTCCAGACACAGGGCCAGGTGGCCAGGTCAGCTGTCCTCCTACATCACACTGAGTCCGGCTGGAAATGTAGGCATCCTTGATTTTGTTACCCTTAGAAAACCGACCCACAGAGGCTGAGTCCTCAGAACCGAATGCGGCTCTGTGGCTTCCTGCTAAAGGGGCACGGTGCCATCTTGAACAATGCAAAAGGCTTCAACCAAGGCAAATCTGAGCAGGGGGAGGAAGATACAATTACTGTGATAAGAAATTCCTAGAGAATTCCAGGTGTGGTGGAACGTGCCTACATTTGGGAACAGAAGACAGAGCTGAAGCCAGACTGTGCCAAGACCAGCATGCTCTGCCTGGTGCCCTGCAGAGCAGAGGCTGGAGCCTCTGATTAAGGGGACAGCACTGCAGGAGAGGGAGCCTAGCCTCTATGCCTCTGGAGTTTGGTAAGTTCCTTGAATATGGCTTGGAGCATCAACATCCCAAACGTGCCTAAACTACGCCACGTAAATCTGAATTGGATAATGGAGACTTGAGGCCAGCACACTCCAGGTGTACGCTGGCTCTCTGGCATGGACAGAAACCTTGCTGAAGACAGCCTAACAGAGCACAGATACCGGGACCTTCCAGCACATCAGCTACAGGTGGACAGACTGATTCTGTCCCAACAGAGGTGTCCTGCTGTGTTGACACGCTGGACTTACCTGAAACCCCACAGTGAGGATACACGCTAAAGGAGTAATGTCTCTGGGGGCCAGTGCTGACTGTCAGCTGTGCCGGGAGCTCTGGGGGAAATGTGGCCATTGTACTGGTTAATGAATTTGATATGAGTCGCCCAAGAAGACCGTTGGGTTGGGAATTTAAGCCAATAGATAGTCTTTATTAACCAGCAACAACACTGGGTGTTCGGGATCCCAATGTAGCACCAAGCCTTTCTCGGGGTGAGCTTTTAAACACAAAACCATGTTCTGGGTTGACATACCTCAGCTACCAAGAACAGTTTCCAGAAGCGGAACTACAGAAGCCAAAGAGCAAGGTAGACACGTTCCCAGAACTATGGACTTTGATGGATTAGGTCTTTGTGTTCATTTTGGCAGGTGGTGCTATCCGTATGCTGAGTTCTATGGCCTGAAGGGTGCTTCCATCATGGAGTCAGAAGTGCTAAGACCTGGGGTCCTGTTACAGAGCTTTATAAGGATTTATTCTGAGTCTAGTTCTAGAATTTCTGCAATGTATTTGTTTGACAAATACAAGAAATCAAAGGTGACAATGGCAGCGACGTTTGCCTACCAAATCCCCGAACACAGGAAAGACTGAACAGGAGTACAGGGTATCCCGAGAAAGCTCATTTAGGACCGAGTTAGCTATGAGGATGCCTTTGCCACTAAGACTGCTGGGACACAAGTCAGTAAGAGCAGCTTCACATACCTCAGCATGAGCACAGGCTTTAACTGTGGTAGACAGCACTGTGTGCATTAGACACTCAAACTGGTCCCCAGACTGAAGAGCTGGTCTTCAGCTGTGTAATAGTCCGTGGGTTTCATGTTGATGCAGCTGAGCTGCTGTGAGAGCGGATGGATGTGACGGTGCAGGCCTGTGATCCCAGGACTGGGAAAGCAGGCACAGGGGATCATGAGTTCCAGGCCAGCTTGGGCTATGTGGTGAGAAGTGAAACCCTGTGGGGAGAGAGAGGAGGAGGGAGAGGGAGAGGAGGAGGGGGAGGGAGAGGAGGGGGGGGAAATAGAGGAGGAGGGAGAGGGAGAGGAGGAGGGAGGAGAGGAGGGAGGGGAGAGGGAGAGGGAGGAGGAGGGAGGGAGAGGAGGAGGACAGGGAGAGGGAGGGAGGACAGGGGAGAGGGAGGAGGAGGACAGGGAGAGGAGGAGGGACAGGGGAGAGGGAGGAGGAGGGACAGGGGAGAGGAGGAGGAGGGAGAGGGGAGGGAGGGAGGGAGAAATGAGGGGAGGAGGACAGGGAGAGGAGGAGGAGGAGGGAGAGGGGGAGGGGGAGGAGGGGGGGGAGGAGGGGGAGGGGGGGAGGGAGGAGGAGGGGGAGGAGGGGGAGGAAGGGGGGGAGGAGGGGGAGGAGGGGGGGGGGGGGGGAGGGGGGGGGGGGGGGGGAGGGGGGGGGGGGGGGGGGGGGGGAGAGGAGGAGGAGGACAGGGAGAGGAGGAGGACAGGGAGAGGAGGAGGGACGGGAGAGGAGGAGGAGGGAGAGGGAGAGGAGAGGGGGGGGAGAGGGGGAGGAGAGGGAGAGGAGGAGGAGGACAGGGAGAGGAGGAGGAGGAGGGAGAGGGAGAGGAGGAGGGAGAAATAGAGGAGGAGGACAGGAGGAGGAGGAGGAGGAGGAGGAGAAGGAGGAGGAGGAGGAGGAGGAGGAGGAGGAGGAAGAGGAGGAAGAGGAAGGGGAGGAGGAGGAGGACAGGGAGAGGAGGAGGAGGGAGAGGGGGAGGAGGAGGGGGAAATAGGGGAGGAGGACAGGGAGAGGAGGGAGGAGGGGAGGGGAGAGGAGGAGGACAGGGAGAGGAGGAGGAGGGGAGAGGGAGAGGAGGAGGACAGGGAGAGGAGGAGGACAGGGAGAGGGAGGAGGAGGACAGGGGAGAGGGGAGGAGGGAGGACAGGGGAGGGAGGAGGAGGGACAGGGAGAGGGAGGAGGAGGGAGGAGGGAGAGGGAGAGGAGGGACAGGGGAGGGAGGAGGAGGAGGAGAGGGAGGGAGGGGAGGAGGACAGGGAGAGGGAGGAGGACAGGGAGAGGGAGGAGGAGGACAGGGGAGAGGAGGAGGAGGACAGGGGAGGGGAGGAGGAGGAGGAGAGGGAGAGGGAGGAGGACAGGGAGAGGAGGAGGAGGAGGGGAGAGGGAGAGGAGGAGGACAGGGAGAGGAGGAGGACAGGGAGAGGAGGAGGGGAGGACAGGGAGAGGGAGGAGGGACAGGGGAGAGGAGGAGGAGGAGGACAGGGAGAGGAGGAGGAGGACAGGGAGAGGAGGAGGAGGACAGGGAGAGGAGGAGGAGGAGGACAGGGAGAGGAGGAGGACAGGGAGAGGAGGAGGAGGAGGACAGGGAGAGGAGGAGGACAGGGAGAGGAGGAGGAGGAGGACAGGGAGAGGAGGGGACAGAAGGTAAGGATTGACATGAAGTGCTGTGACTTTAAAAGTCTCATGTTTGCTTCAAAGCGTATCAATTCTCCTGAAGAAGAGTGTCGATACGACTGCACCGGATGCTTTTATGGCTAGGTTCCGTTCTGAAAGACTTCTCAGATCAAGTTTTGTCAGTTAAGATTTAGCATCTGGATTGAGTCATGTATGGAAACTATAGGACAAAAGGAAAATAAAGTTCAATTCAGCTCCCTGGAGCCCTGAGCACCTGCACCTTCCTGTGCTCGCTGGCTTACCCTGGAGGAAGGCCTCCATGCCCTCTGCTATGATTTGACGGGTTGCCTCACTCTTGAGCGCCTTGTGCATTTTAGATATGGTTCCCTTAACAGATAGGTGACCTGAAAACATTGTCTCCCCTCCTACAGTCTTGTTATTCTTCCCTTTGAGGCCCAGGAATTCACAGAATTTTATGTCAGTGCTTCAATATTCTTTTCAATATTCACATTCTCCTATGTGTGGCCACTGGGAACCCCTAAAAGACGGCATCCTGCTTGCTCGGTTGCTACTGGTAGAATTCCAGTCAGTATGCTGAGCAGACTGGGGGGATGTCTGGCACTCTGACAACCACAGACCCTGCTCCTACTGGCTGTAGCCAGGGGACTCTGCCCCCTCATGGAAGCTCTGTGAGCAGAGACATGTCACTTGCTGTTGATCTGGCTTCCTGGAACTTGGTTGTCACCTGCATGGAAACAGGGGATTGTGCAAGAGACGCAATCATGCAGAGCAGGACAAACAGCAAGAGTAGCCACAGCCCCGACCTTCCCCAAGGTCAGGAATCACCAGGGACACCATCCATAGCCCTTTGCCCTGTGAGAGGACAGCTAATGCATGCAGCATCTGAGGGCTGTGACCCAGCTTATTAACCAGAGGAGGATAGCAGGTACAGTGGCCTGAGGTTCCTTAGAGAGGAGGGAAGGGGCAGGGAGATATTGTGCTGTATATGACAGCACCAAGCCCTTGTTCCTTTTCTTTCTGTCAAGTTGGTACTGGGAACCAAACTGGGTTCCAATTCACCATAAGCACATGCTCTATCATTGGTTTTCTATTTGTCGTGGATGTTATCCCTATGTTGGTTTTTGTTTGTTTGTTTATTTGTTTGTTTCTTCAGCTGACAGCAAGAGGGTTTATTGTACACGAGTTACACTTGGCCACAAGAGAGAACAGAACTAGTCTAGAATGCCAAAGGTCCAGGGCAGAGGGCCAGCGGGACTGTTTTGGTTGTGAGGAAGGTAGTCATTTTCCCAGCTGATCTCGGCGAGGTGACGTTCCAGGTCCACTGAGACTTATTACCGACAGCAGCATACAGTCCAACTACTTGTCCCAGCGTTCCGGGCTTCAGCATCCCTTACTTCTGCTCCCACAGGCTTCATGGGTGCACAAGATGGTTTACTTGGACCTCTGCCTCATCTTTCTTCTCTTGCGCTTCAGCCTGCGCATTCTCTTCTTCCGCCACTTCGCTCTCATGGCGCAGGAGTCTCAAGGAAGATGGCGCTAAACGGAGAGCCCTATGTATTTTCTTAAGAATTCAGTAACCCATAGGGCCTAACATAAGAGTTACTGTGCCCATTTCGTAGATTAGGAAAACGAGGCCCCATAGGATTTATTGGCTTCCACTTGCGGGCAACTCTGAGCGTTCTGGGTTGCCCCCATTCAGGAAGATCAAATGGTGGAGACAGGATCACTAACCCCAACCTATAAGAAGTTCTCTGCAGACTGGCTCTGGGGTTGGGGAAGTTTGGATGCAGACTGTTCTCAGACCCTCAGATCACCGAGTCTCCTGGAGAAACTCCACTAACAAACATTCTGATGCAAGCAGGCTTCCTACATACATGATCAGGAAGCTCCCCTTTCTGCCTGAGCTCCTGAGGACACTGGCCGTGTCTGGGTGGGAACTAAAGTGGACTACGGGGCTTGGATGAGAGGCCTGCACTGTGCCATGATCTAGTCCCCCTGAGTTCTCAATGGGGGATTTTTAGCATTTACTGACTAGTACATAAGTTCCTCCATAGTGACCGTGGACTGGGGGTGCTTGGGGGTCTTTTGTCTCTCTGCCATTCATTCACAAAGCTGCCTGCCTGAGAGAGCCTTCTTTTGTGACGTGTCTGTGGGGTAAGAACAAGAACCTGGGACAGAGACAGAGAAGGAAGGCAAGTGTGTGTGCAATAATTCACCAGGGCACAAGCAACTTACCGCCCCCATTTTAAGTGGCTTTATTTTCTAGTCTGGGATCCTTCAGGCCACACTTTGCTCTAAAGTGTTCTCATGGGCGAAGCAGATGGTTTGCAGCAGATATGGAAGAGCTGAAGGAAGCAGAAACAACACAGGTACACCGGTCATTTCACAGTTACTTCCCTTTGGGGACATGAACACAGGACATAACAACGACAAAGGCCCTGAGCGCTCTCCCAGCACTATGCGAAGTACCCTTTTTTGAGACAGAATCTATTGTGTAACCCTGGCTGGTCCAAAGCTAACTATATAGACCAGGTTGACCTCGATTTTAAAGCTCTGTCTGACTCTGCCTTCCCACTGCTGGGATGCACCATGATCCCTGGATAAAAACATTTTTAACGACATAGGAAAATGTTTTCAGACTCTGACACACAGAGCTGATGAATGCATGAGGTGACAGATTCACCAGTGATCCTGATCTGGTCCTTAAACACCAGATATATACTGAGGTTTTGAGGTTCGGGGTGCAGCTTATGACGAGTATATATTTAGCATGCACAGGGTCCTGGGTTCAAGCCCAGCAGCTGTCAGTCTAAGAGCCCTTGCAGGGGAATCTCCTCACTCGTCCTATAAAAGTTTAGTTTTACTTAAGAAGCCATGGCACTTGGTTACAGCCATGTTCTGAGTTGTCATGATGTGGGGAAACCTCACATGCGTGATGCTGGTAAGTACATAGGAGCTCTTCATAATGCCACTGGTGACAGAGGACTAACTGGGGTGACTCAGTAGTAGAGTGTTTGCTAGGCATGGACAAAATCCTAGGTTTAATCCGCAGCACTGCATAAACTAGGCATGTACTTGGGAGATAAAGACAGTAGATTCAGAAGCTCTAGGTCGTCCTAGGTTACATGACTGGATGTCAGCCTGAGACCCTGTCTCAAAAGTACTACTACTAACCAAGGACCTTTGCCTCCTAGTCTGCATAGACTTGACCCCATCATACTGTAGAACTAGAGTTTTAAAAAGGTTACTCATTGTCAGAGTCCGGATGTGCAGGGCCGGACGTGCCTGAAGGAGAGCCAGAGATAGGACTTGCCAAACCAGCTATCAGCCCCAAGGACATTGACCATCTGTAGCCACCCCCTCCCCTTCCTTCACCTCCCTGAGTGAGATGAGCCACCCCACCTGCCTGCCAAGCTGCTAGAGAGCACGTACACCTTGCTGATGTAATTTCGCGCCGAAAGTAACTGTGCACCATTTGAATTGACCAATCATGTGTAACCCCATGAATGCCCCTATATAAACCCCGAGTTTGGAAGCTCGGTGATTCCCTCTGTCTCAGTGTGAGATCACGTGTCGACCGGGATCCCGCTTAAGACCGGGATCTCATTAATAAAAAGCTACCTCGTGCTTTTACATCAAGAATGGCTACTCGTGGTTCCTGGGGGCACCCCATCCCACAATTGGAGCGAGAGACATGTCCCCCGTTTAGGGGTACGCTCTTTCAATACCATGGGGTAGGTGTTATCATAGGTTTGCAATAGTGTATGTCCATGTACTTTCACAGCTTAGAGAAAATGCATGTGGTTCTATCAAAGCCTGTCAACAATACTCATTCTCAAAGGTGTTTTCTGTCTGTAATGTCACTAAGCACTTGTCTTCTATTCTCTAATGTGAATTGGTTGCAACTGCGTGGATCAGGAAGGTCCCAGAGGTCCATGTGTTGAGAGCTCTGACCCCAACTTTCTGCTATGGAGTCAGTAGAATCTTTAAGGGGTAAGACTAGTTAGAAGGAAGTTAGGTCAGTGCTGGTGTTTTGAGAATTGCTTTCCTGGGGAGATATAAACTAGGTCTACCTCTTCTTATAAGGCCCTAAAGACAATATAAGTATAATTCCACTTAAGTCCAACCTGGGAACCAATGAGTTTGTTGGACTTAGGAAGCATGGGTGAGTGTAGGAAACAGTATCAGAGGATGACAGCTTCCCCACAGTGACACAGATGGGGGTCCTCCTTCACTTGCCTTTCTCCAGCCTGTATAGTCCACCCCATTCTGAGACCTGGAGAAGTCCAGTTAAGGCAGAACTGCATACAAATGGCTGCAAGAAGACAGGAAGGAGCAGTTGGAGTCTCCTGGGAGGCTCCAGTGACTTTCTTTGTCCCATCCTCCCCTAAGGCAATGTAAACAGTCAGTCAGCAGACCCACTCTCGATGTTGTCTTGCAAGCAGACATCACTGATGAAGCACCAGGACAGGTTGTGAAGAAAATGGTTTATTCTGCTTACATTTCCACGTGACTGGTCATCACTGAAGGAAACCAGACAGGAACTCAATCAAACAGGTCAGGAGCTGTTGAGGTTGGGTCTTTTGCAATGTACTATAATGCTAAATATTGGCCCCCAAGGCCTGGTTGCCCCCAAAGATGAGAGAATTCCCATGTAGATCCAAGTGATCTTGGCCCCCAAGTTATCCCTAATTGGTGAATAAAGATGCCTCTACCCTATAGCTGGGCAGAATTGAGATAGGCAGGGCTTGGGGTTCCTGGGCTTGGGTCTGAGGAGAACCATGAGGAGAAGGAGAGGAGGAAGACACCATGAGTTAGGTGAATCATAAAAGAAGGACTGGCCAATTGAAGTTGAGCCGCCCAGACAAAACATGGTGAATTATAATCCCAGGTTATTAATGAGATTATAGATTCTAATAGCATAGAGAGTAGATATCTGCCCAGCTCCAGTGCTGATTAAGGCTTAGTATAATAATAAGAGTTGTGTGGAATCATTCTAGGAACTGAATGATCAAAGGCAGGGTAGAAGCTGGATTGAGATTAAATAATTTCTACAAGGGCAGGAGCGGATGCAGAGGCCATGGATGGGTGCTGCTTACTGGCTTGCTCAGCCTGCTTTCTTACAAAATCCAGGACAACAAGCCTAGGGATGGCACCACCCACAATGGTCCACCACCAATAACTACTTAAGAAAGTGCCCTGCAGGCATGCCTACAGCCCAATCTTAAGGAGGCATTTTCTTAGTTGAGGTTCCCTTCTCAGACTTTAGCTTGTGTCAAGTTGACATAAAGTGACCTAGCACACTATGATCCCAGCCATATGTTTTTGTGTGAGCTTACACGGTCCTCAAGACCAATCAGAAAGTTGGTTGTGCCCATGAAAATTCGTACCACTATGACATGCCATACCTTGTGTGGCATTTTCATGGTGCAGCATGCAGTGTCCGCAGCTGAGTAGAGCTTTGGACCATAAATCTCCTCAGTGGTCAGGACACCTTCTAGCACTGTGAAAGCTAGTCAGCAGATAGGGAGCATTTCTAGTTCAGTTCCAGCTTTATAGATCCAAGTCTTACAACCAAAGTGTGTGGTGTCTCCAGCAATTGGACTTTACTATCTAACTCTGGCAAGCAACCAGTAGCAGTGGCAATAGCCTTGATCAGTTGTGGAACATCTAGGGCCTCCTAGGGTCAATAGCTCACAGGGAGGTAACCCACATGGCTCTGGCAGCATCTCTCTCCACCCACAACCAGTACCTTCCCTCATGCTTCCCAACAACCAGGGTATTGACATGTATAGGCATAGGCTACAGCAGAACTTTCTTGGTTGCTGTGGGTATCATAACTCAGACATTAAGCTACCTAGAATTTTACAGTTGTGCCCGACCTGGTGTGAACTAACTTCCCATCCTTGCAGCTTAGTCTCTCAAATGTGTTTATAAATCTAGAAAACACTCAGAAGCATTATTCTATTCATACAATGAAACATATATATTTTATTTATTTAGAGATGGATGGATGGATACATACATATATACATACATACATGCTCGCTATGAAGCTCTAGCTGTCCTGGAACTCACTATGTAGACCAGGCTAGCCTCAAGCTCAGAGATGTGCCTCCTGAGTTCTAGGATTAGAGGGGTTCTCCACCATGCCCGGATTGTAAAGAAAACTTTTTTCAGAGGATGGACAGGAGGATTGTCATGAGTTCCAGGCCAGACAGGGCTATACAATAAGAAAAAAAAATTACTTTTCTCCATCTCATATCCCTTCTGTTACACTTAGGGGTAGCCACTGCAATGTTGTCCCAATATCTTTGCACACACAGACATCCCTATGCACAAATGAGTAGTATACTTTACACAACAGTCCACCACATTTTCCCTGCAAATAAATACTATAATTACTTAACACCAAAACATAAATAACTCCTGTTTTCTTGGATATCTAAACCAGACTGGCGTCAGAATTCATAGAGGTCTGCCTGCCTCTGCCTCCCACCTGTTAGGACTAAAAGCGTGCACCTCCGAGCCTGGCTTATTACTAGTTTGCAGCTAGTTGAGACGGGATGTCATGGAGCCCAGGCCATTCTTGAACTCCTGGTCCTCCTTTCTCCATATCTCACTGCTGAGTTACCCATCCCCACACAAGCTGGAGCCCCTTGAGGATTGTTTCCATATTAAAACAAGCTTCACAAACTAGCCTATCCAGGGACAGCTCTCGAAAGGAAATTGCTGGGGCAAAGGGAATGCCCATTATTAATATTTAAGCATTCCCGTGAGTGCTTGGTTTACCTTCCTATATCCATTTCTGCCAGTGCTTTCCAGAGTCCATATTCCCCAGAAGCATTCTTTTTTTTTTCTTTTTTTCGGAGCTGGGGACCGAACCCAGGGCCTTGTGCTTGCTAGGCAAGCGCTCTACCACTGAGCTGAATCCCCAACCCCAACACCCCCACCCCCCTGCCCCCAAGCATTCTTAATTAGCCAAGTTTCCTTGTTTGGGGACATAATCCCCACATTGTGCTTTTGTTGTTCTTTTTTAATTTTGTTTGAGACAGGGTTTCTCTGAGTAGCCAGGGATACAGAACTAGATCTATAGACCAGGCTGGCCTCAAACTCAAATCCTCCTGCCTCTGCTTCTGCAGTGCTGGGATCAAAGTCAAGTGCCACCAAATCCAGCTTCAAGTTCGGATTTCCTAAGAGTCCCCTTCTACTCTCTCAGAAGGTTGTTAGAATAAACCGGCAAAAATGAAATCTGAGAAAAGCTGCACATATTTGCTCTACGCAAAAGGGGGAAACCCACAGATTACCATTCGCTTAATAGCGTTCATCCCAACCCCCACCCTAAGGACTCAGTGGTGACCTTGAACTTCCCACCACCCCACCCGGTTTATGGCAGTGCCTGGGATGGAACCTAGCCAGAGCTTCCGGAGCAAACCTGGCAAGAACTCTTCAGTCCCTGCTGTACAGCCCTAAAAGGGGGAGCGGGGGAGGATGTCTTTTTCAGTCTGCTTTTTGTAAACAAAGACTTTTGCAGGGGGACAGGTTTTAACGAGCAGGTATGGGAGGCCTACTCAGGTGTGGCTAAGAGCGGCTTTTCTCCATAGTGAGGATTGAAGGCAGTTGTGTTCTTCTTGCGATCTGATTTAAAAACCAAGGAATTCGACTGCTTTTCCTTTCCTCAGGGTTGGTGGTGGTGACAGGAAATGTGGCCAGGCCCTTCTCATTTCCTCCAGCTCAACTCGCTCTGCATTCTGCCCCCCCCCCGCCATGTCTGGGGCGTGGCTCTGAGTCTGTGCCGGTGTCCCAGCAAACGCTCTTGCAGTATGCGGGCTCGGGGGGGACTTACGTAACCTGTGCTTTCCACAATGTGGGCAGTCACACTTCTGGAGACTGAGGTTCCCAGCTATTTTTAACTGCCTCCCTCCTCTGCACTCTGTGAATTCTTCCCAAGCCGGTAGCCACCGGTTTGCAGAATCTCACTGCCACTGTGCAGTCGCCCGTGGGGCAAAGGGACCGGCGCGGAGTGACGGGAGCCCGACCTGCACGCCGCGCCCCTCAGAAACCCCGCATGCCTGCCTGCCCAGGGCCCCCAGGCAGAGGAGTGTCACCCTCGCAGCCCCTAGCAACTGCCAGCCGTCCTGGCCGCTCGGGCCTTTTACGACGGCAGCCCCGCGGCGCGCGCCGCCCCGAGGGCAGGCGAGGGGTGTGTCGACAGCGCCAGCCAATCATGGCCGCGCGCTGCGGCCTAGCGCGTCCTCATTGGCGGAGCGCCGAGCGGCCGTAAGGCTTCTCTGGTTGTCGTGAGGCAGGAGCGGGGGTGAGAGCGCAGAGGGCCTCAGCCGGCCGGGTGGACCCTGGTGTCATCTGTCTAGGAAGCGGCTTCACCGCCAACAGCACGGCCATGGCTGGAGCTCTGGTGCGCAAAGCGGCGGACTATGTCCGGAGCAAGGACTTCCGGGACTATCTCATGAGGTGAGCGTCCGGGTAGGTTGTGGGGGAGACGACCGCCGTGGGACAACCCTGCGGCGAGGTGCCAAGCAGAGCCGTGCACCGGCGGAACGCGCTCCTACCTGTGCCCGAAGGGACGGCGCTTCCACCCATGACTTAGGCTACTGAAGGGACGGTGCTCCCACCCGTGCCAGAGGGGACAGCAGGTGACTGAGGGTACAGTGCTCTTAGGGAAGGCGACCTAGGGAATGGCAGGTGACAGGGTACAGAGCTTCTGCCCCGCGAACTGAAAGACTGTGGGGACTCCGCCCCAATCCGTGTCAGAGGGGACAGCAGGTGACCGAGGGGACAACGCTTCTGGGCAGGACGACGTAGGGAATGGCAGGTGACAGGGAACGGAGTTCCAGTCCTTGACAGACGCAGAAGGACGCGGTGTTGACTGCAGGGACGCCGCTGCGGCTCGTGACCCGGCGAATACCGCTCCTGGGCAGGCAGACAGGCAGGGTGCCCTTGTATGGGTTGACGTGGGGACACTGGGTGCTACCATCCCCCCTCTTCGTCTCCCCATCGTCACGGGCCCGAGACTTGGCGGAAGCGGTGCTGGAATGTGCCGGGAGCCGGGTAATGGGAGCTAGAATTCGCAGCACCGAGGTCGTTTATTTATTTATTTTTTTCCGTTTGATGGGTGCGTGGGGAAGGGGGAAGAGACGACCACTGTTGATCAGTCACAACCACGCAGTGCATCTGAGAGCGGGCTTTTATTTGCAAGGTGTGTGTCCCGAGGAGCTTGACATTGAGAGATTAAAGAAGCCCTTTCCAGAGTTTTTCAGTTATAATCTTGCAGTGCCTCGTTCTATTTATAAGTATCTCACAAAACTAAAAAATATTACAGTATTTCCAAACATAGTTTTTTATTTTCTTGTGATTTTTAAAGTTAGATAAGTGGAGTGCTGCTTTTTAATTTCCTTTTCAGTAGTCAATACTGAGCCTGGCAGTGGTGGCAAATGCCTTTAATCCCAGCACAAGAGAGGCAGAAGCCGGAGGATCTCTTGAGTTCAAGGCCAGCTGGTCTACTGTAGTATTGTAGTTAATAGTATATATTTAGTGCGTGGAGTTTCTATAACTGTCTTACCCATCAGTCTTCACCATCTTGATAAGTATGTCTTTTCCTTTGAGAAGAGGAGCTTCTATTTTCCTGGGACCTACCTTCATGTTTGGACTCAGTTTGAACCTTCAACCCCCAGCGCACCATGCTGCTGCACCTGGTTTTTTATAAGACTCTCAAATCAAGAACTTTCTAGGTTTCTAATAGTTTTCTTTTTTCTTTTCTTTTCTTTTCTTTTTTTTTCGGAGCTGGGGACCGAACCCAGGGCCTTTTGCTCTACCACTGAGCTAAATCCCCAACCCTCTAATAGTTTTCTTAGTAGTTCTTTTTTCACTCGGGTCCTGTGCCTTTCAAGGCCTACAAAGTTATATATACTCTTAGCCCTCGGTTTTGTTTTTGTTTTTGTTTTGTTTTGTTTATTTTATGTGTTTGATGTGTGCCTGAGTATATGTGCCTGTGAAGGCCAGAACAGGCATCGATTGCTTTCCTGCATACTTTCAACTAATAAATGCAATTTGAAGTTCAAATACAATGTAATTTACATTATCACATTCAAAGGCTGGAGGGTGATGAGTCCAGGGCCTTGTGCATGTTAAACATACATTCTACCATTAAGCTACATACCTTGTCCCTAAATGAAATAGATGTAGATAAAAACCTAGCAAAACAATATGTAAGAGCTATTTAAAAAAAAAAAAAACATAAAAGATAACGAAGGTATCAAGTGGAGAGGAACTACTTCATGTCCATGGATGGAAAGACTATTTTCAAGATGTCCATTCTCCCTGACTTAGAGAATCAGTGCAGTAGTCTGTGCTTCTAACACTGGAATAGACAAACAGGTCAGTGGCACAGAAACAGACAGGTCATAAGTAAGCACACAGAAGTACAGTCAACCAAACATTAACCAAGGAGCAAAGACAAAACAATGTAACAAAGATAACCTTCAACAAATGGCACTGAGCAACTGGTCATCCAAGTTAAAACAAAACAGTTAGACACATCCTATGTCTTTAACAAAAAAAATTACCCAACTTAAAGGTTAAAACATGAAACGCAAACTATAGAATACAAATCTATAGGAAATTTAAATTACCTGGATTTGGCAATGACTCTTTAGATAGACTGTCACAGGCATGATCCATGAAAGAAAGAATGGGTGGGCCAGCCTTCATTAGGACTACAGTGCTCAGCTGTACACTCAGGTCGTGCCTGTAAATGCCATACTCAGGATGTAGAGGTGAGACGACTGCGAATTCCAAATGAGCCTGGGCTACAGGAGGGGACCCGGTGTCAGGAAACAATTAAAATGTGAAATAGAAAACAAGTATTTGGGTTGGGGATTTAGCTCAGTGGTAGAGCGCTTGCCTAGGAAGCGCAAGGCCCTGGGTTCGGTCCCCAGCTCCGGAAAAAAAAAAAGAAAACAAGTATTTGAAAAAGACTGATAAAGGACTATTATCCAAAATATCTGGACTTCCTAAGACAACTATATTGAAAGGGGCTACATGTTTTAACAGACACCATGGAAAGGCGCACAGAAAGCAGCACATAAGCACACAAAAAGTTGCTGCTCAGTCCATGCTATCATGTAAATGCACATCAAAGTATTGAAATATGGCAATGCACTTACTGTAATAGCTGCCCAGTATTGATTGGGCACGGTCTCAACATTGACCGTGCAAGCCCTGGAGCTGTGTTGGAGCCACAAGATCTCTCCACTGCTCCTGGGAATACAAATGGTACAGCTGCTCTGGAGGATGGCTCAGCCTTTCTTGAAAAACTTGACCTCCAATTGTACATCAGAAATCATACTCCTTGATATAAATGGAGAACTTAAGATTTATGTTCACACTGGGATCTACATTTGGCTGTTTATGGCAGCTTTATGCATAATTGCCCAAACTGAACATCAAACAATTTGTCTTGTTGGGAGTGGGTGCGTGGTTAATGGTACATCCAGACAGTAGAATATTGTTTACTGCCCAAAGGAAATGAGCTATGAAATAAAAAAGACATGTAGGAAATTTAAGCTCAGATTATTAAATGAAATAAGTCAATTTGAAAATAGCAAATAATACATGAGTCTGTAATCAGGATTTAGGGTTGCTTTTGCTGAAAGCTCTTAGTCTGCAAATAGCTGTCCAGTGGGCAACTGAAAGCAGGATAAAAGGTTGCGTTCGCCTGGGGTGATAGTTGAATTTTGTGCTGGCTAGTTTTTATGTTAACTTAATAGAAGCTGGAGGAGGGAACCTGACTGAGAAAATGTCTCTGTAACACAGTTGGAGTAAGCTTGTAAGGCATTCTCTTAATTGGTAATTGATGTAGGGGGGCCAAGTCTATTGTGGCTAGAGCCACCTGTGGGCTGGTGGGTCTGGGCTCTAAAGGAAAGCAGGCTGAGCAAGCCAGAGGTAACAGGCTAGGAAGCAGCACGCCTCCATGACTGGCTTCTGCACCAGCTCCTCCCTTTACTGAAGGCCCCTGCTTTACTTGAATTTCCCTGACTGCCTTGGATGATGGACCATTACCTGGATGTGTACTCATGTATTCATGGTGATTTATCACTTATCACAGTAATACAAATGCTAACTAAGACAAAATTGATCTTTAGAACATTAAAAAGAGCTGACGTGAAGCTGGGTAGGAGGCATACCTCCTTAAACCTAGTACTTGGGAGTACTACAGAGGCAGGTGAGTCTCTTCAAGTTCAGAGATAGCCTGGTGTGTACAACAGCTATGAATTCCAGACTAGCCAAGGGTGCACAATGAGACTGTTTTAATTAAGGTTTCCATTGAAGACAGCGTGACCAAGGCAACTCTTGTAAAGGACAACATTTAATTGGGGCTGGCTTACTTACAGTTTCAGAGGTTCAGTCCGTCATCAGGATGGTGGGAAGCATGGCAGGCATAGTGCCGTGGGAGCTGAGTTTTACATCTTTATCTGAAGGCCACTGGGGAAAGACTGGCATCCTCAGGCAGCTCGGAGGAAGCTCTCAAAGCCCACCTCTACAGTGACACTTCCTCTCGCTGGCGCCACTCGCTGGACCAAGCATACTCAAACTACCATAGACACCCCGTCTCAAAAAGGGGGTTGGCCTGGATACGGTGGCACCCCTGTTACTGCAAGACTGGGGCAGGAGACTGGCAGATTTCTGGGGTTCGCTGGCCAGTGTGCCAGGTCCACTTTGCAAGCTCCGTGCCAATGCAAACAAGAAACCAAGATGGGGAGCACCTGAGGAATGATAGTTGAAGTTGTCTTCTGGTGTACACATATGTGCACATGTATGTGCACACACAGAAATACATCTTTGCCTGGTATTGCATGCATCTTCTTTGCCACCTTAGACTTGAGGTCAGATTCCTGCCCAGCTCTGCAAGTAAACATGTTAATTATTTAAGGAGTGTTAGTCTAAAACTAGTAATACAAGGCTGGTTTATCCTAAAGTGACCTAATCTTTCTTCTTCCCCTCTGAAGTTTGAGAACACCAAGATCAGGAGAACTAAGATATTTTCAAAAATTCAGGAACAATGAGACTTGCCAACAGTTCACCCAATGATGGAACTGAGGCTAACCCCCTCGAGTGGGAGAAATTAGTTCATGGCCAGAGCTGAACACCCTCCACCAACCACAGTAATTTTCCATGGCAAGACAATACAGAGGCAGACCTGAGAAAACGTTCAACCAGAACACAACTGACCATCCGCTTGTTATGAATGCATCTTGTCTCTGCTTTTATTCCTTCACCAATAGAACCTTCAACCTATTGGCCACTCTTAAAACGATAGTCCCCTGTTCCTCTGTTCAGCTATATGGAATAAAGTGCTTCATGTCATATCTTTAGTTGACTCTCAGAGCTGTAAGTAGCCGAATCTGGCCTGTGGGAACCCTTACTCAGGCCTAATGACACAAACTAGGGTCAACTGGGGAGAGGGGACCTCATTTGAAGAATTCCTCCATCAGAATGGTCTGTGGTCCATTTTCTTGATTACTGGTTGATACGGGAGGGCTCAGCCCACTGTGGGCAGTGCCACCCCTGGGCACATGGTCTTAGGTTGTGTGAGTAATGCGCAACCTATGGAGGGCAGCCAGTAACCAGTGTTCCCATGGTTCTGCTTCTGTTTCTGCCTCTAGGTTCCCGTCAGAGTTTTTGCTCTGACTTCCCTTCATGGTGTATTGTAGGCCATGATATGGAATAAACTCCTCTCCAAGTTGGGTTTTTTTTTTTTTTTGTTTTTTTTTTTGGCTATGTTCTTTGTAACAGCAACAAAAAAACAAACAAGAATGGATTCAATTGCATGACATTCTGAGAAAGGCAAAATTTGAGTCAGGAAAGGGGTTAGGAGTTAAGGGCAAAAAGAAAGTGGAGGATTTTTAGGGCAGAAGAACTACTGGTGACATTGTCTGAGAGAGCTTCCAAGTCCAGAGAACAGTTTCTCTACAATGACAATTGGAGTTCACTGTGTCAACCCAAGAAAGCAATGCGGTTTTTTCATATTCAACTGAAGTAAATCAGATGATCAATAAAGGGAAACTCAAGCTTATTTTCCACATGATTATCATTACTGCTCTAAGATATAATTTGGAAACTAGACATGCTTGCCATTATACCACAGAAGTCAAGTTGTAATGTGTATGTTGCTTATAAATTTATCTTTGTCTGGAGCATGTACTGTTATATAATGGCCGGAGGGACAAGTATGCTTTTCATATATACAGAACGCATAAAGTGTATGTACCTGAGGGATGGAACATTAGAATGTACTTTTTAAATTGTTCTATGTGAGTCTATAATGAGTGTATACTAAATGTGTGGGTGTCTGCAGAGTCCAGAAGAGTATTAGATCACCTGGAACTAGAATTACAGAACATTAGTTATTCTGGTTTCTAGAAGAATAGCTGAGTCATCTCTCTGGCCTTCATTTTTCAGATTTTTTTGTTGTTTTATTTTTTAAGTTTTTTTTAAAAATGTATATGGTTGTGAGCCCGCAGAAGTAGATCTATGTACCACCTGTATGCAGGTGCCCACATGAAACCACAAGAAGGCATAGGCTCCTCTAGAACTGGAGTTAGAGTTGTCAGCCTGTATACAGGTACTAGGGACTAGGTCCTCTGTAAAAACAGCAGACGCTCTTAACTAAGCCATCTGTCCTCCAGCCCTACAAAACTTTTGTTTTAAAAATCTTTTTTTTTTTTTAAGCCAGATGGTGATGGTGGTGGTGGTGGTGGTGATGCTGGTGCTGGTGGTGGTGGTGGTGGTGCTGGTGCTGGTGCTGGTGGTGGTGCTGGTGATGCTGGTAGTGGTGGTGCTGGTGGTAGTGCGTACCTTTAATTCCAGCACTCAGGAGGCAGAGACAGGCAAATATCTGAGTTGGAGGCCAGCCTGATCTATAAAGCAAGTTCTAGAACAGTGAGAAACCCAGTCTCTCAGAAAATAAAATAAGTTTTGTGTTTATTTTTTAAAGATAGAAAAGTCAACATTTAGGAAAATACCACCATAGCTTCATGCATTCACTAATTTATTCAACAATTGCTTTGCACACCAGGTGCCACTTTAGGTATTTCAGTTGTCAGAAGAATACAGACCTTTGGTGAGACAGTGAAACTTTATGTAACTTTATGTGACAGTGAAAGTTCATTTCTATAAAAGTTCAGCAGTGTTTCCAAGGCTGTGCTGGCCACACTGGCCTGCATTTGAATGGCGGCAAGTCCAAACTGAGATATTCATGAAGTGTACACTGACACTAGACATCAAACAATGAGCACAAAAAGTATGTATATAGCTCATTGTAATTTTGGTGGTGACACATGTTCAGATTAAAGTGTTACATACTAGGATAACTGAGAATTTGTATCCCTCACACACTCTCTCACCAGGTCTCACTATGTACTTCAAGTCTCAAACTTGCTTTGTATCCTTAAGTAATCTCTAATTGACAATCCTCCTGCCTGAACCTCCTGAGTGCTAGAGTTATAGATGTGAACCCCTTACCCTGGTCTTGTTAAGATGACTTGCAGAAAATTTTAATTACATATACAGCCCAAGTGTTTATTCACATTGTATTTTTATTATGCTTCTAGATCTAAAGATGAAGCTTATTTTCATAGAATAAAATTTAATTTCTCCTGTTATTACATATGTTTCCTTTTAAAAAACTGTTTGTGTGGGGGTTAGTGTGTCATAGTACACTTGTGAACTATGATTTATTATATTCTCGGACAAAAACAAACTGTGTCTAGCATGCGACTAAAACTTAAGTGCATGTGAGTTTGAACTGAACTAGAATGATTTAGAAGTGCCTGATTCTTTTTCTTTTTGTTTTATTCCCTCCATGTCTCTTCTGTGTGAAACTTGATGACTCCACAAAATAGTACGGTAAGAAAACTGTAGCCATTCTGGGCACTTGTGGACTTTCTGCTTTCATAGAGTTAGAGATGACTCCCACGGTAGATGGTAAGCTGTAGGTGAAGCACTTTTCTGGGTCCCACCTCTGTGGACCACAGCTCTCCTGTGTTTAGAAAGGAGCCTGCAATACTTCTGTAACAATAGTCACCTCAGAAACTGGCAGCCAATCAGAGAAGGAGCACACTGAGGTGGTTCTTTCCACAGCAGGGAACTTGTTCCCATGGCTTGCTTTCTGATACAGAGAGAAAAATTGCAAAGTAAAAACATTTTTTATGTAATTGATAAATACTAATGACAAAAATCCCTTATTTTTCTATAAATTGACTTTAATCTCTGACAGCCTAGACCAGACACTTATTTAGAACAGGGAAGAGAGAATTAAAATTTTGTACCAGATAGAAAATATACATTATAGGGCTGAAGAGATAGCTCAGACGGTAGGAGTGCTGGCTGCTCTTCCAGGGGTCCCAAGCTCAGTTCCCAGCAACCACATGGTGCTAGGATCTGATGCCCTCTTCTGTCATGCAGATGTACATGCAGATAGAGTACTCATGCATAAAATAAATAAATCTTAAAAAAGAAAGAAAACAAATATACATTGTAAGCATTCATTTTTGAAATAGTTTCTGCCTTATGTGTGTTTGTTGGTAACAGAGACTGACTGTGTAGATCAAGTTGACTTATTATTTATCGGCTTGTTTGTCCAGTTAGTCATTTGAGACACGGTTGGTCTTGGCTGGTCTGGACCTTGATATATAGACCAGGCTAGCCTCAAACTGAAATTCCCCTTCCCTCTGCCTCCCAAAGCCAGGACTAAGTATGCACTACCATACCTGGCTCGTTGACTTGAGCTCACCATCTTTCTGCTGTAGATGCCAAGAGTGCTTGGATTTAGAGGCATATACCGTCATACCTAGCACCCTTTGTGTTTTTAGGGAATGTGTTTAAATGTAGTTCAATGATAAAGTTCTCTGGGTGTTTCTTAGCTTTCAGAATTCAAATTATATCATCATATAATTGAAAACTTCTTATTCTTGAATTTGCCCTCATTTAAGTAGGAAACCTTCAGGCTTCTAGATGGGTTCAGATCTGTGCCATTGTCTGTCCCTACTTTGGCAGAAGGCAGGTTATACCTAGTGGTAGTCAGGGCTGGTAAGCCCCTCTTAGAATAAATGTACAGGCTTTGATCACAATCTGTGCATGGTAAAGTAGACATCAAGACCATCATACAGTGCAGAGTGGTGGAAAGAGATTAACGAGAGAGATAGAAATAGACCCAGTAGAGAAAGAAAGGAGGAAAGTTGGGCAGTCCTTGCTATGCCTGAGTCTCAGACCTTACATTTAAACATGCTAGCTTACCTTTCAGTGTAGTCTCGTATCATGCTAAATGTACTCCTAAATTGTTTTTCTTGTATTGCCCTTTTCCCCACTTCCTGCAGGATTTTTAAGATTGCAAATGTATTTCACAGCCTGTATCTGTCACAATCTATGGCAGCCAGAAGGCAAGTCTCACTGTTTAATGTGTTCAAACTCTATGCAACAATTTTAATTCTGTTGACAAAAACCATTGGTTTAATACATCTTTCCTCAGAAATGAAAATAAATTAGGCATGGCTGCTATTAAATGGCTTAATTTTGTTTTAGAATGGAAAGTGATATACTTTTTTAAAAATATTACTTCAAAAGTATTTTCAAACAGTCTTCATGTGTGGGACTCTGGCTGTAGATTTCCAAGTTCATGTATAGACTAAAAAAATATGTGTTTACTTGGACTATAGAGATGGTTCAGCAGTTAAAAGCAGGTGTTCTTCATAGGACCTGAGTTTGGTTCCCAGTGTCCATGGTGGGTAGCCCACAACCACTTGTAACTAGTTTCCAGGGTGTCTGATGCCCTCTTCTGAACTCCAAGGGCACCCACACTTAGCTCTATAGATACCCCTCCCACACACACAAATACACACACAAAAATTTTAAAACATCTTCTAAGTCAGGATGGTGGTGTGTGCCTTTTATCCCAGCAGAAACAGGGATCTCTGTGAGTTGGTGCTAGCCTGGTCTACATAGTAAGTTCTAGGCTAGCCAGTGCTACATAGTAAGACCATGTCTCAAATAAACAAAATCAAGCCACATCATGATGGTGTAGCATGCCTTTGATCCCAGCACTTAGGAGGTAGAGGCAGGTGGATCTGAGTTTGAGGCCAGCCTGGTCTACAGAGTGAGTTGCAGGACAGCCTGGGCTACACAGAGAAGAAGCCCCAGCTCTTGAAAAAGAAAACAACAACAATAAAAAATTAATCAATCTTTAAAAATGTATCCTTTAAAAAAATAAAAATGTATCATTTCTTTAGAAAAAAGTGCCAGGGCTGGAGAGATGACTCAGTGTTAAGAGCACTGGCTGCTCTTCCAGAGGTCCTGAGTTCAATTCCCAGCAACCACATGGTGGTCACAACCATCTGTAATGGGATCCAATGCCCTCTCTGGCATGCTGGCATGTATTCAGATAGAGCACTCATATGTACAAATAAGTCTTAATTTTAAAAAAGGAAAGAAAAGTTATCCAACTTAAGCTCTGTATTTTACTAATAACTTAATGAAAATTTGGGAAAACACATTTTGACAGATAGAAACATAAAGACAATAGTTATAACAAGGTTTAAAGTATGTGGGAATAGATGATGTAAGAAGTTGCTATCATTTTTCAGTTCCCTAAGTGGGTAATGAGAGATTGCTGGCTTGTAATGTGGAAATTAGTAAGGAGCCTGAACAAACAGCTGGATCCTTCTTAGCTCTGGGCTCACCCTGAAAGAACTGGCTCACAGGGAAACCGAAAGTCGGTTAACTCAAGACATGAGGGTGAGGATTCCTTTCACACATCTGTGTTGTTTAAAATGGTGGGATGCAGCTGTTTTTGGTTTCTCTCTAACTTCCCCACCCTTCTTCCCCTCTCCTTTACTGCAGCACTTCTGGGGCCCAGTTGCCAACTGGGGTCTCCCCATTGCTGCTATCAATGACATGAAGAAATCTCCAGAGATTATCAGTGGGCGGATGACTTTCGGTAAGAACGCGTTGAGGAAAAGGAGGGCGTTACACATGACATAGGCCCTGCGTACAACTCAGCACATGTTATGGCTGCTAAGGGGTGCAGAGGTGGAAAAGGTTCTTTTTCCCTGTGGCATTAGATGTATCAACTGTTGTTTCCCGGTAGCCTAGATAGTCATGTTCTGTGCTTTATGTTTTTACAGCCCTCTGTTGCTATTCTCTGACATTCATGAGATTTGCCTACAAGGTACAACCCCGAAACTGGCTTCTGTTTGCGTGCCATGTGACAAACGAAGTCGCTCAGCTCATTCAGGGAGGACGACTTATCAAATACGAGTAAGCAGGTTTTAATGTATCACTTTGAGGGATTGGTGAGAAATTCAATTTAAAAAAACATAAAAATTAACATGAAGTAGAAACTTGTCTTCTAAAACCATGCAGAGCCTGGGGGGCGGGGGCTGACAAGAGACGTTGTTTCTCATTGAAATTGTCTCCAATTATTTCCAGGATGAGTAAGCGGCCATCTGCTTAGCAGTGCAAGGACCAGCTCTTGAAAGGGGCAGTGCTCCAGCCACTGTTGCGGCCACAGATCACGTCAGCATGAATAGTCGTGCTGAGGGGAAAACACGGAAGACTATCTTTAATGACCATGCCAACATTATTGAATAGCCGAGAATCCCCAAACCAACTCTCGGCTGCCTTATCAATGCTAAACTTTATTTGTCTTCATCAGGAGTAGTTCAAAATATGCAGCTAATTTAATAATTTTGAATGATGTTATCTATAGCAATCTGTAGTAATATGTATATTATCTATTGGGATTTGTGTAATAAAAAATCTAAGGGAACAAAACTTTATAACTACAAGCACTTAAGTCCTCAAAATTCTTGACTTTTTCTTTAATGACTATAGTATAACCCTCAGTTGGTCACATGTCTACACATAATTTCCAGTGATAACAAGTATCGGTGTTTTCCATATGTAATTCAGATCTGAACTTAATGGCAATAAATGGTTTAAATATTTGCTATTTGAGTGTGACTGGATCTCTTGCTGTGTTGGTTAGGAAACTGCAGAAGTATTGTCTGAAAGAATAGTTTCAAGAGAAACCAGGGCTCCTAGAAACTGTTCCTATGACCTCAGAAGTGGAGAGCTGTAGGGGGCTGTTCCTTTGCAGAGTACTCCAGGCCTGGCTGTAACGGTGCACAAGCCTGAGGGGAGGGAGGGGGCAGCTCTACCTGCCAAGCTGCATCTGCAGCCACAGCTCAGACAGCCCCACTGGGAATGGTGCCCAGTCCACCGCTGTCCTAGCTCAGACACCCGAAGAGCCAGCACTGGGAGCCATGGGTTATCTCATTGAGCTTAACAATTTCTTCTGCTTTGTTTATATAATTAAAGTGCAGTTACAGAATAACAAATGGATATTTGGATATGAGTACACTGTAGATAGATGTCTTCAGACACACCAGAAGAGGGCGTCGGATCCCATTACAGATGGTGGGGAGCCACCATGTGGTTGCTAGGAATTGAACTCAGGACCTCTGGAAGAGTAGTCAGTGCTCTCAACCGCTGAGCCTCCTTCCCCCCAACCCCCTGCAAAATGTATGGATTTGGGACTTGTTCTTTCAACCTTTGGGGCAAGTTGTGACTTAAGACTGGGCAGCTTGCCAAAGCTAATCATGGAGAGGAGTCCTGCTGAAAACACAGAGCTACATAGACACAGCAACAGAAGAGCAGACGAGAGCCAGAAGTCCAGTGGAAACAGATTTATTTGCCAGTGAGGAGCTCAGTGCATAAAGACACTTGCTGTCAAGCCTGGAGACCTTCCCCATACCCACAAGGTAAGGAGAACTGACTCCTGCCAATTGTTCTCCACATCCAAACTCAAGCCTCAGTGTGTCTGAACACACACACAAATGGGTAAAATAAATATAGGATTTAATTTTTAAAACGATCAGAGAGTATGTCTCAAGGCTTAGAATCCAGATCCAACCTTTTCAGGACAGCTTGTGGCCTCAGCCTTGTGGTGTGTGTCAGAGACTAGAGGGTGACATTAAAGGAATGGTGTTGCATGTAGTTTTAAAAATCATGCTACCACTTTGCCTGGGACCAGCCTCTCTACCCACCTCAGCTCAGGGGCAGGGGATGTGTCACCACCAGCTCCCACCTGAGACCCTTGAATTCATGGACACAGACATACAGACAGGTCGGTTACTTTACAACTTGCCTACTAGGCACAATTGCTGGGTGCAAATATCTCCTGCCTGGAAACTCGTGCCTTTACCAATTTTTTCTCTCCGTCCCTCCACCATAAGCTTAGTGGCTTGTTCCAATTAGCCCCTGCCAAACGTCTTTGGCTACCCACCTGTAGTGGAGGCCTACGGGCCGCAGGCCTTAGCTCTCCCAGTGACTGCAGCATCCTCCTTCCTCCAAAAGCATGGCGGAAAGGCCCCTTCTCTCCTTCCCTATGTCCCCTTTTCCTGTTGGGATCCGGAAGTCCCACCTGTACCTTCCGTCCAGCAATCGGCTCCCGGCCTTTATTGACAAATCAAGAATCAATTAAGGAACTAGACCATAGTATCAGACCCTCCCCTTACAGAATGGCTGTGGAATAAACTGCAAACTGAGCGGGGCTGACTGACAACCGGACTGAGCGCCCAAAAGTGTGTAAACAAACTTAAAATCATGTTACTTTATCCTGTCTCTAAAATTAAGGGCTACAAATATTTTTCATTTCCAATAACAAAATGAGTGTTGTGACTAACTTACAAGCGGATACTGATTCCAGTTGTCAAATCTCAAGCGCCATGCCTGTCTCAGGAGTACTGGGACAGAGGTGACAATTGTGAAACCACCCTGTACAACTGGGTACCGCCCACACAGTGGGAGTCCTGCCCTGTGGGGGGTTGGAGGGACTGCAGAGGAAACTGGAGGGGAAATCAATGGACTTTTGTTTCATAATTCTCTGACCTCAGCTGGCTCTTTGTTCACACTCCTCAGGGTTTCTTCTGCCCCTTGTCACACTGTACTCCGGGTAGTGCTCATTCAGATGCTCAAGTTGAGCACAGTTACCCTCCTTGGACTGTTTCTACCTGAGATTTCTTGGGCGTTGTCTAGCTCAGTGTGTGGAGCTTACCAAGGAACAGTGAATGACCGCGTGAACACAAGCTGGTATAGGACCTGGGGACATTGACACTGCATCAGATTACTAAAGTCACATGCATAGAAGGCACACACCGACACTGCAGCATCTCAGGTGAGGGCAGAGGAGCTGCGTCAGGCCTGGCAAGTTAGCGGCCGTGGGGTCTATGGAGAGGAGCCATCGAGGTTAGAAGTCAGACCTGCCTTTACCCTAAGGGCTGTTGGAGGAGAGGATTCACTGCCTGTCTTCTTAGGCCGCCTGTAACAATAATGGACCGAGTGTTCCCTGACTCTCATTATGAAACCTAGACAATTCACAATCACCTTACCTCAAACAGTTTAGCCAATGTTCCATGGCCTACGGGCACCAAACCTCACTGGTTTCCTGCTCATTCATTCCCCAGTGCTCTGAGAGGATCACCCATCTGACGCACGGTAGCTTTCAGCCGCCACGGAATATTCTCCCCTAAGCCACCAGTTCCATTAGGGGAGGGCTTCTCAACCTGTAGGTCATGGCCTCTTTGGGGTCAGATCCCACATATCAAATAATTTAGCTTACAATTCACAACAGTAGCAGTAGCACCTGTCTGGCTGGAGTTTAACAAGAATCCGTCCTTCCAGACAATCCTGAATATCTCTTCAGGCTAGGCATGGCCCCTGGGACTCGCTGTTCCCTGTCTTTACATGGACTCCTGTACATCAGGCCCTGAGCAGACCTCCAAGGCCATGGACAAAAGTAGCAATGGAGATGGAGAGAAGAAAGAAAAGAGGGATAGAGGAACAGAGGCAGGAATGAATGAGTTGACTTGTCTGGCTTTGTAACCGTGTGTGTGTGTGTGTGTGTGTGTGTGTGTGTGTGTGTGTGTGTGCATGTGCGTGCGCGCGCGCGCGCGAGTGTGCGTGCGCACGCGTGCGTGCCTGTGTGCAGGAATGCATGTTGCCTCTGTATAGTTCCATCTGTATACTGGACTTCCCTTTTTGGGACTTGAGCACACGTCGTCACATATCAGCAGAAACTCTTCCAACATCCTCTGCCTTGACTGTTTTCAAGACACTGGGGTTCTCAGCATTGAATGCAGGGCTCTGCTTATGCTAGATGGGGCTCGACCTTTGATTAATTACTTTGAGCTTGCCATAAAAACCTATCAGTAAAGCTTGCAGCTATTGCAGGAAAATTATGCCACGGTGTGGTCTCACAAAATTTGAACTTGGAGGTGACCAACAATAGATCGTTTACTCTGATAGTTGTGGTAGGGGACATAAAAAAAAAAACTTCAAAAACTGTGTCGTTCGAGGATGTCCTTCCTGCCTCTATGAGAGCTTGGGACAATCTCAGCTCTTAGAGTAAGGTAGTTCAGGTAGACTAGAGCAAGAGGGATGAGCAGAGGACTTCTTTCTTGCCTTCAGCCAGCTCTGACTGTGACTAACAAGTGGCCTCATGTTCTCAATGTTTTAAGGGGACAGGGCAGTGTGCTTCTTACCTCCTGTCTCCATTAGTGTTTACAATGAGACCTGGGGGTAGTGGGAAGGAGGCTGTGTGTCCCGTCCTCAGCCACCTCCCACCCACATCCATGAAGAAAAGGCTCTGTCTACAAAGAGCTGGTTAATCTGAGGGTCTTCGGCGGAGGCTCCCAGCTGCTGTATAATTTGGAGAAAGTCATTAGCAAAGCCCTTGGGCCTTTAGCTTGTTCAGAGGAATAATGTGGGCTGCAAGATGACTTCAGTGGACTTTTGCCATTACAGTGCTTTGCTTGTTCATTCGCACAAAAAATATTTGTGGGACGCCTACATCACATGATTGGGCGGAGTGTAGGAAGATACAAAGAGAAAACAATGGGAAGGACACCATCTGAAGGCCAGCTTAGGAAATGCAACAGCTTGGATTCATAGATGTACAGGATCATCGGTCCAGCAGTCCAGAAAACCGAACACAGCCCGTGATTCATTGCGGTGTTAAATTAGCACAGACCACCCATGTTAAGACAAATGTGACATTCATGTGCCACTAGGTCAGGTGGTTTCCTTTTAACTTTAAACATGTGTTGTGCATGTGTTAATGTGAGCACATGATTGTGAGAAATGTCTCTTAGTGTTCATCACCACCTATATCGTGCTAGTTATCCTGTGAGTTTCCAAAGATTCTCCTCTCTCCCCGCACCATCTCGTGCCTTGGCTTATGTAGGTGCTGTCATAGCCTTTTCCTGCCTGTGCTTTGGCAATGAGTGCTAAATGAGAGAGCAGCAAAAACCCAGAAAGTCAAGGTTTTCTCAGTGGAGGAGGCATGTGGAAAGGAAGAGAAACTCGGCAAAGCACAGACATGTCTTTGAACCTTGGCAGCCATGTCCCTATTGTACCTCTGGGATATAAAGAGGTTTTAGTACCCTTCTAACTTTCTGTGAGTTCCCTGACTTGAGCTAGGATCTTGAGCCCTTTGTTGACAGTGGGTTAGTAGGACCTGGGGCTGCATATTTTAGCCAGACTGGTGGTCTGCCGGCCACTGTCGAGGCTGGGGTGTTGGCTGCAGAAGCAGGCTCACTCTGGTTCCTTTTTCATCAGGTTTTCAAGTCAATAAACCCTCGAAGAGCAATGGCAGCATCGTTTTCCTCTCCGAGTCCAGCCCCAGATGCATAAGTACACGTTAATTGACCAAACTCTGAAAGACAAGACCTATTGTTCTTTTTGCTATTTGTTTGAGCCTGGGTATAGTGAGAACTTTGGTTTCCTTAAAAAGCCTAATTGTGGGGGTTGGGGATTTAGCGCAGTGGTAGAGCGCTTGCCTAGGAAGCACAAGGCCCTGGGTTCGGTCCCCAGCTCCGAAAAAAAAAAAAACTTAATTGTGTTATGTGAATATATTTTTGTTTTAATTCCTGGTGTGGGGCTGCTTCAGCTTGTCCACAGACACTGACTATGATTGTCTTGTGCTCTGGGAAGAGTGTGATTTTTGCCACCTGCAGATAGCTGACATTTTGAATTCTGGGGACTCTTCATTGGGTATAAGAGCCAGAGCCCCGAGAGGGCCTGAGGTAAGCTCTGAGGCAGCTTCTGCTACCCCTGTTCCTGCTCCCTGCTGTTGGAGTTTGTCAAGGGGTCATGAGCAGAGGGAAGGGTGTGGGCAAGTGGACTGTGCCACCAGGCAGAGGAACTGGTGTGGCTGAAACAGGTTCAAAAACCCCAGGAAATCTCATAGTTGAGAACAACAGGCACTAGAACCAGCTCCCAGGGGACCTGGGACATGTGCTGCCTGTCCTGGAACATACAACCATGACACACCACTGGGACGACCATGACAATCATGTTGCACAAAAACCTAGAGCTCTCCATGCTAATGAAGTATCTAGAGAGCCCCAAGTGTTCAGGCAATGAGCCTCCCTTCCTGAGCATCCCTTCCCATAAAAGGTACTTAGTCCCTGGGTCACATACATAGCATTCATATCCACATAAAAATAAAGCAGTTCAGACAAGCAAGGACCATCTCCTTCATCAAGGATTGCCTGGGGTAGGTCAGGGACAGTTCGTTGTAAAGAACTGCACCTGAATCTCCCAGAGAAGGCTTCTCTCTTTCAGCCCCTCAGTATTCTCAGAACTCACCCCAAACCAAACTGGATACTGCCCTGTCCGGGAATCAGCCACCCATTTCCTGCCTGGCAGGAAGGGGAAGGGCAGAGCCTCAGACCACTGTTCTTAACTCCTCTGGTCCCCAGCAGCTTCTGGAGATTGAGAACCACAGCATCCTTCCCAGCCCCTGCTGTTTCTCACTCGGAGAAACACTGGCTGGGACCCCCTATCTTGGACTGCATTCTGCCTTCCCTGAGCAGCGTGCCAGCTTTGCCCCAGCATTGCCAGTGGTGAGGCGGGCAGGCAGCCCCACAGGAGAGAAGTGGGGGATATCCTGATGATGACGATTGGACCAACCCTGAGGAACTCAATGCCCCTAACCAGCAGGAGGTAGTCTAAAGAGGTCTATGCCCCCTCTCTCCTCTAACCTTCTTTCTCTCCTACCTAGTGTCCAGGGGTTGGAAGGGATTAAGGTGGAATAAGGTTTAGAAGGTGGACCAATAATAGAACTCGATAAAATAGCTAAAGAAATAAATATGCTAACACCTGGATCCCAAGCTGGTTTTGAATTCACTACATTCAAGGCCAAAGGATGATGTTAAACTCCAAATCCTCCTGCCTCCACGCTCTGAGTGCCGGGATTATAAGCACATGGCCCTGTGCTTGTTTGGGCTTATGTAGTGCTAGAGGTTGAACCCAGGGCCTAGCACCTTCTAGGCCAACACTCTTTTTTTTTTTTTTTTTTTTTGGTTCTTTTTTTTTCGGAGCTGGGGACCCGAACCCAGGGCCTTGGCGCTTCCTAGGGCCTCTACCACTGAGCTAAATCCCAGCCCCTAGGGCCAACACTCTTATCAACTGAGCTACACCCCTGCCGGATTCTGTCATCCTTAATCAGGGTAAATGAAGTTACCCTGACACAAACTGACAGTTGCCATTTCTCTGGGGACCTGTAGCTGCAGAGAGGCTACACACGGACATTTTAATTCTTCTGTGTAATGCTGGTCACGTTTCTATAAGCTGATGACATGTATAAAAATCACGGATCTGGGGAATTAATTTTCCTTTTGCTTTTTAAGCAAGTCACCTCCCACACCTGGTAGTTGGTTTAAGGGTTTGAAGCATCAATCAATAAAGGTTACTTTGTTGCTTTAGCAAATGAGTCTCATGCAGGCTTTAGCTCGACAGTCCCTGAGGGCATCAGCCACAAGACACAGCATGGCTCTGATTGCCTTGATACAGCATGGCTCAGAAAGGAAAAGGAAAAGGAAGCACTTTGTCATTAAGGCACAGAGTGCTTCCTGCTAGCTTTTCAGGGACAGGGTTTGGGGAAGGCATTTCCTCTTAGAGTGGGGTTTGAGGTATGAAAACAGATCTCCCAGGAAACCGTAAAGGCCACAGGTGAGCACAGAAATTACCGTGGTGTCTTTCTTGGGTTGCTGTGCATCAGCAAATACGGGACCTGTCTATTTTCTATAAGAGCTGACCGCTGTCCTTCAACAGCTCTTCCGCTCAGGACATGGGAAGGGAAGTTCAGCCTAAGGCAATCTGCACCACACACAGCAAACTGCCAGGGCTTTTGTCAGCAGTGATGGTCTGCAGGCACCTTGAAGTAGAACTGGCGTCTGCTGTCTTTGAGTCATGTCAAAATCAATTATATCTTTTCAGGTCTCACTGGCCCTTGGAAAACAGACCTCCCCAAAGAGACAAGACCTAGCCTTTTGCCTCAGCAGGCCAGCATTACTGAAGACATCCCTCCTCTCCCCTCTCACCCTTGTTCTCGTTCTTTTGTGACCATACACCAAAGGCCCCTTTCTGCACCCACAACCTCCTGGGAGTTCTTCACTTCCAGGCCTCTTGCCAGCTTGGCCTTCCAAGTCTCTATCACACCATCAGTGTGTGGAGGCTACGTGCAATGGCCAACCGCTGGACTCATTCTGACACAAGCCCTGCCCTTCCCTCTGTAACCTCATCATCACACCACCTCCACAGCGTCCAAGTGTCCGTTCCTACCTACAGAATCTGCTTCCTTCTGCCCTCTGCAGGCTGCTCCCACCACAGCTTCTGTGCCCTCCTCTGGTCTCCCACTACCACCTCTGAGAGGCCACAGTGCAACCATTTCTGGGCCCAGTACCTACCTTCCTTGCCTGAGCCCAAATGAACTTCCCAGAATGCAAACCTGCTTCTATCCTGAGCTCATAGCTCAGTGGTCCTCCTGTCTGTTGTGGAGGACATGGGCATGAAACAGGTCTCAATGGCTCCTTCAGCAGCCTGACTCGTCCCTTGCTCCTCCCTCACCCTAGTTCTCTTAGTGCCAACAAAAGCCCACAAGCTGTCCTTTGGAACATGCCTGCTCCTCTCACCAGCCTCTTCTGTAGCTGCTCTCTCCTGTAGAGCACTGAGGCTCAACTATCAGCTCTGTTGTAGTGGGCAAGTGGGAATGGACACCCATAGGGAATCACTACTTCATATTAACAGCTTTATCTTTTTTAATAGTTTGAAGCATAAACAGAATGGCTCCACATTTCCCTTCAATATCCTTTTAGCCCTACCCCACAGTATCCCCCTAAATCTGACAATAGGTGTTCTACTGAACCAACTTGCATGTTTTTGTTATAGTTCATTGCCTATTATAGGAGTCACGTTTGGTGCTAAACATGACGTGGGCTGGAACAGATAGATATTGCCATGTGTCTTAGGGTTTTGCTTTGATGAGACACCATGACCTTGGCAATTCTTTATAAAGGCAAACATTTAATTGGGTGTGGTTTACGGTTCAGAGGTTCAGTCCATTATCATTATGGATGGAAGCATGGCAGCACACAGGTGGACATGGTGCTGGAGAGACAGCTGAGAGTTCTACATCTGGATCCAAAAGCAACAAGCAGGAAGTGACTATGGCAACCTGGGCAGGCTTGAACTTCTGAATCCTCAAAGCCTGCCTTCTAGTGACGTACTCCTCCAACAAAACCACACCTACTCCAACAAGACCACAGGTCCTAATAGTGCTATTCCCTATGGGCCTACGGGGTCATTTTTATTCAGACCACTGCACCATGTCCATCATCACATCCAGAAGCAGTTCCATTGCCCCAGAAGCCCTCTGTATCCATTTGACTCATCCATACATCCACACACACCCCAATCTCAGAAACCAGTAACTAGTTTTTTCTTTTTCTTTTTTCTTTTTTTTTGGAATGCCACATGACATTGTGCAGTATGGAGTCTTGATAGATATTGCCTTTTTGCATCAAGAGTCCCATATCTTTCCCTCCCTCCTCCCTCCTCCCTCCCTCTCTCCTCCCCTCCCTCCCTCCCTCCTTCCTTCCTTCCTTCCTTCCTTCCTTCCTTTATCAAAGATGGGGCTTGCTATGTACCCTTGGTTGGGCTTGGATTTACTATGTTGATCAGACTGGTCTTGAACTCACAAAGACCTGTCTCCCTTTCCCAACTGCTGGAATTAAAAGTATGTACCACCAAACCTGGCTTAATAGCCAGGAACGTTTCTGAGTGCCTCGGAAGGACTTGATTTTCCAGAGGTCCAGCTTCTCTCCACTCACAGCCTTATTTTATATGTGGCTTGCCTTGCATTTGGAAAGGATTTTTCTACCCCTGGAAAAACCCTGTGTTTGGGAACAGAGAAAATGTGGGAGCTGGAAGTTCTTCTAGTTTTCTGGGCAATACACTAAAACAAGAAGAGAGATGGGGATCCGGAGCTGGGGGTGTACATGATGAACAGTAGTGCCCGGAGGATGAACAGCAACGTTTGTGCAGCAGTCAGTGAGTGCCAGCCCTGTTCTGAGTGTTTCCACACAAGGTCTTTGCTGTTTGGATCCTTTAAGTTTAGAAAAGTTGCCACAAGTGCTGACTCAGAGTATATGGAGCGATTTTCTTGAGTTCATGCAATTGGGTTCTTGAAAAGCCCTGGTCACATCTTTGTCAGCTGATCATTATGTAACCTCGCTTGCTTTGCATTACACAGATTCGTTAAGGTTGGATGCACAGCTCCCACACTATGCCTGACTGAGGCTTCTCTAACCATCTTCCTAAGAAGGCACTTAGGAGCCTGGGCAGGACAGATGGTCCCTGACCCATCAAGTAGTGACCACCACCACCACCACCAACAACAGCACAACAATGTGAAAACAGGGGCACTGAATGGGCCCAGAAGGAAAATTTGTTTATAATATGAACTGAAATAAGGCAGCCACACTCTCTGTGTCTCAGCTAGGCTTGAGGTTCACCAAAACTCTAACCCCGAACCTGCATGTCCTGGAAAATGCTACAAGGGTTGACTGACTTGTAGCATCTACAACCCCAGAACCTGTTGGTAATGAGGATTGTTTCAGTGTTTTTTTTTTTTTCATTTAGTCTCCCTAACAGCTCTGTAAGGAAGGAATGGATATTATTTTCACACTTGTTTGTTTGTTTGTTTTAGAGACAGGACCTCACTATGTAGCTCTTGTTGTCCCTCCTATTCATTATGTATACCAGGCTGGCTTGAATTCACAAAGATCCACTGCTCTGCCTCTCAAGTGCTGGGTCTAAAGGCTTGCACCATTATGCCCTCCTTATTTCTACATCTGAAACCAAGGTTTGTGGTGATTTATCTCAAGTCCCCAGGTTACAGGGGTGGGGCAAGATTCTAACCCACAGCTTCTCTCCAGATCCTAGGCCCTTATTCATTTTATTATCCCAACAATGGATCTAATAAATTCTTGGTAGCATTGTTCAGAAGACAGGTTTGGCTTCTAGGATACAAAAAGCAACAAAACCTATACACCAACCTTTTGGTTGGTTGGTTTTGTGGGTTTTTGAGACAGGGTTTCTTTCTCTGTGTAGCCCTGGCTGTCCTAGAACTCACTTTGTAGACCAGGCTAGCCTCAAACTCGAGATCCGCCTGCCTCTGCCTCCTGAGTTCTGGTACTAAGGCTATGTGCCACCACCTCTATTTAAGACTTTGTTTTTAAGATTTATTTATGCTCTATTTATTTATATAATATAATGTTATATAATAATTAATAATAAATAAATTTATTTATTATGCTCTATTTGCATGTACACCTGCATACATGACAAAAGAGGGCATCAGATCCCTTTGTAGATGGTTGGGAGTCACCAAGTGGGTGCTGAGAATCAAACTCAGGACCTCTGGAAGTGCATCCAGTGTTCTTAACCTCTGATCCATCTCTCCAGCCCTCAGTCCTTGTTTTTAATAATTACATTTTGTTCTATATAATTAAATTTATCAGGCAATTTACACTTCAAGACACGTGTCTTGTCCAGCATCTCTATTCTACATAAGATCTTACTCAGTCTTAAGAATGACAGAGGGGCTGGAGAGATGGGCTCAGCAGTTAAGAGCACTGGCTGTTGCTCTTCCAGAGGAGTCAGTTTCCCAGCACCACATAGCAGCACACAACCTTCCCTAATTCCAGCTCCAGGGAATCTGACACCTTCTTCTGCTATCTATGAGCAGTGCATGAATATGGTACACAGACACACAGGCAGGCAAAAACATCCATACACATAAATGTTTTTTAAAAAGGACAGAAGGGAGGGTCACCTATATATCAAAACAGAACACTTAGAGGTTAAGTCTCAGGCAAACCTGGGTTACTAAATAGCTTTCGGTAACACATTCTAGGATCTAGTTGTTTACTCTTGTTATTATAATTGACACCCTATCATTTGTACAAATTAATGGGTTTCACTGTGACATTTCCACCAATGTATATGTCACCATTGTCCCTGAACTGCCACTAATCATTTCAAGTACATACTGACTCTTTCAAGTTGGGGTTTCAACTATATTGTTGAGTACTGGCAATTTCAAATATATTGGAAAACAGACTTTTCTACTGGTGTCAGAGTTTTTTAATCTAGAAGAGTTACTATACTTCAAAAGGAAAACGTTATATTAAAAAACGACTTTATTGTACATTCAACGACGATTTTATTGTACATTCGTTATCATCTTTGTTATCTTTCAAAGGGCAAAGGGGCAGGGTTTTCATACTTCGTTCAGTTCCAACTCCCTAAGAATGCTGGAGCAGTTTCATCAGTACAGGATCTCCTTCTCTAGAGTTCCTGTAATGACTGCCTTTCGAAAGGCAGTATGATAGACAATTAACCCTTTTTTTTTTCTTGATCCAATTTTTGAGGAGGAAGTTGTTAGTGAAGTAGTTAAAGACCTTTTCATTACTATCTCTCCAACACAAAACAATCGGGGCAGGACCTATCATTCAGTGACCGGAGAATTATGAAACTAAACACTGATTCTCTGCAACAGGCCGGACAGACAACTCTAACTCTGCATCCTTCCCTGCTGGCAGTGTGAACGATCTTCAGGGTGGAAAAAAAACAATTCAACAGCCCTGTGCAGAACCGGTGGGCGCGCCGAAAATGACGCATTCAAACCCGCCCCAGCAGCAAAAGAGCGAGGAGGTGCGCATGCTCGAAAGAAGCGGAAGCCCGGATTTCCGGCCGACGCGTGAGGGTGTGGGTTCCTGGCTTCCGGGTGGGCGTGCGGGGCGGACTAACAAGTGGCCGGAGGCTCGGCCGTAGGACAGGGCCATGGAGAAGCTACGGCGCGTCCTGAGCGGCCAGGACGACGAGGAGCAAGGCCTGACGGCACAGGTAACATTCTCAGCCGCGGCGACGGTGGGAGGGGGCCGCGAACCGCCGTCGGAGAATCGGCCCCGGCTGCTTTGCCGTGGCCTTTCTCTGGGCCCTTCCCCCCTGCACCCGTGTTCCGCAGACCCTGCAGCGAGCTCTGAGGCTCAGGCCTTGGGGCTGGGCTGCCTGTGGCCACCTCGGGCATTCCAGGTCTCAGACATAAACTTGAAGCTACACCGTGCCAAAGGTTGCCTGTGAAGTCAGCCCTCCTTAGCAATGCATGTTTTTTTTAACAGAGCCCTGGTTGTTTGCATGTGACCCAGACATGAAACTTGATAAAGACTTAACTTCCTCCAGTAAGAATTTAAAATAGGCAAACAGGAACTGCTCTGTGTTTTGCATGCTAGCACGTTTTGGTGTGTCTTGGCACAGACATGGACTTGAATTTGTATTACATGAAGATGTTTTGTTTGTTCCTTTTTCCTTTCTGACTTCTTTGTTGGCGTGACTGAGGTAGCCTGTGTTAAGACAAGTGAAATCTATATTGTGTTTTGTTTATTTGTTCTTTTCGTTTTTGTTCTGAGACAAGGTCTCACTGTGTAGCCCTAGCTAGCCTGGAACTACAAAGGTCCTCCTGCTTCTAATCTGTATTGTAATTGCAGTACAAAAGCCTATACATAGTAACATCAGAAATGGCAGTATATATGGTTTATCCAACCAGCTTGATAGTAACAACTGTTTCATGCTCCACTCTTTGTTCTAGATCTGTGATGTAGCTGTGACCACTTGTAGCCATTTAAATTTAAACAGATTAAAATTTAGAATTTATTTCCTTAGTGGTACAACCCACTTTTTGGGTCAGTGGCTACTGTTCAGACATTGATTGCACCTACAGAATGATTCCCGAGTGTGGTCAAGGAGTGCTCTTGTAAATCCTGGGGACAAGGAAGTGATCTTGTTCCTTGAAGTAGTTTCTGGAGGAGAAGAAAGTTGTGCAGAGAAGAGTTCAATCAAAGGTCAAAGGCTCTGGCGGTGATCCAATAGACCTTCAGGTCTCTATATAGTTGTCACTGTCGATGTAATAACAGTGATTGATGGAGGCTTCTGGTGCACAAAATTTACATCTCAAACAAAGGTACGGTTACAGTGGCTGGGACAGAGGGAAAGAGGGACATGTGTAGGAGACAAAGACAGGCAAGAAGAGGTGGAAGACTCTATGTCCCCTTGCATTTCCTAGGCTGTGGAGAGAGGGTTTCAATTTACAGTGAGTGATTGATACAGTATTAGCCACTTTCCTGTCACTGACCACAGTACCTGGCAGAAACGACTCAAGAAGAGGAAGGTATGTTGTAGTTCTCAGTTTCAGAGCTTTAGTCCATCATGATGGGGAAGGCATCGTGGACAGTTCCGGGATAGATATATGAGAGGGGATTCGCTTTGCAGCTCAGGAAGGAGTCAACCCTAGTGAGTGGCTTCTGCCAAGTAGGCCTTAGCATATCAAGTTTCCAGAACCTCTCAAAGTAGTGCCATCCCTGAGAAGAGGGGGTAAGGGCCTGAGCCTGTTCATGGGGAAACCTCAGCTATGTTGATCCAGTTCTCCAAGTTTCTTATTTTTTTAAGATATGTTTTTACTTCATATGTATAATATTTTGCTCTCTGAGGGTAAGAGGTGTAACAGTGATGAGGGACAGGGTACAGTGTTATGGTGACCTTGAAGTGGAAGGTGTCTGGAAAGGAGCATGGGCCCAGAGGGAAGGAAGAGTGCTTAGCCCACTGCTTGTCCTGTGGGATATGTCTGGAGAGCGCGTGTCACAAGGTGAGAGATGCTTAGAAGATGGTGAGGACCAGAAAGTTTGTGAGAGTTCAAGGTGTTCTGCAGCTGTGGGTACTCAGGGTGAGCGGGCAGCAAGGTGTCCAGAGTGGTGAGTTCTTATACTGCAGGATGGAATAGGGCCTCTAAGTAGATGGTTGCCCAGGAACCGGGTTAGACAAGGGTGTCTGGGCACCCTGGAATTTGAGCTACTCCCATCCTGCTGCTGAGCGGCTTGAGGCCCAGGATTTACTAGAAGCTAGGGTTCTGGGCCCTCCTTAGGAGGTGTCTGGGACATCTTCCTAGAGGGAAAGGCCTGAAGCAGGACTCAGCCCATCCTGCTCTCCCATCACTGTGCTTCTAGAGTTAAACCTAGGTTAGCTTCTCAGACCTGTGCATACCTGGCCCCTCCTCCACCTGCCAGGACTTAACTGTGCTTCAGGTGTCTCAGCTTCCTTGCCCGAGTCCATTCTTATCTGTATAGCTTGGCAGTCTTTTAGCAAAGTCATTCTTTCTGGAATGCTCCAACCTGGTTCTTCTAGTAGAGTCAACATTGAGTGTCTTCAGAGAGACCAGTCCTGTTCCTAGTTACCCTCCTATTTGTTTGCTCTGGCTGCTGTTAACACGGTTGACTTCCCCATTTGCATGTAAGACCCATCTGTCTTGCGACCTGTCATTGAAGTCTAACAGGTCTCTGCCATGAACTGTGTGCTCATAGATTTTGACCAGAACTCAAAAACTAGGTAGCTTAGAAACCACAGAAGTTTATTTTTCACTATTCTAGAGGCTGACAGTCCCAAGGTCATGGTCACAAGCAGAATCTGTGTCTCCCCGGGGCCACTTTCTGGCCAGTGGATGCACCATTCTAGTTTCAGTGGAAGGGGTGTAGGAATTCCCTGGGAAAGGAAACTAATCTCACTCCCAAAGGTTCTGTTCCTGTGTTCTGCATGTCCCCCCAGGCTCCGTGTCCAGCACCAGTTTCTGAAAGGTTAGACTTTGGGGGAGCACCAGCGTGCATATTCTAGTATGGTGTAGCAGAGAAGTCATTTGCATGTGGATGACTAGTCCATGTTAACTAAGGAAACTGCCATGTTCTACCTTCAAAGTCGCCACAGGGAAGATGGTAATTAATAAAAACCCTGTTGCATAAGCCACGCAGTGGCTATCAGAAGACTGAACATGACCTGCCAAGGTACTGTGAAACATTTAGTTACTGTGATGTTTGTATATGCGTGGTCCAGGGAATGGCACTATTAGAGGGTGTGGCCCTGTTGGAATAGGTGTGTCACTGTGGGTGTAGGCTATAAGACCCTCATCCTCGCTGCCTGGAAGTCAGTGTTCTGCTAACAGCCGTCAGATGGAGATGTGGAACTCTCAGCCCTTCCTACACCGTGCCTGCCTAGATGCTGCCCTGTTCCTGCCTTTATGATAATGGACTGAACCTCTAAACCTGCAAGCCAGCCCCAATTAAATGTTGTCCATATAAGGGTTGCCTTGATCATGGTGTCTGTTCACAGCAGTAAAACCCTAACCTAAGACAGTTACCTTTTTTTGGTCACATAACTCCAAAAATTCATGTGGTCTCTGAGTTGCATCTGTATGCTCTTGAGCTGCCTGGTGGCTGGGGCCTCTAAATAGCTGCAGGGTTAGAACAGTCACAGAAAAAGATCAGGACTACAGCTCCCTTCAGAGCCCATGGTACTCCAGGACCATGTGGAATGGCAGCTTCCCAGGAGGCTATGTCGCTGCTCGTAGTCATGCCCTAACAGTCAGATCCAATGCTGCATTCTGAACTCCCCCCAAATCCATATACTAAGGCCTGACTCCCAGCATGATAGTCTCAAGAGAAGGTGTCCTTAAAGATATCCCAGGGAGACCATTTGTCCCTTCTATCCTGTGCAGAGGCAGCAGACACCGTGTCTCCTGACACTTGATCCTAGGCTCACAGTTTCCAGAATCAGGAGGAGGAAGAGGAGGAGAGAGGAGGAGGAAGATAAGGAAGAGGTGGTGATGGTGGTTGAAGTCATGGAGATGGTGGTGATGGTGGTGTTTTGTTACAGCGTACCATACTAGTTTGTTTGTTTGTTTGTTTGTTAGACAAAGTGTCTATGTGGTTCTGGCTGGCTTGGAACTCACTATGTAGACAAGGGTGGTCTTGAACTCATGAGTTCCTCCTGCCTCTGCCTCCCGAGGGCTAGGATTAAAGGCAGGTACCACCATGCCTGATAAGCATATAGTGTTTGTTTGTAACCAGGAGCTGAGCCCCTCACCTAAGTTCTTAGAAGCACACATAGTTGCTCTCATCAGGGAGTGCACATAGTTGCTCTCATCGGGGAGTGGCTGGCTGGCTGGCTGTGGAGGCTGGAGAGAGACATCTTTTGAGATTTTGTTTCAAGGTAGTTCCTGCAGCAGGCCTGAGGGGTGGGGCCCTAAAGCAGCTAGGCAAGTGTGTACTTCCCTGGGACAGGTAGGAAGAGTCCCTTCCTGGGAGCCAGAGCAGGGGCCTGGGTGCTCTGGTAAGTGGATGTCTTAAGTACTTTTTTCTGTTGCTGTGATAAGACATCATGACCAAGGCAGCTTACAGAAGAGTTTATTTGAGGCTTATAGTTTTGGAGTGTGAGTCCATGACCATCATGGTAAGGAGCATGACACCATGTAGGTGGGCATAGCTCTGGAGCAGTAGCTGAGAGCTCACATCTTGAGACACAATATGAGGCAGAGAGCTAACTGGGAATGCCATGGGCCTTCAAAACCTCAAAGTCCACCCCCATCCCAGCAAAGCCATACACCTTAATCCTGCCCAAACAGTTCCACCAACTGGGGAGCCAAACACTAACAGTAAGTGAGCCGGTGGGGGCTGCTGTCACTCAAACCACCACAGGAGCCTGAGCTCCCACTGCTGCCTTCAGTTTTCTCTGCTGTCAGTAGGTGGAGTTGTCTGTTCAGAGAGAAGCACTGAAGCAGAACTAGGAGGCTTGAGGAAGTTCTAATAAGAAAGCAGGTTGGGGTTGGGGAGACTGAAAACAGGCTTGACCAAGAGTGGTGCTCAACGTTATTGCACTGAAATGAGGAGAAGCTGAGGGCCTGATAAGAGGCCTGTGGGGCAGGTGAGACAGCAGCTCCTAGTGATGTCTTTACAAAAAGATAAAGAGAGGGAGTATTTCTGTGGAGGTGTGGTGAGACATCCCTTCCCCCTGAGGGACCAGCCACACAACAGTATAGTATAGAATAGTTTATTTAAGGCATGGGGAAGGGAGTCAAGAGGGTGGTAGAGGCAGAAAAAGGCAGAGAGAGAAAAAGAGAGAGAGTAGAGAAATAGAGGTTGCCCATGAGCACATGGAGAGGGAGATGGGGAAGGGATAAGAGGACAGAACAGGAACAGGAAGGCAAGAGAGAGAGGAGAGTAGGGGCAGGGGTGGGGGGACAACCAACCCCTTTTATAGTGACAGGCATACCTGGCTGTTGCCAGGTAACTGTGAAGCAGAGCTTAGACAGAACTTAGGATATTGGTTGTTTGTTTTTTTAAGACTAATTTCCTTTTGTGTATGACTGTTTTATCTACATGTATGTGTATGTATGTGCACTATGTGCCCACTGAGGCCAGAAAACAGCATGGGATACTCTTTAACTAGAATTGGGAATGGTGCTGGCAGTTGGACCCAGGTCCAGTGTTTGTGAAAGTGCTATTAACTCCTGAACCCCAGCCCCAAGACTGGGGTTTTTGAACAAGGATTTCAGAGATAGAGGGATTGCAGGGAAGAAGGCGGCTTTGGCAGTAGGTCAGTAGGTGGGATGAAAGAGAAAAGCCACTAGAAATGGGTTGAAGAACATTCAGATGGGCAGTCCATGTTGAATATGGAGAACAGGCGAAGTTTACCATGTCAGTGGGACTGGCCTTGTGGCCAGGAGTCCTGAAAGATGATCAGGGGCAATTGGGGGACAAAGTGACTCTTTACCATATGAACCCCAGGAGGAAAGGGGGCAAGAATAGCTCTGAGGAGCAGGACCTTCAGCCTCTGCTGATTGTTGTCTTTTTACATGCAGTCATCTGGGGAGAGAAATGGAGGGAATGCAGAAATTAGGGCTTTCGCTAATCGAAAGCCATAGCAAGCATTCTGGAGGACTGGGTTCTGGGCTCTGTGGCTCTCCCTGGCCCTGCAGGTGGTATGGCTCCGGGCCTTTCTCTCTCTCATCAGGTACAGGGGTCACTGCGTGGTGTCCATTTGTTCTCACTGCCTGCCTGGCTGAGGAGCTTGCCACAGTGCATCTTTCAGTCCTGATTCCTTGCTGTGTCTTCTCAGTGCCCTTTGGTCAAAGACTTTACTGTCTCATGTGATGGCAAGAAGTCCTGAAAATAGAAAGTGAAAATTATATGCATGTATGGCAGAGCATGGTGTTCTGATATGTTTGACAGCAGGTTACTTGTGAAGCGATGTGCACATTTGGGATGTTTTATTCTGTGACTAAAATCCATGTAGTGTATGCATCCCTGTAAGAAGGGGCTTCGGGTTCACCCAATTTACAACCACATGTTCAGTTAGGCTGTAGCGGGTGGCATTGTTGGAATTAGGATGTTAAAGTGCGAAGACACTAAGATACATTAAACGTGGTGTGTTGCGCTGATGGAACACTTCAACTTTTCTCTGCCTTTCATGCTGCATAAGGATTTCCAGATGATCTGCTGAGGTAAGGAGTGGAGACCAAGGGGATTGATTGCAAGCTGATGCCCACAAATTTCTATTGGGATTTCAACACTGAAAATGTCCTGAGCTGCTGTTGTTACTTTTTTAAAGTGTATTTGGTAATGCCCATTAGAAACTTAAATTTTAGGATAAAATTAGGATTAAATTCTAGTTCTAGCTTTGAACTTGCTGTATGGTTGAGGCTACCTTTGAACTCCTGCCTCTACTTCCCAAGTATTGGGATTATAGGCACACACTGCCATGCCTAGCTAAATTTCTAGTTTCTTCAACAGTCCCAGAAGCCAGCTTGCTCTTTAGGCTGGACATCCATTGCAGTGTGGTTCACTGAGGACACAGGCTCACCTCCGGGTGAAGCACACCTTTGCTGGGGGCCTTCCATTTCCCTCTCCAGTTCCTCTGCTTCCTTAAAGGTTTCCCCTGAGATCATCCTTGCCTCACTCCGCAGGCCGGGCGGAAGTGAGAGGTGTGTGCAGGCCCAGCCTCAGCAGTTCCCAGCATGCAGCCCACAGCTTTATCTCGGTTTCAAGATGCATCTCTACCATTGTGCTGTTCTGCCTAGATAAACATGCATGTACTGCACCCAACACGCAAGGACTTGATGAGGCCTAAGACGTACTGTGATTATACTTACCGGGCCCTTTGCCAGGGTCAGCTGATGTTCTTATAACCACAGAAGTGACTGTATTATAGAGTCAGGTCCATGTTCACAATATGCTGCCAGGCATGGGGGCACGCACCTTGGTCCCAGCACTCAGGAGGCAGAGACAGGCATATCTCTGAGTTCTAGGACAGCCAGAGATACGGAGAGAATCCCTGTCTCAAAAGACAAAGAAGCTTGCTTAATGTAGTATAGAGTGAGATGTATACACGCTGATCTAACTTTCTTAACTGTCTCTCTTTTCTAAGGTCCTGGATGCCTCATCCCTGAGTTTCAACACCAGGTTGAAGTGGTTTGTCATATGCTTTGTTGCTGGCATTTTCTTTTCAATCCTTGTGAGTTAAGGCATTGTCTCTTCTAATAGTCATATTGTTCTAAATGAATATTTTAATTAAGCACCAGCAGAAATATCCTGCTTTATCTAAATGTTAGATTATTTTGATGGAATACAGTGACCTTAAATAAATGTGTAGGGATTGATTAAAAATAAACAAATTAATGTTATGGTAACTTGGAGAAAATGTTAAAATTGTATTTGAAACACCAATTTTTCTAGAAAACTAGACAATCGGTAATTTAGATGTGTTTTAGTAAGCCTGTTTTAACTTGGCATTTAAATGAATACTTAGTTTCAGACAAGCGTGGAGACAGTTCTGTTAGAGCACATTTGTATACACTGATACAAGAGACTATATTAACACAGTTTTATTTAAGCACTACCGTACAGTACTTAGTATCAACCACTGTAGTAGAACTTTCTAATTTTGGGCTCTGAAGATCATATTGTTATCTAACTAACTATAATTTCTACATAGGGAACTGGGTTGCTATGGCTTCCCAATGGCGTGAAGCTCTTTGCAGTATTTTATACCCTTGGAAACCTTGCTGCATTGGCCAGGTATGTATATACTTTTGCTTCTCAAAATGCCTTATTTGCTGTTGGTACCAGATTTTCTTCCTCGTAAGTCTTTATAAGTAGCATGCTTCTGTTGACTGTTTATAATATCAATATTGCGGCAAAATTTATGCTATTACTGCTATTGTGTGACTGAGTACTGGGGATACTCAGCAGTGTGCAGAGCACAGAGGCTAGGTTCTGGCCTAGAGTCTGCTCCAGAGCCCAGCTGTGTAGTTATGCCCTTCAGTACTGGCTCTTGTGGAGTGAAGGTTTTATGAGGAAGAGCTCACACAGGAAGCTAGGAGCAGATGTGACAGTGTTGGTGCAGTGCAGAGAACGGAAGCTGGTGAGCAGCAGGGACTGGAGCTGCCGGGCATCTTCTGAGAGAGCATTGCTGTGGGGATGAGTAGAGCATCCAGGCCACCTGTGATGCTTTAACAACATGTTTCTGCAGGCTGGGAGTCCAAGAGCAGCACCTCAGTTGTCTGCTGAGAGCTGCACCCTGTATCCCTGAGGTGCATGCACTCCCATGTTTGGAGGGTCACCTTAGGGCCTTGCTTCCACCCATGTGGGAGTGGGAGGCAGTCTGGTCTCTTCACCCTTTACACCATCATACCAATATCATGTTAATCAATAGCATATCTTTTAGTGTCTTTTCTAAGGTAAGGGGGAAACCCAAGTATGGTGGACATGCATGCGATACTTGTATTCTGGAGGAGAAAACAGAACTATCGCAAAGTCTAGGCCAGCCTGGGCTAGTAGCAAAATCGTGTGTCAAAATGACAACAAAATGAAAGTAACTGCCCAGTACTCAGAAGTTCAGGCAGGAGGATTGCGAGTATATAGCCAGCCAGGGCCACATAGAAAGAGCTTGTCTCAAAGGAACAACAAACTAAGTTGGGGGGAAGTTCCCAGTACAGAAGGATAAGGTATTTAAGGCCAGCCTAGGCTTTGTCCCAAACAGTCACAAAGACAACAGATCCACAGACAAGTAAAGCAAAAAGTAAAACAACTCACACAGTTTATTTTATAGCAATTTATTTCTGCATAGCCAGACAAATTACTAAAGCCATCTTTTACTTTGTTTCAAATAGTACGTGCTTTTTAATGGGACCTGTGAAGCAACTGAAGAAAATGTTTGAAACAACAAGATTGCTTGCAACAATTATTATGCTGGTAAGTAAATAATGTTAATTTTATAAATGTACACCTTTTCTGCATTATTGCTCTGTGTGTGTGTGTGTGTGTGTGTGTGTGTGTGTGTGTGTGTGTGTGTGTGTGTAGTAACAGAATGTTGAAGAGTTGTATAGCATTGTCTAATATGATTGGCTGGGTGGAACATGCTTCCTGGTGCATGTGCATTATATAGCTGGGAGTAGTTAGGAAAATCAGCTGTTGTATTTCATTTTTAAGGCCTACACGTGTTGGGACATCTGTTCCTCGTGGGAGTGAAAGTGCAGTACTTGTGAATTCATAGGAATCTTCTCAGGGAGAATGGGAATTTTAACTTGTACGGTTTCTGTCTCCTGCTGTTTGCTGACTTGCCTGTTGTCGTGGGACAGTTTCTCAGTAGTGCTATGAGTTGAGTCCCTTCCTGTAACAGGCTCTTACGGTGGCTGTCACTCAGTGCTGGTTGTTGAGTCACACTGTTTGCAGGAAATGTTAAGTTGCAGCACACACAGATTCTGCCTCACAGTATGGTGAAGACAACTGCTTCCCCAGTGCCGATGAAGCAGTGTGCAGGTGCTCTCTCTGGTTAAAGAGAGGAAAGCTGAGCCTCAGACAGCCCCCCCCCAAGACGGGGCTCACAGCAGGCCTTCCTAGCTTAGACTCCCACTCTGTTCTCCTGGCCTGTCCAGGTGAAGTGGGTGTGCAGCAAGCTCATGCGGTCTCCTGTGTGAAGCTCATGCAGTGTCCTGTGTAAAGCTCATGCGGTCTCCTGTGTGAAGCTTGTCCACGCTGTAAACATGGTGGAGCATGCTGACGCTATTGGCGCTGCTGTTGGCATTGTTGTGAGCATTCACAAGGTGCAGGGGTGGCCTCTTGCTGCTCTAACTTTTACTTTCCAGTCTTTCCCTTTGCTTGACCAGCACAATATTTAGGGCTTCAGTTTGCTGGGACAGCGGGTATCGTTTCTCTAGGCTTTAAGGCGGCAGCAGAGCCCACTGTCCCATTTGTCTGTTTATTCTGTTGCTATCCAAGCAGGTGAGTGCAGAAGTTTGTAGTTTCTCATGAGCCCTTGAAGAACCTCAGGTTTCTCACACACTCTTTCCTTCCCCGTAGTTGTGCCTGGTGTTTACCCTGTGTGCTGCTCTCTGGGTAAGTTATGTCAGCTATGCTGACATCTGCTCACTGTCCCCACTCCACCATTGTCTGAGAACAGAACCGAGGCCAGTTTCATGAAGCCTTCCAGAGAGTCAGTGCCCCTGAAACAGATGTAAGGTGGAGTCTGCTCTCTACAACCTACTCAGAGGTTGTTGTTAAGCGTGGGTCCCTGTGAGCACATTTAGGGACCAGGTTGCTGCTCTGACAGCATCCTAGACTGGGCCTGTGCCCTCTGCTTTGCCTGCTGCAGACTCTGTACTTTGGGGGAAGCAGCAGTGTGAAAAGCTCCCAGAGAAGGGTGGTCCAGAAAACAAGCAGATGGACAAACACGACTAAAAAGAATCTCCATCAGGACCGCATGTGGTGGTGATAGCTTTAGTCAGCATCCTAGAGGCAGAGACAGACAGCTGTCTTGAGTTTGAGGTTAGCCTGCTCTACATAGTAACTTCCAGGTCAGCTGAGGGCTTTATACATGTGTGGTTGTGCTATAATGAAAGTCAGAGGACAATTTGCGAGAGCCAGTTCTCTCCACAACGTGGGTGCCAGGATGTCAGGCTTGGCAAACAATTGCTTTCACCCACTGATCCATCTCGTCTCTCCTTTAAGGGCAGGGCTAGGCGTGTAGCTCAGTGGTAGAAAGCATCTGTCCGGCTGGAGACAAGTCCTGGTTTTGACCCTCCCTCAGCACCTGCCCACCTTCTTCCCCCACAAGATTAGAATTCTCATGTTAGTTATCTTAGAGCATTGTAGGAACTTTATATTATCCCAGGAAACCGCAGTAGTCTAATTGTCCTCTTAAACAACAAGCAAACAAAACCCCTGTCTGGGTGATGGTGGTGCATGCCTTTAACCCCAGCTCTGAGGAGGCAGAGACAGGAGAATGTTTGTAAATTTGATACCAAAGTGAGTTCCAGGACAGCCAGGACTACGTAGAGAAACCCTGTCTCAGAAAAAAGAAGCAAACCCAAAAACCTCAGGAAGCCAGGCATGATAGTGCATGCTACAATCTCAGCACATGGGAGGTTGAGGCAGGAGGATCGCGATAGTTTCAGAGCCAGTCCAGGCTGTGTAGCGAAACATCCCCAAAGAACAAAATCTGGAGAAGGAGCAGGGGGGGAGGCACGGGATAGGTAATTCTGTGGAGTTTTACAGGGTTGAAATACTGATTCTAGGAAAGGTTAAATCACTTTGGTAGTATCAAAGTTAGGTCAAGCTGCAACCTTCAAGAGTTCCGATTTCCAGCCTTTGCATAACTGTAGCAGTCACTTATGCTGTGTGTTTTACAGCATTTAAGATAGTAGAGGTAGCATTGGAAAGGAAATGTACTTTCATGAGTGATATTTAAAGTTTTAAAATATATAGGGATAAAATTGATAAATAGGCTATTCCCACCCATTCCTCCATCCCCCCAACCCCGGGAGCTGAGGACCGAGCCCAGGGCCTTGCACTGAGCTAAATCCCCAACCCCCAGGCTGTCCATTTTAAAGCAAAGAATTTCACCTGACTTATAATGCTACTTTTTAAAACCCTAAATGTGTTGTTTGTTGCCAGTGGCGGAAGAAGGGGCTGGCCTTACTCTTCTGCATATTGCAGTTCTTGTCAATGACCTGGTAAGTCTCTTCTTATACCAGTTACAGAATGGAGACTGTCTAGGGTGTTAGAAGCATCATTTAGATTCTGGAGAGCCCTAGAAAGGGGGGGCAGAGGCCTATGCCTGTAGCCAGATTCCTGCAGAGTCAGATAGAGTGAGGCCCATTCTGTGCCTCCCTGGTAGTAGAGAGAGCTGTGGTGTCAGGGTGCACTGGCTATGGGGGCAGGCTACTGTGGGAAGAGAACCGATCAGAAATGTAGACAAAGCCACCTGGATTCCCACAAGAGGAAGCTCACACGGTGCACCCACGGGTGTCAGCTGCCCCTAGGGATTCCACCCGCTGTTGCTGTGTGTCTTCTTTCTAGTGCCACATCCTCCTCACAGCCCCATGTGACTCATTCTGCCTCCACTCCCCTGCCTGGAAAGCCCCAGCCAGCCACTCCTTCCCCTGCTCCCCCTCAGACTACAGAGCAAATTCCTTGCCTTTCTCAATTTTATTGTTTTGTGTCTTTCCCATTGCCTGTCACCCAGCTGGGCTCAGCTCTTCTGGCTGTTTCTACCTTTCCCCGACAGATACATCAGTGTGTTTCAGCTCACCCTGAAAGGTGACTTGACTTTTTCATTGAAATGGGAATGTAGGCTGACTCACATAGGCTACTCTAACATTGTACTTTCCTTTACTGTGTTCCAGGTGGCTTGTCTCCAGGAAGTTGTCACCATTCTTAGTAATGTTAGCTTTTGCTGGAACGATAAGAGAGTAACTTGTGCAGCAGGCCTCAGCACAGCACCAGAGTCCTGAAGTTTGCTGAACATATTATCAGTGTTTGTAGCTCAGTGGCAGAGGACCTAGATTCCATCCCCAGTACAGCAAAGTCTACAGGCTGCTTGTGAGGCCGTCGGTCTCGGAAAGTCAGAATCTTTCACAAGTTCCCAGTCAGTGCTATCGCCTGAGATGGCCTAACAGTCTGAGAACCCCTGGCCTATGTTCGGCTGCTGAGGTGGCTGCAGTTGGCACTGTGTCCAGTGGGCATAGGGCTTGGTGTAGACAAAGTATCAACATCTTTGACTCTCTTTTGCAGGTATAGTCTGTCCTACATCCCGTATGCAAGGTAAGCTCTGGATTCCATTATACTCCTGGACATAAGTTTAAATAATTCTCACATTAAGCTATGTAGAAAGTTATTTTTAAGGACGACTACACAGCTGGGTGTATACACTGCCTTTAGGTAAATGACATCTTGCCGCACATGGCACTGCTCCTGCCTTGCTGTATGAACACTAACAGGGAATTTGAAAACAATTCTGGATCGTTCTGGTCAGTACCCAGGAGGCAGAGACTCCAGCAGGAATAATTCTGTTTTGGAAAGTGATAAGGAAAGTTAGGGTCAGGGGTCAAGGTGTAGCACATTAATGTTCCTAGCTAGCACCATGCTCACTCTTTGCTGGTTGGGAGCCAGGGGTGATAGGGGAATGTCCAGACCCACGGCAGCCAGCGTGGTCTGCTGTGCTGTTTCTCTGCTTTTCTAGAGGAATGTGATGATTTAGTTGTAGAAGAAAAATGTTAATTCCAACCTTATACCTGATAGATTTGGAAAAAACAGTTCTGCTGAAGTAGGGCTTTGTCTCTGTGGAATTTGGAGATGCCTTACATATTTAAAGACAGCAGAATTAATACGCCTAATGTGAACAGTGGAAGACATTGTTTTTACTCAATCTTTTATTGTGAGTGATTATTTCTGACAAACACGTAAAAGGAGAAACAGCAAAGCAGTGTGGGCTGCGGGAAGGAGGCCCTGGATGAGGCAGAGGCTCACATGGAGCAGAGGCGAGAGGCGAAGGGCAGCAGGCAGCAGGCAGCAGGCAGCAGGCAGGATGCATTTCAGATTTATTAGCGAGTGTTTTGAGTAGGGAGTTTTTGTTTTTAATGTAAGCATATTATATGATGGCTTGGACACGTAGAAAAGAAAATGAAGTTCATCACGTGGTTTTGGGAGTTTTTAGGATGCAGCAATGAAATTCACTGTCTGCCTCCTGGACTCTGGAGTGAGCGGCTTTGCTCCCACTTTGCCACCATGATGTCCTGCCTCTCTCTGGCCAGATCCCAACTGGTAAATAACCAGGACACAGACAGATTGCACACAAGAGAGAACACAAGTGAGGCTCGCCACCCACAAATGGGTTTATCTGGCTCACGTTTCCAGGTCGGTCAGCGACAGAAGTCAGGGCAGGAACTCAAGCAGGAACCGTGGAGGATCACTGTTTGCTGCCTTTCTCGGGGACTTAGTGTAGCCAGCTTTGCCGTGAGGCTCAGGAGGAGCCCTTCCTGGGGACTGGCACTGTCCACAGTGGGCTGAGCCTGCCTGTATCAATTAATAATCAAAACAATCCCCACAGACGTGCCCACAGGCCAGTGTGATCCACCAACCTTCAGCTGAGATTCCTACTCATGTGATTCATGTGTACAGGACAGTGTCATTGCCAGGTCAGCCTGGTTTCCTGCAAGCTGCGGGATTCTGTGCTTTCTGTGACCGACTAAGACTCTGTTGATGGCTCAGGAGTGCTTGCTCCTCTGGAGGACCAGACCACCCACGTCAGGTGCCTCATCCATCTGTCCTGGGGTCTGTTTGCCTTTTCTGGACTCTGTAGGCACCTACATTCATGGCAGACACACAGACATATACAACATACACAAAAATAAAAAGTTTAAAAAAACCACATTTTTTGTCCATTCACACTCACTGTTGGACATGTAGGCTGATTCCATAGCTTGGCTGTTGTGATCATTGCAAGTTAAAAAAAAAATCTTATAAAAACTTAACTCCCAGATTATTTTGTTATTGAGAGTCGTTTCTTTTATTAAAATTAGGGCTATGTGCTAGTGAAAATTCCTGTGACAAATACCATTTCAAATATTAGCAAGAATACTTTAAAAGCACTTGCTGGTGTTCTGAGTGATTCTCAGCAAAGCCTTGGTTCCCTGGAAACTGCAGCAGCGTCCAGCCCTGCTTGGAAGTTGCTAATGCACGGTGGGACTCTGCTGCTGCTCCTGCACACTGCTCCTCCATGGCCCTTTCTCTTCCTTCCCCCAGGGACGCGGTACTCAAGTGCTGCTCCTCCATCTTGAGTTGAAAGTCGTCTCTGCCCAGGAGGAGTGACTGGGAACAGTACTGATGCTGTGCCTGCTCCAGCGATCACTCCAGAGACGGCAGTAGTCTCAGCCGTGCCATGGACCGCTGAACCTCACTGTGCAGCCCTCCGGTCCCTGCCCGTTAACCTCTGCTTCCAAAGACAAGATCGTAATCATTGCCACTTGTAAATACTTGTTACCCTGTTTTTAATCTTTACAGACAGCTTCTGAAATGTGAATATTTAAGGTGTAAACCTGTGTTGTAAGATATATCCCACTTATTCAGCCTTTTTAAATGCTCCACAACTTTAAAGAGTTTTTTAACTTTAAAAATGTGAAACTTTATATACTTTAAGCCTAAAATTACTTATTACGTGTAATAAAAAGTAATATATGTATCTTGACAGTTTTGAAATAAACACTTGGAAATGTAACATTTTCTGGATCAGCCGTATAAGGTGGAGAAGGTGCAGCTTGTGGGCAGTTCACACCACTCAGTGTCTCAAAGTACAGAAATGGTGGAAGAGGACAAGCAGCTAGGGACACCCTGTGGACTTGGGGGCTGGAGAGACAGCTCCACTAAGAATACTTGCTTCTCTCCAGAGAACCAGTTTAATTCCCAGCATGCATGCGTAAGGTGGCTCACAACCATCTTTTAACTCCAGTTTTAGGAGATCTGAGTCCTCTCCTGGCCTCCAGAGGCACCACATGCACACGTTGACCAGACATACATGTAAACAAAGCACTCTTATACACAAAAATAAATCTGTAAAATAGCCCTGCGGACTGAGGGTTTCACCTGCCTACCCTAGAGCCTCTAGGCGGCAGATGAGAACACAGACACCCGTGCTCAGTTGAGGCTCTGGGGACCGCGAGGAAGTGTGGGATGCACAGAGGTTCCACCCTGTGGCACGTGTGCTGTTCTGCTCTGCACCTGCTGGGCTCACACCTACAGAGTGAACGCTGAAGACAGGTTTTAGAGAATTCCCATACAACGGTAGTGAGGGAAAGAACTTGGATTTCAGGCTCAGGGAAGAACAGCCACATGCCATGCTCCCTACAGGTTTCTGGCTCCTCTCAAGTGCCTGTCCTGTCCAGTTGGCCAGATTCTGGTGGCCAAGCCCTGCTGTGTACCTTTGAGTCACCTTGTTCTTCCTTGCTGCCATCAGCCATACCTTCTGAAGAAAGCACAACTGGGGGGGTGGGGAGGGGTCCCCTTCAAAAAATATCTCCAAGTAGACTTTAAAACCCAGGTGCTGTCTGCTCACCTTGTACCCTGTCCTGGTTGGGTATAACCAGGCCCAAGGAAAGGGTCTTTCGGACCATGGGAGAGAAAGAAGCAGAGGCCATTTGGAAGAACTGAATCTGGGTAGCCTACCCTGTAGACCTTGGAGTTCTTCCTGCACTAGAATCAGGGTGGCTCACAGAAAGCAGTCCTCAGGGTGGGTCAGTGTTGGTACAGGTCCCAGGGAAAGGTGAGTAACTGGAATAAAGACATCCACAGAGGCAGCAGAATGGCCTTAGGATGGAGAAATGGGATCCTAAGCCCACTGATGTGGAGAGAATGCCTGGACAACAGGGTTTTGCCTTTGCTGGAATCTCAGGGCTTCCCAGATAGGACAGGTCCTTACCCAGGCCCGATGGCAGGAGCGGTGTTGTCTGCATGGGCATTGCAAGATAATGGGATGGTGCTGGGAAGGATTCAAACTTGAGGAGCACAGGCCCTGTAGCAGAATGAGGTGTGAGGGGGCATGCATACTTGATGTGTGGGGGCAGGCAGGCAGAGGTGGGGCACTGGAACACTGATCTTGAAGTAGTCGAGCCAATCTAGTTTTCCATTCCAGCCCTGATCCTGACTGGAGAGTTTGCAGGGCTGCTGGTGAGAGGAACAGGACAGACTGAGTTTGGGTCTTCAGTGGGAATAGAGGGGAGGGCACAGCCGTTACAGTGTGAAAGTTGTAGTCCGTTAAAGCCGGGCTGTGGGGTGGTGTGGTTAGGGCTCTTGTGACTTGTGTCTGGTTTCTGAACAGCAGGGTCAGTCCTTTGGGCAGGGATGATCTGTCCCTCCTGCTTTTCTCACCCAGCATCCTGCAGCCCTCCTCACGTGTTGTGTAGCTAGTTCCTCAGCATGAGCCAGGGTCACACTGGGTAGCACACGTAGTAGCATATGCCAGCTGCTGGCCAGCTAACATCACTTTACACTAGAGAGGATCCGAATCCCCCAACCCCTAGATCCGTGGTGGGGCTCACATCAGGAGAATAGACATTGCAGACTGGTCCTCAGAGATCCCATAGCTCACTTAAAAAAAAAAAAAAAAAAGAAAAGAAAAAAAAAGTGTTTTTAGTCTCCCACTACCTTTCCAGAACCTCCAAGGTGTGGAATGCATAGTAACGGGCATAGATGTCCTAAAGAGGTTATTTGGGCCCTCCCTCAGAATGTCCACACTACTATTATGTGGAGGTTTGAGCATTGCAAAGGTGTGGGCTCTTCACAGCTTAGGCAAGCCCTCCACCCAGCCTCAGTTTCCTCATCTGAGAGTTAACAGGCTCTGCTTGTTACTGTACGGGAAGGCCCGCAGGCATGCTGGTGTTTGGTAGGCAATACTCAGTGCATAGACCATTCACGAAGGGTCCAGGCATCTGTGGGAGGAGCCTGCGGTAAAAGGCAGAGAAAGCTCTTACTTTCCAGAGTCTGAGATGCAATGCCCTGGGGTCTGAGTGCTTTTAAGATGAGCCACTTTGTCAGCATGAGACAGTGGAGTCGTGTTCACTGATGGCAAATGGCAGTCATGGTTAATGTGACTTGTGGCAGCTTCTCATCCTGGGCCATCAAAGGTAGTGCCAGTGTCATAATCCCCAACAGTGACCTGGGAACCCATACTGTGGCAGCACTGGTTTCCAACAGCCCGAAGAGTTATGTTGGCATATGTTGGCAGGATCCCGAAAATAACCAGTCTCAGGGTGGGGCAGAGGCAAGCATCCAATGCCCTGTTTGCAAACTGCTTTGTCTTTGCCCACACTGGTGTGGCCTAAGCAAACACACACCCTGCTCACCTCTTCCCTTTAAATGCTACCTAAGGCAGCTTTTGAAGTATAAAACTATCAGGAAAGATGTTTGTGCGGTGCTTTGGAATATTAATGCTTTTACAAAGCATCTGTGGCTCCTGCTGGATTTTTCCTGGTTGCACAGAGGGCGGGATGGGTGGGATGCCTGTTGATGTTATTAACATGTTCTTTATCCCATCCAGACCTGCTTCCTGCAGTGCCACTGCCCCTAGCCCACAGGGAAATGACTTAAGAGACTGCTTAAAACTGGGGTAAAGGGGGCAGGCCAAAGCCCCCGCAGGTGGACTCAAAACACACCTGCCATGACAATGGGACCGAGATGTAATCACTTAACTCCCTCTGAAAATATCTTTAAGGCTGTGCTAATGACTATCATATTTGAAGTCTGGAAAACAAGTTAATTTAATTTTAAGGTAAGATGACAAGGAACTGGGACTGAGCCAAATTATGTGTCTGTTTGGGCTTGCTGACTTGGGCTTTTTTTCTATGAAATGGCTTCCTCGGGCTAGTAAGTTCAGTGAGCATACGGGGTACTTTTCTGTTGGTGTGATAAAACGCCATGACTGAGGTAACTTCTAAACAAAAGCGTATGTTTCCAGAAGGTTCCAGAAAGCTGGGTTTCTGATGGTAGAGCCAGAGCGAGGCAGCAAGAACTGCTGAGAGCTCACATCTCAGACTGCACACAGAGCAGGGGGCTGACTCAGAACTGCTGTGTCTTTTGAAACCTCAGAGTTCCCAACATCCTCCAACAAGATCACACCTCCAAATCCTCCTCACACAGCCATTACCTGGGACCGGGTACTCAAATATATGGGGGGACACCATCAGTCAGTGTGTGTGTGTGTGCATGCCTGTGCGTGTGCTGTGTAACAAGGTTTGGTGCTCCTTCAGTCACTCCCCATATTACATGAAATTCCAAGTGAATTATGATTATTTATAAAACTATGTAAAAATGTGTACTGGTCAAGTAATCACGTCAATATACCACGCATCTCACTTTTTTTCTTTCTTTTTTTCGGAGCTGGGGACCGAACCCAGGGCCTTGTGCTTACTAGGCAAGCGCTCTACCACTGAGCTAAATCCCCAACCCCGCATCTTGCTTTTTAAAGAAAACCTACTTTAGATTGTTTTTGTGTGTATTTACTTTTGTATGCATTTGGCTGTGTCCTGCCACAGTGCATATACAGAGCTCGGGGAACAACTCACAGGAGCCAGTTCTCTTCTTTCATTGTGTGGCTTCCGGGGCTCGAACCCAGATCATCAGGCTTGGCAGCAAGTGTCTTTATCCTCTCTTGCCAGGCTCTGCAACTCCTCCTTGAAAGTCTATTATTTGACCACCATCACTTATTGTTCCAGCTGTCACCTGCCAAACACTCCCACCAAAGTGAATGTTAATGGATTCCATAACAGCCAGTGTGGTGACTGAGTCAAGGGTAGATAGATACCCATCTCATGCTTCCTCTCAGGTGCCCTGGTCTTCCTAACTTCTTTCAAGAAGCAGAGGGAGAGGGGCAGACAGACAAGTGCCACTGATGGGTAGACACTGCTCCCTGAGTCAGAAGTGAGCAATGCTCCTGCTAAGGCAGCTCGCATGAGGTACTGGAATGCAGTCCCCTGAGGTCATGCCTGGACTCAGGCTTCCGGCTTCCATTCCTCCTGAGTTCTTGGGGGGTGAGCGTGGGGGTTGGGAAGGAATGCTCAGCTTCCCAGGTTGAAGGCTCCTGGCCTAGAGCAAGCTGCTAAGGTAACATGGAACATTCCAGTACCTAGTTTGGACCTAGCTGTCAGCCTGGTAATGGTTCACTTGCTCCTCTGGGCTTTTAACATGCCAATCTCTACCAATGAGAGGGGGGTTCACTTATGAGGGTTCCCCAACCAACAGACTCTTCCTTGTCTTTAGTGTAATAGCCCATTCTGGCTTTGGACTTTCACGAGGTGCTGCGTCTTGTCCTGTCTCTCACTGCATTTTGGAGCCTCTGGAAGTGCCACCCCTTCACAGTAGAATGGACAAGGTACATCAATATGTCACCCTCTCAAAGTTATGAGACTGCCTACCACCCCCACCTCTGACCTTCACCCCAACCACAGCATTACTTCTGAATACCCAAGTCTTAGGAAGCAATCTGAACACACAGATGGGGGGCGGGGGGGGTGAGCAGTGGCCTCCAGACATAGCACATTTCCATTGTCACACAGGACATCTGGGCGTCCAGCAGTTTGTTACTTTTCCTCCAAAGATGACCTCCCCAGCTGTACCTACAGAAATGGCTCCTGACTGCTTCCCCTTAATATTCAACCTGCACCATGCTTACCCCACAACTACCTAGAAACTGGAACCCGAACCAAAACAACACAAGGGTGCTTCAGTGTCTTGGGAGCTAAGCTGTGTGCTTCTGGCCTGAGCTCAAGGCGGAGGCTACTGCCCTGGGCCCCCTGGCAGCCCCACTCACAGCTCTCTGGATTCTAGCTGGCTGCCTTTGCATAGAGAGAAGGTAATGAAGATGCCTGCGGTGGTTGTGGGGCCTTATGCCAACTTCCTGGCTGTTCTGATGAGAAAAGCTTCCGCCACCCAAGTTTCCTTGGCTACCCAGTTGCTGCTGGAAAGGACAAACAGAAGAGGGGGTGGGGGTGATTGTTGGCACAGAGGCTTACCCACTTTCCCACGTGCTCGCCCTGGGCCAGAGCTATTCATTGTGCTGGGGAGCAGTTTTTAAACTCTAGCTGTTTGTTGCTCCTCTTTAAGTGAAACAGGTGCCTGGTAAAACCCTTTGACTTCTGGGAGCATTGTCTCATAACTGTTGGATGGCCCGCTTATTGGATCTTTCAGTGGTTGTTTCCCTGTATTTACAGCCGGCTCCCCTTGTCTGTATAACAACACATCACGTTGGAGGAAGTCACTTGATAAAACAGAACATCTTATGTTTCCTATGTTGCTATCGTATAACAAAACGCCTTGCCTATTCATAGATAACAAATGATTTTAATGTGTAAACCCCCAAGGAGTGGCATCAACAATGCTGAGGAAACCTAGGTAGCCCTGAAACGGCCCGCCGGGTACTGGCTGCTTTCCCTGTGATTCCAGCCTGGCTCCAAATTTCTCTCCTGAGCCATCTCAAAGGATTCTCTGTCTAACGTGCAGGGAGGGCTCCACCAGTGACTTGGTGCCACCGGTTCCCTCGAGACCTAGCTCCTGGCTTCTGATGGATTAATTCTTCACTTCTCGGGCCATGGGAGAACCGGAGAGGAGAGCCTCAGAGCACTGGGTACCAGCTCCCGCCCCTGCGAATGTTGGGCACTTTGTCTCCAGCGTTCAGCAGTCGGCGACAGCGGCAGCCCCGCGCAGCCCGGGACTTGGCAAGCCCGTGCCAGCGCGCGCTCCTCCTCCTGCCGCCTGGCCCAGCCCGGCGCATCTCGGAGGTGCGAACCGGGCGACGTCCAGATTCTCCAGCAGTGGGGCGGCTGTTGGCGGTGCCCGAAGGACCCAGCTCAGCACACGGAGGGAGCTCCCGGGGTTACGGAGTCCAGGGAGGGGCGGGAGGCGCCATCGCTTGAAGAGACTGGGAGGGAGTGGGAGATGCTGCGGCTGCTGGCAGGTGGGTGTGAGGGGAGCGCGCGGCTATCAGCAACAGATGGGGAGGCGCCGGGGGTCGCCGGGCCAGTGGGGCGGCTCCGCTCGCGGTGACTGAGACCCGCCCCTCTCCTTCCAGGACACTGATGCTCCGCTTGCTCGGCAGAGTCATGTCATTCTCGCCTATGCCGCCTCCGCCGCCGCCACCACCACCGCCCGCCCGAACCCTGGGGGGGCCCGCCGCACGCCAGCTATCCCGGAGACCCTGCGCGCCGCCCGCACCCTCGCCGCCCGCCCCTGCGGCCGCCGCCGCCGGCGAGAAGAAGAGGAGGCCGCCCGAGATGCTACTCTCCAGCTCCTGGCCCTCCGCCACCCTGAAGAGGCCCCCAGCACGGCGCGGCCCGGGCTTGGGTCCCGGCACCCCGCAGCCCCCTACCTCCGCACGCGTCCCGCCCCAGCCCTCTCCAGGCCGTGGGGGGACCTCGGCCACGTGCTCCGCGCCCCGGCGGGTCGCCTGCAGCCACATCCCAGCGGGATCCACCGCCTCGGGGACCTCGGCGGGGGCGGGGGCTGGGCCCGACGACGCCACGCGCTTCTCCTTGAGCCTCACCCCAGAAGCCATCCTGGTCATCCAGAGGCGCCACCTGGAGAAGCAGTTGCTGGCGCGACCCCGAAGGCCCTTCCCCGCGCCCTCGGCTGACCCGCGGCGCCCACTGGTCCCCTGTCCCCGGACCAGGTCTTCGACCCTGCGGAGGGGCGGTCCCACCAGTGTCCCCGACGCGCCTCTAGCTGTGGCTGTCAGCAGCCGCCCACCCCGTGCCTCGCTGCTGCCAGGAGGTCTGCAGGCCACTATGCCCAACCCGCGCCCCTCCAGCCTGCGCCCAGTGCTCAAGGTGTCGCTGCTCAATGAGAAGCACAAGTATGATGATGAGGAGTACGAGGAGGAGGTGGAGGTGGTGGACGAGGGCCTCGTGCGCAAGTGCACAGAGTGGCTGCGTGGGGTGGAGTCGGCGGCAGCTGCGAGGGGCCGCACTGGGCATCTGGACTCGCTGCCACACCTGAGCACGCTGTGAGCTAGGCGAGCCTGTGGGACCCAGCCTTGCTCGAGGCCCACCGCCGCCTCCTGCGCTCTTTGCACACCTGGGCTCGTGTGAACCAGGTAGGCCAGCAAGGGACAGGACTATTGCCTGGAACCTCACCCAGGTGTGCTTACTCATGAGTGACCCACAGCCTTTTCTAACGCCCACCACCCACCTCCTGTGCAATTAGGTCAGTGTGGGACACAGCAGACTCACCTGACTCCAGCAACTGTCCCGTGCTCCTCCTGCCCCCCTGTGGGGAGGAAGGACCTGTGAAATGCCTTCTAACCTCCCACCCTAACTAAGGATTGGACCCAGAGGTCCTCTGCCCCAGGTGGCGTCCCACTTCCTGGGGACTCTGCAAGCCTGTGACCACTGAGGGTGGAGTGGTCTTCTGTTGCAGAGCTAGGACATGGTGCTATGTATATGATCTGTTTCCTTACAAATCAGCAAGTCGGGTACTGGAAACTCTGGTTAACTAAAACTTGTAATCCAGCAGCCTTGCAGCAGTGTTCTATTGCCACTGGGTGAGACTTGTGCTCCCCCTGCCAGCTGAGCACTCAGCATCCCAGACACACACACACACACACACACACACACACACACCACTCCCCTGTCAATGCCCACACACACTCATGCCACTAGCAGTCATGTGTCCGCGCATGCGTACATACACAGCTAACCACACATGCCCACGACAACACATACATCGACACTCTCACAGACAAGTGGATACATGGCCATGTGCAGGGAGTCACAGCCCCACGCAGGTGTCTCCCGGGGCACAGCTAGAATTGTTTTCAAGAGTTGGATCAAGGTGGGGACGGGAGTCAGGGCTGCTGCCTAGTAAGTGCAGTTTTTGTTTGAGGGCACAGCAAGGTCTCCCTCACTAGCTAGGGAAGGAGCTCAGAAGCACAGAGAAGAAAAGTCGTTGGGTGGAAAGCAAGGCAGGGCAAGTCTGCCCACCGGAGCGTTTGAGGCGGAAACAGGAAGTAGCTGAGGGTGAGGGCAGGTGTCTTTCATCACTGTGAAGATCAGTGACATAGAAGTTCTATAAGCTGTAAATACTGACTTTTTACATTCTGTTGATTGTTTGAAGGGTAAACTGTCTCTTAGTAGCCGAGCCCTTCCCATTAACTGGAGGACGAGTCTTTTGTATTTCTTCTGTGCCTGAGTGGATTTAACCCCAAGGATGAGGAGGAAGTGTTTGTTCTAATCAGATAAGGTTGCCCGTGGAAACATAATGCATTACCTCAATTGTTTTATTTCTTATGCAAGTCAATAACCAGTTTAATGTTGTCTTGTTAGACTTTAACGTGTCAGTTCTCTACTGTATTTTAAAGCAAAGCCTTACACTTTTAAAGACGAATTATATATTTTCCTTGTAGAGATCTTTGCTTTCTCTCTCTGTCTCCGTCTCTTCTCTTTCCTTCTTGGCGCAAGCTTTGCCAACCAAGAGGCCTCGGTTTAGAAGGAGCTACATCAGACACGGATGAGTTTTGTTTTTTTGTTTTTTTTTTTTTAAAGCTTCTTATTGATTGTAAATGGTTAATGCCAAAGGGGGAAAATTAGCAAAATTGGGGGGGGGAGGCTGTTCCTCCAGGCAGGTCAGGTGGAGAGAGCACTGCCTCTGCCCCCAAGCCTGGCACAGCAGGGCTCCGCCCTGTCTGCACTCATCACTACTGCCAGTACTTGACAGGCTCAGCGCCCTGCCCTCCGCAGCCTTAACAACACCGGAAAGCGTTCCTGGTACCTCCTAAAGGAGTGGCCTCTAGGGAGATCTTCCTCCATCTTTGTCCGTCATGTAGGTCTGCATACCACTCTGTCCATCCCTGTCTGTCTGGTTTGCTTTTCCTCCCTCGATGTCTCCTCCAGGCAGCCCCCCTTTCTGACTGGCCTCAGTGAGAAGCTCAGTTTGCTCTCCCTGGTTAGCGAGGCTCTTCACTTCAGAGATGGCGGCATGTTTGTGTTGGGTGGCCAGCGACTCTCTGTAAGAAAAGGAAGGCCCGCACGTGACCTGTGAGGCCTCTTCCTCGTTGCTGACATCCTGAGCACGGTTTTCTAGTCACTGTGCTACAATTTCTTTACATTTAAATAAAAAAGAAAAAAAGTAACTGGATGCTGTGTGCTGCTTCTTGGAGAAGATAATGGATAACGGTCCAGAAAGGAACCTTCGAACAGTTTTAGGACGACCCCTGAGATGCCTGCCCTCTTTAGGCCTGGGGATTTCTGGGCTCACCAAAGGTCACACTACTAGAGATTGTCTGGATTTCTGAGAAATTTAAGAACAAAATTCTTTCTAAGGATGCTGGGAGAGATTGCAAATTCCCCGTGGAAGCTTTGTCCCAAACACACCCCTGTCGCTTCATTCCAAATACACGCCACAGAACGAGAACAGTGCGTCTAGCACACACGTATTTCAGGCAGATTATGGAACCTTGGTGACACTGTGTCCTGCGTACACCCAGTGAAACATTTGCTTCCGCCTAACACACTTTCCACCTTGTAGGCCATCCCAGCCAGAAGTAAATGGTCCATTTGAGTAACAGGCTGGATTGCTACTGGGTTGTGTAGTAAGTGTGACTTGTCGTTAACTCTCAAGCCCCTGTAGAAAAGAATGGTGAAGGTAAAGTCACGAACCGTTCCCTCTCTTTCTCCCATATGTTTACGGGATAGGTTGGTGTACATCCAAGACGGTAACCTTGCAGGTGAAGTGACAGAAAATCGTGCACCATGCCCGTGGTGTGTGCCTGAGTTCCAGAGTTTGACACTGTGACGTCATCTCCGTACCTTGCGGGGACACTTAGTGGGACACTTAGAGGGTACCCCACACTTTCAGATAGGTATTGTTACTGTTTTCCTTAATTTGTAGAATAGCAATCAATGCCAAAATGTCAGGACCTTTAGTTTTGTGGTTTCCTCTGAAACGGTCCAGTTCAGTTCAGGGTGGTTGATCTTGGGATCCTGTGGGGTCCAAGCGAGTTAATCTTGCCATTAGGACACTTTGCTTTCTCTCTCTCTCTCTCTTTTTTTTTTTTTTTTTGGTTCTTTTTTTCGGAGCTGGGAACCGAACCCAGGGCCTTGCGCTTCCTAGGCAAGCGCTCTACCACTGAGCTAAATCCCCAACCCCCACTTTGCTTTTTCTTAGCATGGTAACTTTGTGTATGTCACTGAAAGAAAGGGTCTCCAACCACACAAGCAACTCATTCATTGACCTCGGTGCACAGGCCACTGTGACTGTGAGAAATTCATCCACTGGTTACTTCGCCCCTTGCTACAAATAACTGACAAAAGCAGCTTAAAGAAGAAAGGATTTGGGTTGGGGATTTAGCTCAGTGGTAGAGCACTTGCCTAGCAACCGCAAGGCCCTGGGTTCAGTCCCCAGCTCTGGAAAAAAAAAAAAAAAGATTGTCTCTTTGGGCTGGAGAGATGGCTCAGCGGTTAAGAGCACCAATTGCTCTTCCAGAGGTCCTGAGTTCAATTCCCAGCAACCACATGGTGGCTCACAACCATCTGTAATGGGATCTGATGCCCTCTTCTGGTGTGTCTGAAGACAGCTACAGTGTACTCATATAAATAAAATAAATAAATTTAAAAAAAAAAAGAAGAAAGGATTTTCTTTAAGTCTGTGAGGGATCAAATCCATTGTGGAGGGGAAGTTAGTAACCTGATGGCCAAGAGAGCGCCGCTCATTGCATCTTCCCTTGGGAAACAACGAGGAGGGAGGGGGACACTGAAACTCAGCTTGCTTTCCCCTTTTAATTTATTATTTATTACATTTCTTTTAAAGCACCAGCCTATGGGATAGCACTGCCTATATTCCAAGAGGGCCTTCCCTTCTTAGTTAAGCCTCTCTGGAACCCCCTTCACAGATGTGGCGAGTCCCCTGGGTGATTCTATATTGACCACACCACCCCTTAGCAACGCGGGGACAGCCAGACACAGTACTTCTAAACGGAAGCATTCTACCTCTGTCCCTTACAGGGACATTTACTAGCTCATTCCAGCTAGTAAAATGCATGCTAGCAAATGAAGTGGAAATTTAAGGGTTCTTTGGAAAGTCAGTTGGACAGTGCTTTGCTGGGGCAAACACATAAAGGAACATTTTTGTTAAAGTGGACACAGGTGTGAAAGGCTAAGGCGTGGACTCGTGAAGGAACGTTTTGCTGAGGCAGACACAGGAGAGAGGATGTCCTGCTAAAGCAAGCATAAGAAAGGACATGTGATGACGGATTATTTGTTAACGATACCCATGTATTGGTTCACCTTCCATTGCATAGTTGAGCTGCATTTGTCAGGACTCCACAGAGAGAAGTGCACAAAAACCTTCTGGTGGTGTGCTGCTGTTTCTTGTCACTTCCACGGACTCGGGCTGACTGGATGCATGTGCTAAGGCAAGACACATGGAGGACACATAATGTTTGGAGGATATAAATAGGACTCCATGGAGTGACAGAGGCAGAGCTTGGCTTGCTGGTACAGCTACTGTGCAACCCTTGTGAGTCTATTGTCTTCACTGAGAGGGGCACAGCCAAGAGCTCCTGGTGGTCCCTCCTGCTGACTGGAGCCAAGGCTGAGGTCTGGCTGTCTCTGCTAGGTCACATCACCATGTTCCTAACCCGACTCTACCAAACTAGACTGCTGGTGTATCTGTGAGGTGTTTGCCAGTGGGTCGAGCTGCCGCTGCCTGCTGACCTGTGGGATGTACTGCTGATTTCCAGACAACACAGATAGGAGTTGCTCCAAAGAACCTTTCTAAATGGGTCCACTTTCCGAGTGTCCTTTCTTTTCCACTACCTCTGGTGGGTGGCAGGTTACAAGAAAGGCTGAAGCATTTAAGAGCCATCATTAAAAATAAGGTTTGAAAAAAATTAATGTTATAAGTAAAATACATCGGAAAGCCTCTGCAACATTTGGTAGTCCCTACTTTGCTCCAAAGTCTCTTCTGTGACTCAAGATAAACTTGTAACTTTGAGTCTCTATAAAAACCAGTGAGCAAGTTATGTGCTCCTGACACACAGTGTCACACAATAAATGTTGTTGTTCCAAACAGGAGGGACAGAAACATGGCAAAGAAGGATTGGGCCAATGCGAGACCAACACACAGCTAGGCAGACACTGAGTGCTGCAGCTCCATGCCTTGGGCACAGCTGCCTTGGGCCCAGCTGCCTTGGGCACAGCTGCCTTTCCCTCCAGCTCTCCATCTGCAGCACACCTGGCCTCTCCCTTGAGGTCTCCACGCTGTGTTTGCAGCTTCCCATGGTGGACAGACCACGGTTTGGGCATCTCCAGCATCCCGGGTCTCCACTCTGATTTAGGGTTTAGTGCTTTCTCTGGGCTTCCTGTAGGGAATCCAATTCTTCTGCACATTCCCAAGCCTTGGTAACTTTCTGGAACCTGGGTGCAAAGCTCTATGATCCCGTAACTTTTGCCTTTCCCACGCCACAAAAATGTCAGCATGCAGATGCTGCCGCTGAGGTCTGTTGCCAGCTGGACATAGCATCTTGTATCTTTCTACCACAGCAGTAGTGGCTTCTATGGACTGCAGGAGATGAACCTTGGAAAACACTTCCTGGAATAGATGTTTCTGAGTGGGAAAGCCTTCTAGCAATGACATCAGCTCAGTCTCTCTTTTAATAATCTTGCATTTTTACCAGCTGGCACATTTATCTTGTTTTTGTATTTATTTTTATGTAAATGCGGGTTTCACCTGCTTATATGTGTGCGCACTATTCGTGTACCTGGTGCCTATAAAGGCCAGAAGAGGACGTTGGATTTCCTAGAACTGGAGTTACAGACAGCTGTGGACCATCATGTGGGTTCTGGGAATTGAACCCAGGCTGGAAGCGTTCTTAACCACTGAGCCGTCTCTCCAGCTCTTCTAATTTCTCTTTCAGAGCTCTTTTGTCTGTACCCTTCTTGTTGGCATCTTTGAGCTCATCTACACTCTTTGTATTTTCCAAACAGCACACCCCCCCTCTCCCGCAACATTTCTATTCTCATTCACTGTAGATCTAAGAGCGGTGAGCAGTAACCCTCCCACAGCCTGAATGTTATACTATCTTACAACATTTCCTCCACAAACAACTAAGTCCCCCCAGTCCTCACAGTCTTTATTTTCTCTACAGACAGTTTCTCTGTTTATCCCTGCCTGTCCTGGAACTCACTCTGTAGACCTGCATCTCAGTGCTGGGATTAAAGGAGTATACTACCACCACCCAGCTCCATTACTTTTAAATTTAGCTTCCCTCATATTTTTCAGGATAAAGGAAAAACTCAGTCAGGTTCTCTGCCTGAATAGCATGTAAATGTCCTCTAGTCCCTTCGAATTCCACCCTGAAGCCTCGTGAACTGAGCCTTGACAGTCCCCATAGTCCCTGGTCTTTTGAAGTCTCATTTGGATGGTTCATCAAGCCCTTCTCTGGCCCTAGGCTTCAAACTCTTCCTCGTTTCCCCCACAACCAGGTCCAAAGGTCTATGAACCACATGGTCACACGTATCACAGCAAGGCCCCTGGAGGAGCCTTAGTTACTTTCCCTGTTTCTGTTGCAAAGCACCAGAAAAAAAGCAGTGAAAGAAGTAGGGACTGGGGAGGACGAGTTTAAGATCACAGTTTGAGGTTGAAATCCATGTGGGCGTGACAGTGCCAGTCTTTGGCTGTGGGGCAGGAATGTGAGTGGCTCATCAGATTGCATCAGTCAGGAAGCAAGTCGAGATGGGCGTTAATGCCCAGCTCACTTTCCTCTTCCCGGCCAGAATTCTGGTCAGAATCCCGGTCCACGAGACAGTACTGCTCATATTCAGGATGGGTTTGCCCTCACTTTCTGGAAGTGAGAATCTTGTGTCTCGCCCACTCCAACCCGTACTCACAGCCACAGCCCTTTCATCAGGACAGCCACCAGTGGGAGAGAATCATCCAGCGTTTCATTTGGAAAAGAATGTCATTTCTGCTGGTTCCTGGTCCCTACAGACCTCACTGACTTGGCCTGTGGGAAGAGGCCTTTGAGGGATTGTTTGTCCACAGCAACGGGAGGTTGGACTGATCAGATCCTTTCAAAAGCCATTGGTCAGTGTCTGCTCAAGCAGCCGTAGCAGAACCCACAGACTGGGGAGCTCAAAAGAGAAGGCTTTGCTAGTGTTAGAGGCACACACCTTTAATCCCAGCATTTAAGAGGCAGAGGCAGCAAGGTTTCCGTGCATTCAAGGCTAGCCTGGACTAGTGAGACACTGTCCAGGACTCTGACAATCCACTGAAACCCATAGGAACTATGGTAAAGGCCTTCTCTTAGCCCTCATCTTAGAGAGTTCATCACGTTTTTAAATTTCTTTATCAATCGTGTGGGAATGTGCTCAATACAACTAATTTTTAAAGTAACCCACTTTGGACTTTGCTGATTTCTGTTTATGCCTTATTTTCCTGTCTCTTATTGTGATTTTTTTACATTTATTTTTATACATTAAGTGTGTGTGTCTGTTTGTGTGTATGTGTGGTGTGTATGTGGGGGGGGTATATGTGGTGTGAGTGTGTATGTGTCTGTATATATGTGTGGTATATGTGTGTGTGCAATTATGTGTGTTCTGTGTGTGTATGTATGTGTATGATATGTGTATGTGTGCATGTATATAAATGTATGTATGTATGTGTGTGGTGTGTGTATGTGTGTATGTATGTATGTGTTGTATGTATGTGTCTGGTATGTGTGTGTGTATGTGTGTATGTATGTATATATGTGTGGTGCGTATGGGTTCATACATGCTCTCACACTGGACCTTCTAGTCTGCTACCAGTGATGGTGTTCGAATGAACTCTAACCAATAAGCTTGTGTTATTTTTGAAAAACTATCCTGCCTGTGATTGCCCCTAGTGGTCACCCATTCAGGACATCTGATATGCACAAGACTGAAGCTAACCTTTTATCAGTGAAAGCAAGCACTCTCCAGTAGTCACTGCCTCCTGTGAGTACTCTGCTCTGTTTCCAGATCCTGATGTGCCAACCACAGTGCTCAGCAGAGGGGTATATGTGGCATCTCTGGGCATCTACCTTCCCTGCCCCATGCTGGAGTCCAGATGGAGTAAGATTTGGGCCTTAGACCAACAATAACAACCAACCAGAGCTCCCAGGGACTGAACCACCATCCAAAGAGTACACATGGACAGACCCATGGCTCCAGCTGCATATGTAGCAGAGGATGGCCTTATGGGGCACCAATTAGAGGAGAAGCCCTTGGTCCTGCCAAGGCTCGACCCCTCCCCCCTTGTAGGGGAATGTCAGGGTGGGGAGGCAGGAAGGGGTGGGTGGATGAGTAGGGGAACACCCTCATAGAAGAAGGGGGGATGGGATAGGGGGTTTATGGACGGGAAACTGAGAAAGGGGATCACATTTGAAATGTAAATAAATAAAAAGTATCCAATAAGAAAGACATAAAAAAAGAGAGATTGGATATTGCTTATGGCTACACAAGGACTTGAGTTCAAATCTCCAGAACTCATGGAAAGGAAGGCATAGTAAAAAAAGAAAAAAAAAGATTTGGGCCTTAGTGAGTTTCTCCATCCCAGCACAGAGGATGGAGAGATGCCAAGGGACAGTCACCATAACCTCCTTATAACACAGCAAAGGGACCAGGCTTCGTTCTGAGCTCTTTGTCCTCGATTCGAATGCAATTCGTTGCCTTGGCCCAACCTTTAGTTAAAGAGAGACTTTGCTGTGAGTGTGACAACTGTGCAGTCAGCGTCCTTCTGTGACCACCCTGCCCCTTCTGTGCACATGCCCAGAGGGATCAAGGTATTCCCACTAACGAATCCTGGCCAAACCCCCCACATCCTTCTCACTCTTCACAGCAGGGGGCTGGTTCCATCGAATTCAGGCCATTGGTTATTCAGAGAGTACAGGTGACAACTTTCCTACTCACATCACAGGACAGTGCAGTGATGGGGCCACTTAGCTATGTCCTCAAAGCACGGACTCCTTCCTCTTGGGAGCTGCTAGAAGACACATTAGGGAGAAGCCAAGCCTCTGATAACGTGATAGCGAAGCAAGGGAACACTGGCAACAATGTTTCTAGGTAGACCACACACTGCCAGGCTATGCCTGAATCCGACCACCTGGCTCATTGCTCAGGCCTCAGTCAGCGGCTTAGCCTCCCTTGTCCCTGCTGTCTCCCAAGTGTGGAGGCCGGGCCTGGCACACAATAACATGATCCTTGCTATCCTCTGTCCCCATGGAGTCTAATTCTCTGGCACTGCCCCAGGTTGTGAGCCTCACTTGACCACAACATGTGCAGTTTGGGGACAATCAAGCCAAAGAGTTCTGAGACAATTGCCCCTGTCTGAATCCTCTGGTTGTGGTGCCATCACACTCGGGAACAAAACACACTTGAGGCACAGCGACTTCGGACAAAGGGCCCTTTGATCAGGCCCGCTCCTGTGTCAGTTCTGTGGAGAAGCAGCAACGGCAGACATGTCAGCTAAAGAGACCCTCAGATGCATGCTCACCCAAGTTCACATGTACAAAATGGTGACTGCCAAAGAAAGGTGGGCGCTGCGGACAGTAGCACCTATTATGCTGTTCTAAGATTTTCAGCCCTAAATGCCCCCCTGGGGCATGTATTTCCTGCAGATGGTGCCTTGTCAGACCTTTTAGAGCAATTCGAAGCCCCTCAGCTATGCCATGCTGATGCCCCACAGATGATAGGCACTTGGGTAGGGATTTGAACACGTTACAGTTGCAGGGGGTGGGGGGATGGTGTGGACTCTCACACCAGCATAGGAAGAAATCAGACCCTGGTGACCAGGGGAAGCAGACATCGTCCTGTACGTCACACTTCCTTGTGTGTGGCTCCACTGACTGTGGAGAACTGTGGATCTGGTTGGAAAGACAAGTGAGGAGCTGAGGAAAGACGGAGTTTTAAATTGCAAGACAACGGGCTGGAAGCAGTTGCACTGGCTAATTTTAAGTCAACGTGACATGAGCTGGAGTTGTTAGAGAGGAGGGGGCTTCAGTTGAGGAAATGCCCCCATGAGACCCAGCTGTAGGGCATTTTCTTAATTAGTGATTGATGGGGAGGGTCCAGTCTACTGTAGGTGGATCCATCCCTGGGCTGGTAGTCTTGGGTTCTGTAAGAAAGCAGGTCAAGCAAGCCAGGAGGAGCAAGCCAGCAAGCAGCACCATTTCATGGTCTCGGCATCAACTCCTGCCTCCAGGTTCCTGCCCTGTTTGAGTTCCTATCCTGACTTCCTTTAATGATGAACAGTGTTGTGGAGGTGTAAGCTGAATAAACCCTTTTCTTCCCCAACTTGCTTTTTGTTCATGGTGTTTCGTCACAGGCAGAGAAACCCAAAGTAAGATAACTTGGGGGGGGGCAGGAGAGATGGCTCAGTGGTCAAGAGCACCCAACTGTTCTTCCAGAGGTCCTGAGTTCAATTCCCAGCAACCACATGGTGGCTCACAACCATCTGTAAAGAGATCCGATGCCCTCTTCTGGTGTATCTGAAGACAGCTACAGTGTACTTATATGTAATAAATGAATAAATCTTTAAAAAAAAAAAAAAGACAAATTGGAACCAGGATAGTGGAGTATTGCTGTGATAGATCTGACCATGTTGTATTTGGGGGAGTGTTGGGAAAGGACTTTGGAACTTTGGGGTAGAAAAGCTGTCGTGTGTTGGGAGCTCAGTGAACTTTTCTGTAGGAGCTTGGAAGGTAAGAACGTTGAGAGTGACAGAGACAATGGAGGCCCAGCTTGTGAAGTTTCAGAGGAAGCAAAGACTTTACCAGGCCTTTTGGGTGAAGAATCTGTGGTTCTGGTTATCTGGGGCTGGAGAATCAACTATCATTTACAAGATACCAGAACGACTAAAGTGAAACCTTTCCCTTGCTGGGATCCCCAGGGCTGGGCAGCTGGGGCTGAGAAATTAGCAGTGATTAAGAGAACAGCTGTGCCTTGCGCCGGCAGCCGAACTTGGCAGTGTAAGAGTCACCCGGGCAGTATTGGTTTTGAAGGCATGACGGGGTCATGGAGCAGCTGAGGCTGGGCACTGTGAGGCAGGAGTGGAATCCCGAAGAAGCTACTGGTGAAAGTGCAGCCCAGGTGCAGCCAGAAACCCCGCATTTTGGAGATGTCAGTGCCGTGGGAGGACCACCAAGAACCAGAGCAGCACTGGAGCGGAGCCAGCCGGAGCTTAGAAGACAAGCTCTGTGTGCTACAGCAGGAGGGGGCAGAAAAGTAACCCAAGCCCTTTAGAGGAGCCCAGAAGACTGGAAGTGAGTCCCAGATAACTGGACAATGAATTATTTACCCTGTTGAAGTTTGCTTTTGCTTTGTTCTGGTTCTTTCCTCTTAAAGAAAGTACTTAATTTTGGTTTTGACAGGAGCCCACAGTTGGGGGCTCTTTGTCTCCCTGTCCCCCACAAACACACTTTTTTTAGATAGCATTTCTGTGTAGCCCTGACTGTCCTAGAACTCCATCTGTAGACCAGGCTGTCCTTAGATCGCAGAGATCTTCTGGAATTAAAGGTGTGTGCTACCAACCTCCCAGCTGAGACTTTGAACGTTTAAAAGAGATTTCAGGTTGTTAAAGAGATTGAAAAAAGAGAGAAAGAGACTGAACTTTTTTTTTTTTTTCAGAGCTGGGGACCGAACCCAGGGCCTTGGCTTGTTAGGCAAGCGCTCTACCACTGAGCTAAATCCCCAACCCGAGACTGAACTTTTAATGTGTTTGAAGTTTTAAGATTTGTGGAACTTTTAAACTTATTTTTATATTATGATATTAATATTAATACTCCATCTTAGGGAAAGTGAGAAAGGGAAAGTTCTAATTAAAAAGCGATGTGTTGCTCTTTTTCCCCGCGTGGTCTGCTCCTCCAGTTTATCTAGGATAACGTCGACAGCTGAAGTACGGAACCTTGGGGGGAAAATATATGAAGGTAAAACAAAAGAAGTCTATGGGTTGTTAGATAAACCAGGAAGAGTCCTCCTGCAGTCCGAGGACCAGATTACAGCAGGAAACGCAGCTAGAAAGAACCACCTGGAAGGGAAAGCTCCCATCTCCACCAAGGTCACCAGCCGCATACGTTAGTTGTTAGAGGAAGCTGGTACACAAACGGCTTTCACCAAGAAATGTGGGGAGACTGCTTTCACTGCACCCCAATGTGAAATGATTCCAATTGAATGGATCTTTTCTCAAAAGGAACCCTGCTGTGAAGGGGGGTATAAGTTTTATCCACCAAAAGTAGAGATGTTTGTCAAGGATGATACCAATAATGACCCACAGTGGTCTTAGGAGCAACTCAGAGCTGCAAAATGTTGTTTTGCTGGACTTGCTATAGGACAGACTGAAGTGGACATCACGTGTCATGCCACACAAGCTAGTTTTGAAATTCTGGAGAAATCCTGGCTGCCCCAGAATGGTACGTTGGTTGATATGAAGATTGAATTTGGCGTTGATGTAACCACCAAAGAGATTGTCCTTGCCAATGTCATAGAAAATGATTCCTGAAGATATATGGCCATCGGGAGATTGGAGCCAGCAGAAAGACAAACAGTTACTGTGATCTGAAAGAAGTAACTCTGGAAGGTAGTGCTGATGGGTTCAACCTCTGACCTTGGTCACTGTGAGAAAAGTAAGAAGGCTTATGGAGATGTTGGGATTCCATGTGACCTTAGAGTAACATCCGCACATAAAGGGCCAGATGAAACTTTGAGGATGAAAGCAGACATTGAAGGGGATGGCATATCTACTATATTTGTCGCTGTGGCAGGCAGAAGCAATGGACTAGGCCCAGTGATGTCTGGTAATGCCACATATCCAGTTATCAGCTGTCCCCCAGTCACACCAGTCTATGCTCAGGATATGTGGTCATCTCTTTGACTGCCCAGTGGTCTTGGCCGTTCAACTATACTTTCTCCAGAAGGACCAACTCAGTTTGCTGCTCAGATATTTGGGATAAACAGCCATTTGGTGTGGGCCAAACTTCACGTGAGCATATGGAACACGTGGATATCCTTAGAGCAGACTGATGATAAAATCAGAGGAGCAGTTTGCAATAAAGCAATTTAATTTGTAGGAGAAAAGTTACCTATTCCTAGTTTGGATTTAAAGGAAAAAAATTAAGCAAAATGATTTCACATCGGAGAAAACACTTCGGTTTACTAATGAGCAAGTGGTCTTCAACATGTATGAGTTGGTACATTGTCAGTGGATATTATTAATATTTTCTAGCTCTACGTAGTGATATGTCCCTGTAGCCTTAGCACTCTAGAGGCTGAGGCAGCAGGATCACTAAATTCAAGGCCAGCCTGGACTGTGTATAGAGACCCTCTATTTGCTGGGAAGGGAATCTTTATAGTTAGTAAAATTGGCATGACAATGCTAAATTACATCTCACCCGCTCTGTAGTCATTGTTGGTAAATATGTAATTATGGAACTGGAGCAATGTGTCTGCGGTTCAAGAACCAGTATGGCTGTCTTGTAGACGGCCCGCGTTTGGCTCCCAGCATCTATGTAGACTGCCTTACAATAAATAACCTTTAACTCAAGGGATCTGACCCCATGGCTTCCTATGTACCTGCTCTCAAATTCTATTACATTCCCCAACCCAAACAAAAACAATAAAAAAAATAAACTTTTTAAAAAGAGTATTATTTCTAAAAAAAAAAAAAAAAAAAGTGATGTGTTTGTGTGTCCACTTGACAAGGGGTCAGTTATTGCGACTAGTCTTCTATCAACTTGACATTAGCTAGAGTCATCTGAAAGGAGGATCCTCAATTGAGGAAAGGTCTCCATAAGATCCAGCTACACAGCATTTTCTTAATTAGTGATTGATGGGGGAGGGCCCAGCCTGCTGTGGGGGATACTATCCCCGGGCTGGTGGTCCTGGGTTTCATAAGAAAGCAGGCTGAGCAAGCCAGGGGAGCAAGTCAATAAGCAGCCCCCTCCAGGTAAGAATTCCAGGTTCCAGTAAGAACTCCAGGCTCTTGCCCTGTTTTCTGTCCTGACTTCCTTCAATAACGAACAGTGATGTGGAAGTGTAAGACAAACCCTTTCCTCTCTGAGTTTTTGGTCATGGTGTTTCATTGCAACAAAAGGAGCCCTAAAACAGCAGTAGACCTGGGTGGGAGAGGTAGCTTGGTGTAGAGCACTCACCTGGCATGCATAAAGCACCTGTTCTACCCAAGCTCCACCAGGGGTGGAGGTGCAAACCTGCAACCCCAGTATTCGGGAACTGGAGAAATATCAGAGGATCAAGAACATCCTTGGCTACAAACAAAAATAGGCTGGAGAGCAAGGTGGCAGTGCTGTGTGCCTTTAATCCTAGCACTGGGGAGGCAGAGACAGGCCCAGATCTCTGAGTTTGAGACCAGACTGGTGAGCTAGTTCCAGGACAGCCAAAAAAATGTTGTCCACGCATACATACACAATGCTGTTTGGAAAAAAAAAAACAAAACCCAAAACCAAAACAACAACAGGCTGGAGAGTTGACGGAGCTTAAGAGTTCTTGCTGCTCTTCCAGAGGACCCACGTTTGGTTTCTAGCACCCTGGATCCACTGAGTGCCTGTAACTCCTGTTCCAGGGTATCCGTGCAGCCTTCTGGTCTGTGGGCACCCTGACACACAGACCCATAAGTGACAACTATTTTTCCTTTTAAAATCTTAAGACCAAGAAAGCAGGAGACCTGCTCTGTGTTTCTGAACAACGAAGTTATCGTGGGGAGGGCTGGAACTGCTACCTCTCCTGCACCAGCTCCCCTAGTTAGGGCTGCTGTCGCTGTGAGGAAACACCACAACCAAGAGCAACTCGGTGAGGAAAGGGTTAACTTGGCTTACACTGTTCATCCTGAAGGAAGTCAGGGCAGGAACCTGGAGGCAGGCGCTGATGCAGAGGCGGTAGAGATGATGCTTACTGGCTTGCTCTTCATGGCCTGCTCAGCCTGCTTTCTAGGGGACCCAGGACAACAAGCCTAGGGAATGGCACCACCCACAATGGGCTGAGCCTTCTCTCTTTAATCATTAATTAAGAGAATTCCCAACAGGCTTGCTTCCTTACAGCCCAATTTTCTGGAGGCGTTTTCTCAACTGAAGTTCCCTCCTCTCAGATGACTCTGGCTTGTGTCAAGGTGACATAAAACCAGCCAGCACACCAACCATCTCCAAACCTGCCTGGTCTGAGGGTGCTCACAGGGATTCTCAGGAGGACGCAGTGAGGTGACCACTGACAGTTGCTCTGCGGTGAGTGACTAGTGTTGTAAAGGGTGGAGGGGTAGAGGAGGAACTAGTGAGGCAGCGCAAAGGAACAGAAAAGGGCAGTAGTGTCCACTGTTTCCTTACCCTGTGACAGCTACGAACGAGGCATGGGCTAGAGAGCTGGATGCATCCCTAGCTGAGGAGGCCTTCAGGGCTTACGTTCGTGAGGTAAGAGGCAGCAGTTCATAAACAATGTGGAAAAGGCATAGGATTAGATGACATGCGCCGTCGCCGGGGAAGGAAAAGCAGATCTGGTTTCATTAGAGCCTGCGTTGGGCAGGGCGGAATTAAATTAGGAACTCCGAGTATTGTCACTGGGGAGGTGACTGCAGCAAGTGCCCCCATTAAACACCTGTGGAGATTGGTCAGGCAAAGGACAAAGGACCAGAGGGCCTGAGCCATACACCAGTCTAGAAGAGGCCTGGGAGAGGTAAGAGGAGGCAGATCAGTCCTGCAGGACTCTGCATTCAGGAAGGCAAAGACGGAAATGCATGGGGTCACTTGCCCTTTCTGGGGTGTACAGTCTGTTAGGGGGCAGGGCCAGAGGGACCAGGGTGTGGCTCAGCGGTGAGCATGGGACTGCCCAGAAGAGGAGCCAAAGATGACCCTGGCACCCTAGTCAGGTAGCATGAGCATGAGGGTGTGAGGGCGTGTGTGTGTGTGTGTGTGTGTGTGTGTGTGTGTGTGTGTGTACACCATGTGCACCCTGGTGCCCGGGAGGTCAGGAAGCCAGAAGGAGGCATTAGATCCCCTGGAACTGGACTTACGGGCAGTTGTGAGCCACCATGTGGATGCTGCCAACTGAATGCAGGCCCTTCATAAGAGCAATGAATGCTCTTACCCACTGGGCCATTGTTCCAGCCCCAGGAGTGTTCCTCATAACATGAGCCTACTCTGGGTCCTGGGAGACCACCAAGCACTATCTTCTCAGTACTTGGCAAGGGAAATGCTCCCCGAGAAGAAGCTTCTCACAACCTGAGGGAGCTGGGATTACAGCAAGCACATCACGCTCAAGACTTGGAATGGTAGGACCCAGGAACGCGGAGCTGAGCTCAAAGTGCTTGCTTCCTCCGTTTCCCCATGGAAGAATGAACAGCATTTCCACAGTTAGCCTAACTGGGTGTGGAAGGGATGTTAGCAGCTTGCAGTGCTCAGAGGCTTTTCTGCACGGATATGAACTATTGCTGAGCTATTGAGAGCCAGAGTTTGATCCCCACAGGAAAAGGAACTTAGGTAAAAAGAGCCAAGAAGAGCAAGAAAGCTGGAGCTGGGAGAACTCAAGTCTCTTCAGAGCCAGAGAGAGAGAGAGCTATAGGGCCAGAGGCCGAGCACTGGGCGGGCAGAACACACCAAGACTCCTGCCCTCTTGTTACCAGGGCTGTCTTGTTGTGACAACAAAGTGTCCTGGAGTCCGTGGTGAGTCTGACTGTGGGATCCACAAGGTCCCAGCCTCGTTGGGTGGGCACAGCTGAGATCCCTGGTGTAGAAGTGGGTGGGATATGAGGAGGAGCTGAGGCACTCAGGGCATCTGGACACCAACTGTGTGAGTCCAGAAAGGCCCTGTGGCCTGATGAATTTCTCTAGGGACTGGAGGTGGCAGGCCTGGGAGGTGAGGACATTCACAATAGCCCTGGCTTTAGTGAGATGGTAGGTAGTTTGGTACCTGGTGGGGAAAGGTGTCTTTTGCAAAATTAAATCTAGCTGCTGGTGTCAGATTGCTGTCCCCTCTAATTTTCATGTAGACGCAGAAAAATCAGGGGGTGGTGTTGTAGCCCAGTTTACAGAGTGGGTTACTTAACATGCACGGAACCCTTGATTTGATCTGCAGCAGCACAGCATACACTCTGAGGTCCCAAATCTGTCATTCCAGCACTGGGAAGATACAGCAGGAGATCAGGAGTGCAACGTCATCCTTGGCTGTATGATGAATTAGAGGGCAGCCTGGGGTATATAAGCCAATATAAAAAACATTCTTCATTACATCCCTGAATATTCTCTGTGATCACGTGTGTCCCACTCCCATTTTAATGACAAAGAGTGAAAGTGTCAAGCCTCTTGCCTTTCTTCCCATCTGTTTTGTGTGAGGAACGGACAGGCTCAGTCCTGGCTGCTTAAAAAAAAAACCAACAAACCCACCAACCTAGGCCAGCAGGCAGTGCGTCTGGCTCTAGGGGGATGACCAGGGCATGTCGCCTGCCTCCGTAGTGAGTCTACCATATGAGGCACTTCCTAAGACACTTGTTACAAGCTGTCTGAAGATATCCACTCAGGTAACCTGTAGACCCTGTTCTTCCTTCTCCAACCCTCATGGAGATACACTCTGAAGGAAAACTCCATGTTTGGAGTATAAGGGGAGGAGTTGGAAAGTCCGAGAGAAAAATTAGTTCTCAATCTGAAGAAAGCTGTGGTCTGACTTTCTGCATAGCTGAACCCTCTCTAAAGCAGTGGTGAGGAGTCAGGTAAAATGAGGCTGATATGAGTCTGGATAGAACACGCCCTTCTCCTTGCAGATAGGGCGTCCTGGGGTAGATCGTCCTAGGGTAGAACCCTGAATGCTGACTCAGGATCAACAATTCCATTGGCAAACAAGGTTTTGGATCTACAGGGAGACCGAGTGTCCTAAGGTGTTGGGCTCACCTGTGAAGAACTTGTACTTTGTGGCCAGGTGGCTTTGGGCTCAGTAATTAAAGTCACATGGCTATAGCGGAGGTGTCTGAGCCCTGGGGATGTTGCCCTCAGCCTCCCCATCACCTGTAAGCCTCTCTCTTCAGCCAGGTGACTTCTTCCTTCCCCACAGCCATAGGCCGGGCTCTAGGCCTGCCCTGCGCTAAGTGTGTTCTATCTCCACAGGTCTAACTCCTCAGAACATGCCCACGGGCCTCCACACTTACCACAAGGGCTTGACTCTGCCTCTCCTGAGAAGCTGCCTAGCACAAAGCCCTCACCAACAGGTAATTGCTTGGAAGAGCGGCCAGAGAGGATAAGGAACTACATCTAAGAGGGAAGGGACACGTGTGTCCCATGACTGAAGCCGGAAGAGAATCCTAGCTGCTCTCTAGCTCTTGGCCACAGAGGTGACATGCTCAAGTAAATGTTAACACAGCTAAAACTCCTTTCAGTCAAGTATTGTGTGTGTGTGTGTGTGTGTGTGTGTGTGTGTGTGTGTGTGTAAAATATTGAACTCAACTCCATGATACAACAAAACTGAGAAATCAAAGTCCTGTTCTAGTGAGGACCCTCCTTGTTAGGACATGTGCCTTCCGGTGGTGTGGCAAGGCCAGGTCAATGAGGGAGAAGAGGAGGAGTCAGAAGAAGAGGGAGGAGTAGGAGCATTCTGAGGAGGGAAAGGCAAGGGAGACTTGGAACTCCATTTGCCACCTCCAATCCTGGAGGCAGCTGCCCTCGGAAGATGAGGCTCTGTTGCTCGGGTGTGGCCAATGAGTCTCGATGGCTCTGCCAGTGGAAAACCCACATGGCATCTTCCTCTTGGGATTCATATTCTTGTTCTCACACTGCTCTGTCCAGGGTTCCCTTTAGAGAGGGACTAGGGTCTTAGGGACTCTTGCACATCTGGGGCCCAGAATGTATCAATGGGTCGCTTGACCTCTTCCTTCCTCTGTTCTGGAAGATTCATCTCTAAGGGTGCACAGACCCAGAGTCTATGGCACCTTTGGTCATGGGGAAAGGAGCATCCAAGGGGCAGCAGCCTGGTGAACGAGAGTTTTCACAGCACCCGGATATAACTCACAACCATCTCTTACTCTGGTCTCCCTCTCTGGCCTCACGCACCAGGCGTGCATGTGGTACACAAGCACACATGTAGGCAAAACACCCATACACAAAAATAAAATAATTTTTAAAAAGAAGAAGCTCAGGGAGGTAGCAAAACAAACAAACAAAACCAGCAGCCCTTCTAGCTATTAACATTTGCAACACATGTCATGGGAGAAACATCTGTGGTCCCTCGGAGCAGCAGCCCCATGCTGGCTCCTACAGGGGCAAGAGAGTTGGAAATTAAAAGGCACAGTAGAGCTCACACCTTCCAAAGCAGTGAACAAACATGGTGGCTGTCTATGTGTAGAGGGTGGTTTTGATGTTAAGGTCCTGTTTCCCGATTGGTTTGTGAGCAATCAGCAAAGAGGTCAGGGGCCGATTGCTTAAAATGGGGCAGATATAAAACTACGTGCTACATCTGGGAAGACTGTCCTGTGAGCACCCGTGTGGCCTGAAGGCTAACTGCACGGTTAGCTGTGGATTTGCTTGGTGGAGCAGACTTTAATGGCACTCCAAACCTGTATCCCAATTTTAGACAACTGGAAGGAACCAAGAGACCTCCTGTGCTTGCCTTTATTCCGACGTTGGCTCAGCCACCCCTCAAATCTGGGAGGCATGCTGTTCCATGCCACAGTTTCCATAGTCTGTTTCCAAAAGCCACATGGTGCTTGATCCCTGTAGAGGCCACCACATCCAGCCACCTCACTGCTCAGTGGTCACAGCACCAAGGATAAACAGAAGGAAAGCATTTACTTAAGTTCCTTGAATGCGTCTAACCTAAAGTCCAGGTGTTGCAGGTAGACAATCTTTAGAAACCAGCCTTAGGGAGGCCATCAGTCCATGGGGTACCCTCCTGAGAGTGGGGTCAAGGTCCCTGTAAGAGGAGGCTTCAACAGTCCCCTCTCCTCTCTTGCTTTCTGTCATTCAAGGGTCGGCCCAGCTATGGACATCACCACATGCTAGTGGCCCATTCTATTCCTGCAGCCTCAGCCTCAGAATTGTTACGTGACAGACTTTCGTGCTTTGAGAACTAGCCAGCCTGTGTGGCTCTGCTGTAGCTCCACGAATGGACCAAGAGAATTGGCTCGCACATGCACTGGATCGTTTCCTGGGGCTTTATCTTTTTTTCCCATTTAACCCTACATGTCTTATTTTTCTTTGTAATTTTCCATTGAAATGATTAATTTTTTTTAAGATATGGCATTTATGCTTCTACTCACAGCCCTGGGGAGGGAGGGGCAGAGACAGAGGCAGGTGGATAACTGAGTTAGAGGCTAGTCTGGTTTGAAGCATGAGTCCCAGGACAGCCAGGGCTGCACAGAGAAATCCTGTCTCAAAAACCAAGATTACTTTTCAACAGCACCCCTTTGTTCTGTCTGGGCACTGACGTTAACATGTGCGAGTGTGGGCTTGCCTGCTTTGGCTCCTGAGAGAGAGGTGCCTGTTGCATGATCCATGCTTAGGTAAAACTCCCAGCTTTAAGTCTGTCTCAGAATCTGTTTGGGAACACACTTGGCTTGCTTAGGGGTTACCCCACAGTCCTTGCTGCCCACAAGACCCAGCAGCATCTCTGAACACACTCACGGCTGTCTGATTTGGGTACAGATGGATGGATCCCTCTGCTTTCCCTCTTGATTGAGAACTTTTACTCAACTGACATTTACTGTGTTCTTTCTAGTGTCAAGCATGTGAAGGAGTCTGGGCTATGCCAGTCCCACTGTTAGGCTACACATGGTAGTGTTAACTTCTAGACAAAACTTATGCAAAATGAAACACACACATATACATACACACACATATACATACACACACACATATATACACAACTGACACAGAGAGGAGGGACAGGGAGATCTCAGGTCAGATGGGGAGGACTAGTGAAGTTTACCAACTGACAGAGGAGAGAGACGTGGTAATGAGGGAGCGAGCTGGGCAGGTAACAGGGCCACATGCACAGGGAGTGCGTGCACACACACACAGAACTGGACACACAGGGAACAGCAAGTCAGGAACACCTTCCTTCTGCAAACATAGTACTGGGGAGGCGGAGATGGCTATGGCCAGCAGAATGTGCAGGCTTGAGGAGGTGATGGTCACACCCTCTGGGCTGGATCTCCTCCGTCTCACGCCACCCGTGTTTTAGGGTGGGGACACTTGGCTGGAGTCGGGTGGAGGTGAGGCATAGCAGGGGTTCTTTTGAACACTGGTCCAGTGTTGTTTGGGGCTCTGGTCTAAATGCTGATGCCCCCTAGGTAAGTACGACCCACCCTTGGCCTTGGGTATGATGCAGAAGCACGTCCCCAGGGCTGTGCAGTAGAAACTGGAGCACAGTGTGGATCGGGGGGAGCAGGCCATGAAGGTGAAGGAGAGAACAGGCAGTGACAGTGGTGTGGGGCCTGCAGAAGCGAAGACGGGCGCTTGCTGGTTTTCACAGCCTTTCTGGGCTGTGGAATCACACAACACACACTGCATGTCCCCAGGTCTGGGCTCAGACACATGCAACGTACCTCCCCTCGTTGAAACATTGAACACACTTCTACCCCCAGGCCCAGGTCCCTTGGGGTGCCACCTCCTGCTTCCTTCAGTTCCACACTAGAGCAACTTCCAAGTGCCTTTTGCTCACTGTAGCTTAGTTTGCATGTCTAGAATTTTCCATGTGAAAAATCCTCCAATTCAATCTGGACTCTTTGGCCATGCTAGTCTCAGAGAGCTGATCTCGCTGGAGTCATGTGGTGCCCTGTTTCACCTGGTTATCCAATCACATCTTGACGAACATTTGGGTTGTTTCCAGTCCTTCCTTCCTTCCTTCCTTCCTTCCTTCCTTCCTTTCTTCCTTCCTTCCTTTGTTTATTTGTTTTTTGAGACAGGGTTTCTTTGTCTAGCCTTGGCTGTCTGAGAACTCACTCTGTAGACCAGGCTAGTCCTAGACTCACAGAGATCCTTCATCCATCCCTGTTTTCCAAACACTGGGTTTAAAGGCATGTGCCATCACCACCCCGCCATCCCTGTATCTTTTCAATAAGAGATACTTTTGACTATTTTTCCTGTGTGTTTTCATACGTATCTGGGTATATGACATCCCCAGCACTATGTAATCCTCATATATCATTCAGCTTGTGTTTGTTGTTTTGACCCTGGCCTGACTTGTTGAGTAAGTCAAATTGGTTGGCCAGGGATCTTCAGGGATTTGCCTGCCTCTGCCTTCCCGGGTCTGGGGTAGTAGTACATACCCCTGCACCCAGACCAGGTAATGTGGGCTCTGGGGATCGAACTTGGGTCTCTCTGGTGCTGCTGTGGAGCCACTAGCTTGCCTGTTTGAAGACTGACGTCTCAATGCAGTCTTGAGAGTCCTTGACCTCAAGGGAAAGTGATAGAGATCTGAGGAAGGCAGTTTCCTTTTTTGGCAGTCAGATTAGGATAAGAGGACCCTAGACGCGTGCGCGTGCGCGCACACACACACACACACACACACACACACACACACACACACACACACACACCTTACACACCTCTCCTAAGCAGGCAGAGCTCGTCTGGTGAACTCCGTGCAGGCAGAGGCTCTAAGCTTAACCCCGGGGAGAGATATCTGCAAACTAGCAGACGCTTTCTCCATGAACTCTGCACAGATCGTGAATGCAGAAGCTGGGTCCCAAACGCTGAGGAATTAGGTAAGGAGCTGAATGCAAGAACTGCAGTGGGCCTGAGAGCACAGTGCCCGGATAACTCAATTCTCTGTAAATTTAGCTCAGAGTTTTAGTTTGGTTTGGTTTTCTGAGACAGGTTTCTCTGTGCATCCATGACTGTCTTGAACTCATTCTGTAGACCAGGCTGGCCTCAGACTTAGAGGTCTGCCTGCCTCTGCCTCGTGAGTGAGCGCTGGGATTAAAGATGTGCTCCACCAGATTTTTAAAATCCCTCACCCAGATAACTATAGCTGACTGCCAGCTCTTACTCTTCTCGACTCCTGATTCTCCCTCTCTCTCAAAACTTTGTGATAGGATTTTGCTAAGCCTGAATATTCCTACTTTATTACCCATCCAGATTCATGCACTGAGCACAATAGGGACCCAGCCAGGGTCCTTGTAGGGACCTGCCGCTCTGCCTCCTTAAACTATTGCTGGATCTTCCATTGTTCTCGCTCACCTGCTTAGCCTTGAACTCACGACCTTGATCTCACAGAGATCTGTCTGCCTCTACCGCTCGAGTGCTGGAATTAAACCCACATGCTACCACGCCCAGCAGTTCTTGCTACTCTTTTTAAAAATATATATTTATTTGGGGGCTCGAGAGATGGCTCAGTGGTTAGGAGCCCTGACTGCTGTTCCAGGGGAATCTTGACTTAATTCCCAGCACCTACATGGCAGTTCACAACTGCCTGTATCTACTTCCAGGGGATCTGACACCCTCACATTGACACACGCGCAGGCAAAATGCCAGGGCACACACAATAAGAATAAATCATTGAAATATTTTTACGTTTATGTGTATCAGTGTTTTCTCGTTCAGAGTGACTTGGGTGGCCACTGCATTTCCAGAGCCCTCCTCGTTCATTGTGTTAAACCCATCTAAGCCGCGAAACAAGCTGTCACACTCAAAGATCCTGTAACAGAAGGACTCAGAGTTCCGTGAAAGGAAAGTGTAGCAGCAACGCAGAGCCCACAGGTCTGGGTGCAGGCGCAGCTGCAGCTCTTGTTTTGCTTAAACATTTTCATTTGTTGCTTTTGCTTTAAGAACCTGAGTTCTCTTCCTTCAGTGACCGAAACATCGGCATGCAAATGTGTTTGCGGGCATGAAGCAGAGAGTGGATGAAGGCCTGACTCTGATCCAAAAGCCAATCCCCCTTTCTGCGCTAGCGCGCCTGCAGCTGTCTCCGGTGTTCGCGAGGGGTGGCCTTTGTTCTCCTTGGAGCCTTTGAATCACCCGGGTCTTCTTCCTTTCTTTCATTTCACCATTGCTGACTTGCAGGGGAACTGGTTTGAATCTTCTGCTGGGCCCTGATCCAAGTTTCTGCTCTGCTGTCACTGAGGAAGCAGGATCGTGTCTGCCACCCCCCTCCCGTCTCTAGACCAGTCTCTGATACAAGACAGAAAACCCTGTAGCTGCTAGGGCTGGGCCTGTGTAGCCCTGTTTGAGAAGCCTTCCTTCCCACCTGTCTTGTGGAGGTGGTGGTGACAACCGGAGGTTGCAGGGGGGGGGTTTAGGGGTGGGTGGGTTGGGGGGG